>NC_059382.1:27776071-28104642 GCF_019703515.2 Myxocyprinus asiaticus | reverse complement strand
GATCGGACATCTTTAGTTCTGATTCAAATCTGGCGATAGTAAACACCGGGTAACAAGGCGTGATGTAGCGGTGTAGCTTTTCTCAACTCTACGCCGCTACCCAGTCAAAAATTTAGCTTCGCTACTAAAAAGCTACTTGATTTAAAAACTAGCGAAGCTACCGTCTCGCTACTCAGAAATGTAGTTAAGCTAATAGCTTCGCTATTTGTAGCGAAGCTACTGCCCATCACTGCAGATGTGGCTTATTTGTCAAGTTTTTTTTTTTTTTCTGTATATAAAAACTGTAACATGTGATTACTCAAAGCAAATGCTCCCGATTAAAACAAGGCCAAATACTGCGTGAAACGATGCGTTAAGATTGAGGTAATCTTCTTAAAGGAATGTTCCGGGTTCAATACAAGTTAAGCTCAGTCGACAGGATTTGTAGCATTATATTGATTAACGCAATTTATTTTCACTCATCCCTCCTTTTCTTTAAAAATAGCAAATATCTGGGTGACAGTGAGGCACTTAGAATGGAAGAGATTGGGGCCAATTTTTAACGTCAAAATACTTACTGTTTCAAAAATGTAGCCACAAGATGTAAACAGTATGCATGTTTACATGATTTTAGTGTGATAAAATCACTTACTAACCTTTTCTGTTTAAAGTTATAGCCAATTTTACAAATTCGTTACCATGACGATGTACTGTCAACAAAACCTAAAATCCTAAAATGACTGTAAAAATCACAATTTAAACAACTTTACAGCTCAAATAATACATGAGTCTTGACAGAAGAATTATTGTAAGTGCTTTTATAAAATTATAAGCTTCACAGGAGGGACGAGTCTAAATTTATTTTTGTGGTAATCAACATTATTGCTACATATGCTGTCGAGCTTTGAGCTTAACTTATAATGAACCCGGAATATTCCTTTAAGGGAAGGGAAGCTGCTCCCGGCTCCTAATGCCTGCCGTATGCAACCTCTCTCTGTCAGTGCGACTTATACAAAGATACGACTTCTCTCTTTTTTTTTTTTTTTTCTCTCAACAATGCAATTTTGATCAGGTGTGACTTTTTTATTCTGGTGCAACATTTTTTTTCCCCGGAAAAAAATGGGAACTCTATACAATACTGTACATTGACTGCTAATGGAGGTGTTAAACCATTTCTGTAAAATTACATGTGCATTTAGTGTCTTCACTGCAAAAGCATCTTATTAATCAGCATTTTATTAGTATTTCGTTTTTCAGTAAAAAACAAAATGACAAGATTTAAAATACTGTTTTCAGAGAAACCAAACAAAATGTAGTGACATTAATGCTTAAAACAAAGAAAAATTGCTAGCAGGGTAGTAGAAATAAACTTGTTTTCCCTTTGAATTTATTTGTAATTTATTTGTTTTCCATTGGCAAAAATTTTTTCTTGTTTTTAACATGAATCCAACAAAATTGTATCTGATATTTATGTTAAAACAAGACTCAATACCTTGTCATTTTGTTTCTCAAGGAAAAGTATCTTGTTTTAAGGATGTTTATCAATCAGTGCAAAAATAAGGATTTATGAAATGATTCTTTTTCTCACAGTGTTAAATCTGAAGATGTCACTCAAAAACAGTGTTGGGAGCTTACACTTTTTATGACAATCCACTGGAGGCCGCTCTGCCTACAAATGAATAAGCCAACACAAGAGAATTTAGACTAAGTGAATGTGTTTGGTGTGTACATGCAGATCCAGGTGTAGAAAGCAGCGCGTTGTCTGGGCATGAGGATGCAGTGTGGGGTTTGGCCTACTCCTGCAGCCTGAAGCGTTTGGCCTCGTGCTCAGCTGATGGCACTGTGCGGATCTGGGACCCCTACAGTTCCTCTCCATGTGTGTCTGTCTTCAACAAGGAGAAAGGTGGGAGTAGAGAGAATTTGGCTGTGTGTGTTTGGACAGTATTTAGTATTATGGGAAACTATTTAGAGAAACGTAATAAATGACTTAATACTATATATTCGTGTATCTAACTCTCTTTCTCATATTCTCAGAACATGGCACTCCTTCCTCGGTTGCCTTTGTAAACACTGACCCGTCTCAGGTCGTGGTGTCCTTCGATGGGGGCGAGACTCTGCTTTATGACCTCAACACAGAGCAAAGCATCATGGTTCTGGAGACCCAGGCTAAGGATGGTAAACACCAGTTTATTCAGAAATTGGTGTCCAGCAAAATGCCCCTTTTGTTCAAGCAATTTTCAGTCCACATTGGTACTATAATGTTTTCTAGTAAGTAGTGGTGTTTGTTAAGGCTAGCATCACTTTTATTATTGCTCACACAATTTGGAAATGGCTTGACAAATGTTTTCAGATTCAGATACTGCCCTCGTGAAAAAACAATCAATGGCGAACCATCCATTGCAAAATTCTCATGAATGGTGAACCTACGTAAGTTTGCGACGTGACAACGAATGTGGGTGGAAAAGCGAAAATCAAATTTTTTCTGCAGTGTGAACAAAGCCTTGTGTGATGATGTAAAGTAATATATTTTGTTTGTATTTTCTGCCCCCTCTAGGCAGCGAGCTGATTAACTGCGTTGTCAGCCATCCGTCCCAACCGATTTCCATCACAGCCCACGAGAATCGCACCATCCGCTACCTGGACAACAAAACAGGTTTGTGTGTGTGTCAAGAGCTAGTAGCAATATTGAGGGATATCCAAGGCCAGTAATAACACCACTTATTTTCCCACTGTGCACTGTTTGAACTATAAATACACCAGCAAAGCCATTTGACCCCTCGACCGCGCAGTCACAATGGATCGCTCAAAGCAGTTACAGTAGCACCTCCTTTATAAAAAGCCTTGATTGAATCTGCCAAACACCAACTTTTACTCACCACTTGAAGAAAGTGAACAGCATTCTCAGTGTCAAGGATTAGCTGCTGTAGAAGAGACACTTCTGAAAAGGGAACCCAGTTGTGTACTACTTTGTACTGTGTGTATTGAATTTGTATTAAAGGGATAGTTCAACCCAAAAATTACTGACTTTCTTCTGTGTAACACAAAAGAAGTTTAGCAGGATATCCCAGGTGGTCAGTTCCTTAGAGTGATACGGGAGGGAGGCTGTCAAGCTCCAAAAGGACAAAAAGCACCATAAAATTACCCAGAAGTATATGACTGGTGCACTTTCTCAGCTTTGTGTGATGAAAAAGCTGAAATTTAAATCGTTATACACTGAACATTTTATGCTCAATAATAGCTAGCATCATATTTGAATGTATGCAAATGCAAATAAGATTTGAGAGCTGTGGCACCAAACAGAATTTATATATATATATATATATATATATATATATATATATATATATATATATATATATATATTAGGGCTGTCAGTAGATAATTTTTTTAATCGCGATTAATCGGAGATTTTAAAAGTAGTAAAATTTTACTCTATATATACTTTTACATAATTTCCTTTCATAATGCATTTATTTGTTCTTTGGAAAGAATAACACAATAGAGCAAAACAAGACAGTATGAAAAAAAAAAAATGCTTCATTTTTATTTTTTTTTATTTATTTTTTTTTATCCCCTTTTCTCCCAATTTGGAATGCCCAATTCCCACTACTTAGTAGGTCCTCATGGTGGTGCGGTTACTCACCTCAATCCGGGTGGTGGAGGACAAGTCTCAGTTGCCTCTGCTTCTGAGAGAGTCAATCCGCACATCTTATCATGTGGCTCGTTGTGCATGACACCGTGGAGAATCCCAGCACGTGGAAGGCTCATGCTACTCTCCGCGATCCATGCACAACTTAACACACACCCCATTGAGAGCGAGAGCCACTAATCGTGACCACGAGGAGGTTACCCCATGTGACTCTACCCTCCCTAGCAACTGGGCCAATTTGGCTGCTTAGGAGACCTGGCTGGAGTCACTCAGCAAACCCTGGTTTCGAACTCACGACCCCAGTGTGGTAGTCAGCGTCAATACTCGCTGAGCTACCCAGGCCCCACAAAAATGCTTTATTAACATTTTCCAAACTCCACAGTATAAAGACAGAAATTCACTAAAATATCTCCAGTTGGAGCCACATTAAACATTTCCCAAAGTCTAACTGGGATGTTGACTGATTGAAAGAACTAGTATTCATTGCAATGCGCATTAAACCCCCATTTAATATCAATCAGTCGGCAGGCTGTCTTTTCACTTCAGATGGAATGCACATGATTCGTGTCAGGGAATCCAGCACTGCATTGAACTCCATATGAAAAGCACATTTTGTTCTGCTTTTAGCGGTGGCACTTCCAGTATAAAGATAATTCATCGGAACTGTCCGGTGATCATTAGCTGACACTTCAAAATCTCGGCAGCAACGGGTACAAAGTTGGAATTTAATGAAGTTTGAGCGTCAACAGGGAGAAAAACTAGTTGCACAGCGGGCTTGTAAGAATTGACATGCTTATGTGGTAAAATGCTGACTAACAAAGGACACGTGAAGTCCCTTCAGCATTAGTTTTATAAGAGATTCTTTCTCCTGCACTTTATCATTGGCATGGACTCGCTGTTGTGTGTTTGTTTTTAGTGTGTATATGAGTGTAATGTCCCCACTAAACACATTGTAAAGGCCCCACCCTCTAATAGTGTTAAAATTCACACGGAGCTGAATAAAATGTCAGAATCTAATGTCAAATCGGTACGTCTTAATCGCAATTTAAAAAAATTAACGTGTTAAACGTTTTTAATTAATTGCATGCGTTAACGCTCACAGCACTAGTACAGGTGCTGGTCATATAATTAGAATTAGATTTATTTCACTAATTCCATTCAAAAAGTGAAACTTGTATATTATATTCATTCATTACACACAGACTGATATATTTCAAATGTTTATTTCTTTTAATTTTGATGATTATAACTGACAACTAAGGAAAATCCCAAATTCAGTATCTCAGAAAATTAGAATATTACTTAAGACCAATACAAAGAAAGGATTTTTAGAAATCTTGGCCAACTGAAAAGTATGAACATGAAAAGTATGAGCATGTACAGCACTCAATACTTAGTTGGGGCTCCTTTTGCCTGAATTACTGCAGCAATGCGGCGTGGCATGGAGTCGATCAGTCTGTGGCACTGCTCAGGTGTTATGAGAGCCCAGGTTGCTCTGATAGTGGCCTTCAGCTCTTCTGCATTGTTGGGTCTGGCATATCGCATCTTCCTCTTCACAATACCCCATAGATTTTCTATGGGGTTAAGGTCAGGCGAGTTTGCTGGCCAATTAAGAACAGGGATACCATGGTCCTTAAACCAGATACTGGTTGCTTTGGCACTGTGTGCAGGTGCCAAGTCCTGTTGGAAAATGAAATCTGCATCTCCATAAAGTTGGTCAGCAGCAGGAAGCATGAAGTGCTCTAAAACTTCCTGGTATACGGCTGCGTTGACCTTGGACCTCAGAAAACACAGTGGACCAACACCAGCAGATGACATGGCACCCCAAACCATCACTGACTGTGGAAACTTTACACTGGACCTCAAGCAACGTGGATTGTGTGCCTCTCCACTCTACCTCCAGACTCTGGGACCCTGATTTCCAAAGGAAATGCAAAATTTACTTTCATAGAGAACATAACTTTGGACCACTCAGCAGCAGTCCAGTCCTTTTTGTCTTTAGACCAGGCGAGACGCTTCAGACGCTGTCTGTTGTTCAAGAGTGGCTTGACACAAGGAATGCGACAGCTGAAACCCATGTCTTGCATACGTCTGTGCGTAGTGGTTCTCCCCCACATTTTTGAATGGGTTTTGTTTCACAATCCTCTCCAGGGTGCGGTTATCCCTATTGCTTGTACACTTTTTTCTACCACATCTTTTCCTTCCCTTCGCCTCTCTATTAATGTGCTTGGACACAGAGCTCTGTGAACAGCCAGCCTCTTTTGCAATGACATTTTGTGTCTTGCCCTCCTTGTGCAACGTGTCAGTGGTCGTCTTTTGGACAACTGTCAAGTCAGCAGTCTTCCCCATGATTGTGTAGCGTACAGAACTAGACTGAGAGACCATTTAAAGGCCTTTGCAGGTGTTTTGAGTTAATTAGCTGATTAGAGTGTGGCACCAGGTGTCTTCAATATTGAACCTTTTCACAATATTCTAATTTTCTGAGATACTGAATTTGGGATTTTCCTTAGTTGTCAGTTATAATCATCAAAATTAAAAGAAATAAACATTTTGAAATATATCAGTCTGTGTGTAATGAATGAATATAATATACAAGTTTCACTTTTTGAATGGAATTAGTGAAATAAATCAACTAATTATATGACCAGCACCTGTATATATATATATATATAACATTACTATATATGTATATATACTGTATATAATTATAGCCGCAAGCATCAAATATTGGGGTCCAAGCAAATGTGAAGGAATGTTTATAATTTTTTTCTGCAATTTTTTTTTTTTAGGGGTGTAATGATTCACTCATATCACGATTTGTTTCAGTTCATGTACTGAACTCACTGTTTGGTTCACGATTCTTTAAACTAAGCCTGAATCAATGAATTTTTTTTTACTTTAAAGACATATGCAGTTCGTTTCCTTCAAAATGTAGCTAAAATTACTGTTCTTAAAAGTGCTAAATGATCTATCAGAGATGTAATTGGGCTAAAAATCAGCCCAGAACAGGGCAATGGTGACAACAAATGGAAATATTAGCTAATAATTCTGCTTTCTGAAAATACAGAATTATGTTAGCTACAGTTGAAGTCAGAAGTTTACTTACACTTAGGTTGAAGTCATTAAAACCAATTTTCTAACCACTCCACAGATTTCATATTAGCAAACTATAGTTTTGGCAAGTCGTTTAGGACATCTACTTTGTGCATGACACAAGTAAATTTCCAACAATTGTTAACAGACAGATTGTTTCAATTTTAATTGACTATATCACAATTCCAGTGGGTCAGAAGTTTATATACACAAAGTTAAATGTGCCTTTAAGCAGCTTGGAAAATTATGTCTAGCCTTTAGGCAATTAGACAATTATCTTCTGATATAGCTAATTGGAGTCAACTGGAGGTGTACTTGTGGATGTATTTTAAGGCCTATCTTCAAACTCAGTGCCTCTTTGCTTGACATCATTGGAAAATCAAAAGAAATCAGCCAAGACCTCAGAAAAAATTAGTGGACCTCCTCAAGTCTAGTTCATCCTTAGGAGCAATTTCCAAATGCCACATTCATTTGTACAAACAATAGTACGCAAGTACAAACACTACGGGACCACGCAGCCATCATACCGCTCAGGAAGGAGACGCATTCTGTCTTCTAGAGATGTACATAGTTTGGTGTGAAAAGTGCAAATCAATCCCAGAACAACAGCAAAGGACCTTGTGAAGATGCTGGAGGAAACAGGTAGACAAGTATCTATATCCACAGTAAAACAAGTCCTATATCGACATAACCTGAAAGGCTGCTCATCAAGGAAGAAGCCACCGCTCCAAAACCGCCATAAAAAGCCAGACTACAGTTTGCAAGTGCACATGGGGACAAAGATCTTACTTTTTGGACAAATGTGCTCTGGTCTGATGAAACAAAAATGTAACTGTTTGGCCATAATGACCATCGTTATGTTTGGAGGAAAAATGGTGAGGCTTGCAAGCCGAAGAACACCATCCCAACCGTGAAGAAGAGGTGTGGCAGCATCATGTTATAGAGGTGCTTTGCTGCAGGAGGGATTGGTGCACTTCACAAAATAGATGGCATCATGAGGAAGGAAAATTATGTGGATATATTGAAGCAACATCTCAAGACATCAGCCAGGAAGTTAAAGCTCAGTCGCAAATGGGTCTTCCAAATGGACAATGACCCCAAGCATACCTCCAAAGTTGTGGCAAAATGGCTTAAGGACAACAAAGTCAAGGTATTGGAGTGGCCATCACAAAGCCCTGACCTCAGTCCGATAGAAAATGTGTTGGCAGAACTGAAAAAGCATGTGCGAGCAAGGAGGCCTACAAACCTGACTCAGTTACACCAGTTCTGTCTGGAGGAATGGGACAAAATTCCAGCAACTTATTGTGAGAAGCTTGTGGAAGGCTACCCAAAACATTTGACCCAAGTTCAGCAATTTAAAGGCAATGCTATCAAATACTAACAAAGTGTATGTAAACTTCTGACCCACTGGGAATGTGATGAAAGAAATAATCACTCTCTACTATTATTCTGAGATTTCACATTCTTAAAATAAAGTTGTGATCCTAACTGAACTAAGACAGGGAATGTTTTCTACGGTTAAATGTCAGGAATTGTGAAACTGATTTTAAATGTATTTGGCTAAGGTGTATGTAAACTTCTGACTTCAACTGTACATATGCTGCTTACACACTGTCACTTATTACATCCATTTAAAATATTTTAAATTAACATTGTATTTTTCTTAAATAACATCGTCTCTGATTACATCTAAATATTATTTTCAAAATACATATTTAATGGAAGTGCATGCTTATCCACTTAAATAATAACAATTTACTGATAATCATATCAGACATGACATTTGTCATTAGGATTATATTCCCCCATAGCATTATAATACATAATATTCAGCATTATATACAGTAGATTAATATGTCATTATCAAACCTTTGTAAACTTTAATTTTCTCTTACACAGAGCAAATCACACTCCTCAAACGGGCATTCGATCCCTCTTCCGCTGCTGGTTTCATTTTCCGTAGTTTCAGCTGTACTCAATTGCAATCATATTTTAGAACTCCTAGTTTGCAATGAAGCGATTTCTATTTGTATGACCACGTTACGTAGGCTTAGGACATCGCATGTATTGGATAGAATAGAAAAAAACAAAAATGGCCCATCTCCATGATGCACATCATCACATTTTTGAACAGCGATGTATCGTGTCACGATAAACCATTGCACCCCTAGCAGAAATGGAAATCCAGATTGATTTGGGACACTGAAGAATTCAGAGAAAATACAGTATTTTATTCTAGCCCTTATGGTTTTGGTGTTATTAGCATAAACGTAAATTAGCATGTTATAGCACCACTTTATGGCATAAGATTAGGTACACAGAAATTTGATTGGCTACTGTTGGCCGTTTTTGTTGATTTTGTTCAATCATAATTTTAAGGATACATTTGCAGTTATGACAGAATTGAATGAAATTTAGCATACATCCTTAAAAATCTCTTTGTCAACATTTACAAAGTTTAGTTAAGTTTGACTTTGCATTAAGAAGATACAGGTCAATATGTAAATCTGGCTACATCCAAAAATCCCACTGACTTGTTACTCCAAATTACTTTGACAAATAAAGTTGTTTTGTTATTTATTTATTTTATAGCTTTTTTCACGAGGGTCTGTATCAGGGTTTCTGTTAGCCGGTAATTAGCGGTTTTTGACCGTATCCTAATGTCAGACCAATTCAAGCATTGTTGGACACAATGTCCGGTGAAAATATTAACATGAATGGTCATCAACCCCTTTAGTTGATGCCACAAGTGCACAGCGTGCCGTCATCCCAGTGATAACAGCGCTTGGGTGCCACTGAGATTTAAACTTCCCCGGAGCTTGCGAAGTCCTAGTCCGCACTACAGCGCGTTGTATCCTGCACACTGGCAAAACCAATCGTTATTCCCGCCTTGCGTGCCTGCAGTGAGAAGCTTCTCACTTAAGAATTAGCCTACAACATTAAAACAGCCTTGTGTTGCCATGTTTTAGAGGAGGTGTTTTTTCACATAAGCATCAGGCTTATGTGATTGTCAAGATGTATTGAAACACTGGACATATTTAACTTCACTTTGGCAGCAAAACACTTTAGTGCTACGAAAAGTCGGAGGAAAATAGTCAAAAAAGAAAGAGCCAATGAAAATTAGCCTAGGTGCGAAATTAATTGACATAACCTAATAATTAATTATTTTAATATTTCTTTGTAAACGAAAATATGTGGCAAATTGCAGTTTAGTTTTTTTGATCGCCCGCTTTGCTCCCTGTTGAACGTTTTTTATTTAAATTAGATGCTGTTTCCATGACGGACGTAAAAAATTAACAAAATAACATTTTGAATGGAAAAACAGATATAATGAACAAACATTATCATTCATTTGACTTGATTGTGTCATTATTATATTGCATTATTATGCATAGTCCATCGCGTTACAGTGCAAAATAAACACCGAAATTCGATGACCGGATTTTCTCCAATTTGTCCAGCAAACCTTATCATTCCCGGACACATTGGCTGGCACCAAAATTTCTTAGCGGAAACTCTGGTCTGTAGATGATGTATACCAAATTTCATTCCTATCAGACACACGGACCTTGGAGCTTTTTTCGAAAAAATTTAAAATTGTGGAGAAATATTATAGACAGATTTTTTTTTGGTTTGTTTACATTTTTATTCTAGCCCTTAAGGTTCCAGAGTTGTTAGCAGAAACATAAATGTACTAATTATAGCACCACCTAGTGTGTGTATGCCTGAGAAAATATTTTAACAGTAAAAAATGACATCAACAAAAAATGACAATGTTTTCCTTTTCTCTGTCTCACTGTGGCCATAGGGAAAGTGATTCATTCCATGGTAGCTCACCTGGATGCTGTAACCTGTCTCACCACAGACCCTAAAGGCACTTACCTCATCTCCGGCAGTAAGTAAATATACACACGCAAGCATTCTCAAGTGTATGAAGTCAGCGAGATAAACGACAAGCCAACTGAACAAGTCAATGGAAACCATTCGCATGGAATGGTTTGTTAGCTTGTAGTTACACTTTCACTCACTGTATCTATATCTTTGGTTTTTTTTCCTCTCTCAGGTCATGACTGCTCTGTGCGCTTGTGGATGCTGGACAATCGCACGTGTGTGCAGGAGATCACGGCACACAGGAAGAAGCATGATGAGGCCATCCATGATGTGGCCTTCCACCCCTCGCAGCCCTTCATCGCCAGCGCTGGGGCCGATGCGCTCGCCAAAATTTTTGTTTGATTTCCTTACCGGTAAACGCATTCTGCCGTATCTTAAAATTGGATTAAGAATCAGTACAAGTTACAGGTGTTAGAAGTTCATTTTTTAATATATTTATATAAATGTTTTTAACCCTGTAATGCCTTGTGTATCAAATATAATACACAATGTTAGGCGGCTCTTGTTTCACTCACTTTTCAAGCTGTAAAGCCAAAAACCATATGGTGTGTAATTTTCACATGTTTATGGCACCATCTAGTGGTTATTTGTGGAAAAAAAAAAGTGGTTTCAATGTTTATATCGATCCATTTAAAATGGTGACTTGCACGAAAAGGGACTTTTATGTTGGGATAAATTACAGCTTATTTTAATAAGTTAAATTAACAGTAATATTGTTACTGATATTTTAAAATTAGTATTTGATGAATATAAGCAACTTGTACTTGGTTAAAATTTCGTATGTTATTTTATTGACAAAGCCAGTTGAAATTACATGTAGCAAATATGATACAATAGGCTTTTGAGGTATATCTCTCAATCAGCATTACTGATTCACACCCACTGTAAAAAAGTAGAATTTTGAAAATTCTGACATACTTTTTAGAAGATATATTTAAGATGTGAACTAATGCTGTATTTCTGTGTATTGTCATATACGCAGCCTGCTCTGTCATTATAAAGATCTCTTTGAAGATTATTTTACATTACAAGCTACGATGATGTCATCTTACCATAAGTTCCTGAGACCCAGGGAAAAAAAGTTTTTCAATTTCCCTTTTTTAAATGTCAATATACTGTTTGGTGCATTATTTATATATATATATATATATATATATATATATATATATATATATATATATATTATTAGTATTTGATGTGCTGAATTGAACTGTGATACATTTCAATCCATATTTATTGACCAAGGAGAGGATGTTGTCATGGCCAAACTCTCAAACATTTGGTATCTCTGAAAAGCCCAGGGAGTCCTCTGATAATACCCCTAGATTTACCACTATAGCATGCATGGGCTAAGAAAAACTTAAATAACAAATGTCCTACACAAAAAATCATTGCTGGGCCTCAGGAGGATAATGACCTTTAAAGCCTAATGTATTAAATATTATACATAAAAAAATAATGATTTCTTTTTATAGTTTGTCTAGTGGTACTAAAAACAGTATAATGTCAATATAATGCCTGCACCAACAGTGTCACGGAATTACATATATAATCAGTTTTAAACAGATCACAAAAAACTTGAACGGATAGCTCCAGTCAATGTTGTTGTGTAGGACTGGTCGTGATGCTTAAACAAACAATATTTTAACAGTGCCAAAGAGTTGCAGTGCTTGCGCTTTTAGGTGAAATCAACCTGCAAATTGCTTATTTATAGATAACTCTGCGTATTAAGTTGATTAATTAATTTTAACACCAAAAAAGTTATACATCAGCTTTAATTTAGCAGTTGTTAGTATTTGTATGTACATACAGATGTTTGTTAACATGTAATATCTGCAGCAGCGAGCTAATTTTTGCTTTATCTCTTTCCAGGGGAGCAACCCTCATGACTGGGCCAAAAGAGTGAAACACCGAATATCCAACAATGCGCGCACACTCTTTCTCTCTCTCTCACACACACACACACACACACACACACACACACACACACACACACACACACACACACACACACACACACACACACAGTCACACTAACTTTGAAAGGAACAATGTTCTACACATCACTGCCTGTGTTAAAGGCATGGAACTCAATAACCCATAATCCTTTTATCAATGCCTCACATTGTGATATGAATTGTACTTCTTTTAATACTAATGATTTTGCTGCTCTTGTCCTGATTACATTGTTAGACAACACTATTAAATGTAATTTCTTTCTGACTCTGCACAGTGTGTAGAGATGGATGTCCACTCTGTTGACAGATGGACACATGCAAACACACACCTTAACACAACACACACCCTAGATTTAATTTCATGCATGGTTTAAGTTGAGGATTTGAAGGCTTTCGGTAAACAAGACATTACCCAATCCTGAACATTTTCTCAATGTAAATTGCATTAGTGCTAATCTGTGAATTAATGTCCTCGCGTAACTGTTGCCTGGTAACGTGGGGTGATTGATGCATTTCATTCCAAAGACTACTTTAGATGAGTTTCTTTATTTAGCATTTACCTTTAGCTTCACAGCTAAGAGCCTTAGTATTTCAGAGTTTCATAATCACATCCTTGCATTTCATTTGTATATCATGAACTAAAACCAAACACAAGTACCTGCATGTGTGCGTTTGTGACGGTGTCCACACAAGCCTTTGTAATCACTGTCATCATACATCATCCGGTCAGGTGAAGTCATCTGTAATACTCAACAACTGTCAAGTAGTGTGTTTGTTCTAGTGTTTGATCAGTCGGAAGAATTTTTTGGAAGATCTTCAGTTGGGTGCACAGGAGTTCAAACTCTTTCTGTATATAAACAGAATGTGCTGAACATAGCACACTGTCTCACAATCTTGGTGCTAAGATCTCTTCTGAATCAGGGACCTGTTTACATTGCTGGTCAGAAAGCATCAAATCTCGGTTGATGCCTGCCGTTCCTCGGAGTCATAATCTACAGTTCTTTGGCATTTCAGAGTTACAGCCAATGTCTCTAGAGTTTCAGAATTCTGAAGTGCTTTTGTCAGGGTATTTTTTAAGACGATAAAGTCCAACAAAGCAGATGCACTCTAGAGGATCTTGGGTTGTCGCCAAAGAACATGAATACAAATTCCAGTGTTTTTACAAATCCCATTACAAATTCCAGTGTATAGCTGTATTATAAAATCAGTATCCTGTAACTGCAGAGTTCTTGGGATGTCAATTATCTCAAGCTCTGGGTCTTTCTTCTTTTGCTGAGAAGTGCACTATGTGTGATCCAGGACTTTGAGAGGTGTCTATAGTGGGAGGCTTGTCTCGGTTAGAGGTATCCTGGGTGAACTGGCTCAAAGCAAAGGTCCAATTGGCTCTTTGAGTGAGGAAAAAGATTGCCCCCAGCGTTCTATTGACTACCCAAGGAATCCATGCACAGTACCCAAACGGGTGAGATAGAAATTCAAAAATGTATTTTGATGCTCCTTGTGGCTTTAGCGAGATAGAAGGTTTTGTAGGGTATTCAAAGTAAAATGGCTCAAAGCAAAGCTCAAATGGGCTGTTTAAGTGCAGAGAAAGCAATGCTCCAGCTTTCTGTTGACTTCCAAGAAATCAAGATGCAACACTCAAGCTGGAGGGAGACAAATGGGAAAAGTTAATTTGGTGCACTTTGTGGCTTCAGCCAAGACAATATAGAAGATGTTTCAGGATATTCTGATTACAACGACTAAAAGCAAAGATAAGATGGGCTCTTTGAGTGCAGAGAAAGCAGAGCTCCCAGCTTTTTGTTGACTAAACGATGAATCAAGATGCAACACTGGAAACTGTAGGGAAACTAAATCAAAGAGTCCATTAGATGCATCTTGTGGATTGTGCGAAGGCAAGATTGATTATTCAGTGTATTTTGGATAAAACGGCTCAAACAAAGCTCAGATAAGTGAAGTTGCTTTCTAATGACTACCCAAGAAATCAAGATGCAAAATTGAAACTGGAGGGAGATAAATTCCAAAGTCTGCTTGATGGACCTAACAGCTTTAGTCAAGGTGCAATGGAAGGTGATTAAAGAGTTGGAGCCAGATCTGAACTTCAGTTCCCTTGATTTCTGCTCTGAACTCTCGAGATCAAAGGTCACATCACATATTAGCAGGTTTTCATTCTACAAGGTTTATAATAGTCTTTTACTGGATTTCTGTGGTCGTAGATGGATGGCCAGAAGGACGGATAGAAGAGATGGAAAGACTGATGGGTTGAGCGCCATAAAGATCGCTCTAGCATAATGGAGACATTTCAGATCTTAACAAGACCAGCTCCACCTAAAGTTGTCCCATTCATCCAACATAGAAAACAAGACTTCCCACTTGGGGCGTCTGGTGTCTAGCGAGAAAAGCAGGTTTGATTTGCAAGTTCGCAAATCTACGAAACCTCTTGGAGTGGTTTAAAGGAATAGTCCACCCAAAAATAATAATATAACGTAATATTTGGGTGAAGCATTCTTTATTTGGACATAGGTATGTCTTTTGTTTTCTTTGTATATGGTTGAGGCCACAGATTTGTTTTGGGGTACTTACCCAGTCAGTGAATGTCACACATAACTGTTCAGTGGCATCCCATAATCCTTTGCTGCTTACCTCTTTTCATGTTAACTTCACACTGCACACTAACAGTTTGCTTTATGCTACACTGCATGTGTAGGATATGGTTCATCCATTTATTGCTGCATCATTAAGTCCTCTTCCAAAGACTGCCGATTGCATGGGTGTTTAGACGAGTCCTGCTGTCTCTGTTGTACACCAGTTTTTCCACACCCCTCGATGCAATATGAGTCTTTAAACTACAACGTCAAAACACATGCCTTACAGAGAGAGGGCGAATCAGTGTAAAAAGAACGAAACCGAAAAAGTTGGTTTGACAAGCTGCCAATGCAAAATGTATGTTTCCCATTTTTTTTTTCACTTATTTGCTTTTCTTTACTAGACATATTATCATTATGATTACTAATAAGGTGTAAGAAGATGGTAGTACCTTTTTTACTAGGCTTAAGACTTGTTTGTGATTGTGAAAAAGCCTAAAAAACAGAAAATCTTATGGAAATTGTAAAAAAAAAAAAAAAAAAAAAATCAGTCCACAGCCAAGGTAAAATTACTTTTTGTTACGTGTTTTTATTTTTGAATAGCAATTTATCACTGTGTGATATTTTGTACATCATAGTAAGCTGTACTCAAACAATATCCTCTAACTACAAGGGATATAAAGACCAGCCTTTTATTTATTTTTGTTTTAATATACATATATTTGAACTGCTTTCTAGCTCCTATCAAATTTCATCTTTTCCTTTTCCTTATTCTTGTTTTTTTCTTTCCTTTGCAGGTCATGTGTTGTATGTAAAAAAAAAAAACAAACAAAAAAAAAAACAAATAAAAACAATTTTGTACAGACATTTCATTTTTGTCTCATCTAAATTTGACTGTCTGAGAAGGCTTATACGAATATGCAGAAGGTTTAACTTTTGACCAATTTTCTTTGGATTAGTGATCTTTTTATTGAGGTTCTAAATACTGTAAATTAATAGGGAGTTAAAGAGAATCCAAATAATTAGGGATCATTTAGTAAGAAATAACATTTTCCTTGAGCTTTTGAAATAGAACAGTTAAGTGTAAACAGGTTTCAGAAGTCAAAACGTCCCTGTTCAATGAGGTCATCTATTGAAACTAAGCTGCACAATGGCTCGTTCTGAAGTACCACAACTTTCTAAGGTCTGATGGACCCATTGACATATTTACATGTCAACAATGTGTGTTTGTCCCGCCCAGATGCAGACTCTCTCTGAAGTAATACAATTTCGAAGGATCCTTTGGAGTTGTAATTTTAACAAGGTCCCCAATTGTTTCAGTCCAATTTTAAAGACACCATGTAATCAAACTTTTTTCTTTTTCTTTTTCTTTTTTTTTTAATTTCTATTAGCTTTGATGGAATTTATATGCTAGTGTACACCTAAATGTTGCAAAATAAACATTTAGCGGATGAACACATTTCAAATGTAGTTTTTGTCTTCCAAGAAAATCTTGCTTGTGTGGACATAAATGTTTTTGTCCAATAAAATGTTCTCTAGAATGAGATCCCCTAATTCCACCAGCCACTGACTAATAGTAACAAGTATCATGGTTCACGGCTGTGAAGTAAACTAAAGGCAATAGGCTTATTTAAAAATAAATTAAAGAATCAAAATTATAAACACTTCTCAATTACCTGCCTCAACTTTCAGTTTGTGCAGTGAATTTAGGCATGTATTGTTTTATTAACCTGACACCATGTGTTGTTTTATACTGTCAAACTACCCGAATCGCTGTATTGCTCACATTGCACTAGGTTTCTCATCTTGTAGCAGCACAAATACTACACTAGAATGCAGACAAGGTGCACAAATTACCTGATCATTGGCCAAGAGGCCTCCCGACCAACTGTGAGTGATCACAAGAATTTTCCATAAATACATTCTCGTGATCAGCTCGCTGTCCAAAAGTTGTCTGTGTTCTGATTTTGTCTTAAAAACAAAAGAGACTGACAATATGACCAGCAGAAAGCTGCTTAAATGGATAGTTCACCAAAAATGAAAATTCTCTCATCATTTACTCACCCTCATGCCATCCTACATGTGTATGACTTTCTTCAGCAGAACACAGAAAAGGATTTTAGAAGAATATCTCCACTCTGTAGGTCCATGCAATGCAAATGAATGGTGATCAGACCTTTGTAGCTCCAAAAATCAAATAGAGGAAGCAGAAGTAATCCACACGACTCCAGTGGTTAAATCCATGTCTTCAGAAGCAATATAATAGGTGTGGGTGAGAAACAAACCAAAATTTAAGTCCTTTTTTTACTCTATCTCCACTTTCACTTCTGATCACCATTCACATGCATTGTATGGACCTACATAGCTGCTTTTCTGTTGTATTCTGCTAAAGACAGAAAGTCATACACATCTGGGATGGCATGAGGGTGAGTAAATGATTAGAGAATTTTCATTTTTGGGTAAACAATCCCTTTATGACTTGAAAACAGTACATGCATTAACATGCGCTGTGTTAGCGGCATTCTCTTTTCTCCCATATACATGCATGACCGTGTATTTGTTAAAAAATATTTTTCCTAAATTTATTACAATAAAACACAATTCTGATCAAACTGTGGCTTTCCATTCCTTTAAATAAACATGCATGATAAGATGCGATTGGCCAGACATAAAAGAGGGTGTTTACATAGAAGTCTTAATTAAATGCACAGCTGCAAAATAAGTCCCTTTAATTGTAAAGGTCAGAGTGAGGCCATTTAAAACAAAATTATGACTGTTTAATGAAATGTTAAAAAACATATGACATGACCCCTTTATTTTAGTCTTGTTTTTCAAGTCACCTGACTCGCCTGAGCAGATTGTTTTTTTTTTTTTTTTCTTGAAACATTTCTTCCTTAAGCCCTCAGTGTAATGCTTTTAATCCCAACACCATAAAAAACAAAACAAAAAAAAGTCTGGTACAAAGGTCTAATTTTGCAGGGAACAATGAATACGAAAAAAAAAAAAAACATATTGCTTTAGTAAGCAAACCCTTTTAATTTCATTATAGGTTTTAGCTCTCAAATATTTGCATTGAATGCATGGTTTTATATACCCGTTGTTTGTGAGCTGACACTCCCTTTATCCATTCAAGAGGAAACAATGCAAAACTTCCACCTTTTTTTCTTTACATTAGGCAGGCTTCAGAACAGCACCCTTTGGGGTGAACTTTTAGGCGTGTTCGCACACTACAGGTCAGGTATGTGGTTATCATGTGGGACACTGAGAGACAGATTAGGGAAAGAGAAAGAGAAGGAGAGTCTGGGAAAGGAGTGTAAGTGTGGGGCCCCAGGCAAAAAGAGGACGCCAAAGTTATTCCAGGGTGGGGGAGTAAACAAGGCAAACTGTTACACAAAGGGAGAGACGTAAAAGTTGAGAGAGAGAGAGAGGGAGGGGTATGTGGTATTGGGAGGAGACATAACTGGAGTATGATCTCATAGTGCTTTTCCTTTACAGCTCTGATTGGCCAAGAGAGCTATCAGTCACACCACTTCCTCCTGGCCTCTGGGAGGTTCAGAAGGGAGGGAGGTGGAGACATGGGGAAGAGGGAGTGTCCTCAGTAGTTTTCTTACTGAGACACAGCAGACACTGCTCAACACCGACAAGAAACTGAAACACAGTCTGACTTGCAAAGCAAGCCTAACCAGGAGCTCTCTCTCTCCAGCTTGTTTCCTGTACTTGGAGGCCATCTTAAACAGACAGACTTTGGCTCAGTTTTTCCTCCTTTGTTACAGTTTCTTATCTTAACTGTGTTTCTTTCAAGTTTGGACGTTTTCCTCTTTAAAGCTGCTTTGGAGTCTTGCGAGAACAGGAAGCAGGAGGAGGAGGTAGAGGAGGTTGAGAAGGAGGGGGCGAGACGCTCTCAGTTTGAAAGCCAAACTTCACTTATCCGCCTTCCTCACCTGCTCCTTCTGTGGAATGAAAGCCACGTAGAGGCGTTTTCTGTGAAAAAGAGGGCGAGAAGAAAGAAGAGCCACTTCCTGGAAAGGGATCCGTTTTGTTTGAGCTCAAAGGGACAAGGGACACACAACAGGGACAGCCACTATTGATGAGTGAGTGTGTACTGGTCTGTGAAGTTGTGTTGTTACCTCACACAACTTAGTCTTACCTCTCTTTTGACTATCTTTGACTACAGCATGGCCAATGTCAGTTCCTTCATGTCTCCGGGACCCATGTCCCAGGTCTTCTTCCCCCTTGGTGGCCCTTCCCCACCTGGGTCAGTGGTGATGCACCAAGGGACATCGGTCTCTGTCCCTGCAACCCCAGGGTTCCCTCCAGTGGACATAGGGGTGGCCCCAGGGCCTGGAGGAGCGTTGGGTATCCCATCGGGGCCCCCGGCACCAGCCGGTGTCTCTTTCATCATACAGATTGGGCTGACTAGAGAGTCTGTGCTTCTACCCCAGACTGCAGACTTGGCCTACGTCAAACAGATTGCATGCTCAATTGTGGATCAGAAGGTAAGCACCACCCAATACATTGTGCCGAGAGTTGTGATGCTTTATGCACTAGCACTTTTGCACAGCTCGAACGGAAGTTAAGAAGTTTTGAAGAAGCAAACTTGTCCTCGGATTTAGAGTTAATGTACTTGGTTTACTAGATTACAGAGTGTAAGTGTTGGTCAGTAGCAGTTTACATTCAGTGTGAAAAGGATTATTCCGAGTTGGGTTTACCTTTGTGTCCAAGATAGCTTCAATTCACTTCAATTCAGATATCAAAGATCCTTTACAACTTTTCAAAACCTCATAAGCTCTTTATTTTATAGTTGATCATTTCAATAGAGTGAGAAGTATTTCCTTTACTCTAGTGCCACTTCTTCCAGTCTTTGACATTCAAAGCTGCCATGCACACTTGCATAACACTCACACGCACTGAATACACAGATATCCATTGTGTGCAGAACTTACTGTGGTATATGGCAATTATTAGCCCAGGTTCAGCATTTCTCACCACAGAAAATCCCTTCAAGACACTGATTTGTGAACTTTGCAAATGAAGGAACTGATATGTGAGTCATAGAAAAGTTGGAAGTGTATTAAAACTACACAGATTGTATAAAATTAGAGTTCAAAGCATTGAGTGTATTTACATGCATGTTCTTGCACGATTATGCTTAATAAGCCAACAACGTGCAATTGACGTATAATTTTTCTTATATTGGAGTAAGATCATGAACAGTTTAAGCAAAAACTATCAACACAAACAGATTTTTTTGCCCCTTTCCCTGATTTTGCATTGCATGTAAACACCTTTACCTGTGTTCTTACCAGCTTATCCAATTTGTGCAAGTGCTGTGTGTATGCCTGTTGAAGTATTGACGTCAAAAGCAGAGGATAATCCAATGAATATAAATCTCTTATGCTGACTTTAAAAAACAAAAAACAAAAAACAAAAACAGAAAAACAATCAGTGTTTTGCTGTTCATATAAACATGTTCAGTATCAATTAAACCAAGACCTCAGTATCCATTAAGACTAAAACCAGTTAGGTTGAATTTAGCCCATTGTGGAAAATCAGATGCATTTATTGCCCTAATCTTCCACAAAATGTCCAGAACCCATTTCCACCCTAATGGAATAAGACACAGGCCAGCCATTTCGCAACCATCCTTACCTCATATCTGCAGTAGTACCGAAGAGCTGAGATTTTATCAGCCAATCAGGCTACCTTTGACTACAGCATGGCCAATGTTGATTCAATTATCAGATTTCCATGCTCTGGGCGATGGCCATTGTCAGCTTAAAAAGGTTCATGGGGAAAGGGTTTTTCCAGGAAGCATTTGTAGAGCATCACTGGACCAGTAATCATGTTTTGTACCAAACCCCTTAGAACAGAGCTTTGCAAAGCTTTAGTTTTGTTCTTCTCATGAAGATGAATGCCTTAAACTGTTGCAAAACTCTTGCTTTGGAAGGAGACTTGCAGGTCTAGTCCTGCTTGTACTTACAGGATCTATTTTCAAGCTATTCTGTTGAAGACAGAATGTAATTTGGACCTATATTGGAAACACTGATCATAAGTGACAACTTTTCCCTTCAACTTGCAAATCAGTTGATTGCAACAAGTTCTCTATTGTACCCTTTAGATTGCCAGATTTGTGAGTTTGGGTTTTGGCTCATGCTACCCTCTTTCTCTCTCTTTCTCTCATCTCTCCTTGGCTTTAGGCAGAGTTAGTCACTGTGTTACCTTTCTGTTTATGCAAATGGATCTTTATGTTCCACAGAAACTTTTTTCCATTCATTTGGAGGTAATGTGGCAGCAGAACTCAAATCCTCCCCCCTACACTCAATGTATGCTCTTCTACTACCAGTTTTCCTTTTCCTTGACTCCTGCACATTAGGAAAGAGACTGTTCTGCAAAACTGTTTAAACATTTTCAATGGCCAAAAAGTATTTGGAGACTGAAGTCACAATTAAAACTTTATGAATTTCATTACATTAGATAACAAAATATTAAACCAAGTGACTTCTCAAATAAATATTGCCAGACCAGACCTTTTTGCAATTACTTTTAGCCAACTGGTGTCATAGTGATTTTTAGTGGATGTATGAAGTCACTTTCCCTTGAGTGTCTTTGCACAGTAACCACATATGGTTCATCACATTACGAGTTTGTCAACCAGTGTCCAAATACTTTTAGGCTTCATTTTAAACAATATACTGTGTTTATTGTGTGATTCATGTTTTTAAAATGAATGCCACTTAGTTTGATATTTCATCATATAATGCAAGACATGTATACATTTCAAAGTGTGGCTTAAGTGTACTCCAAATAATTTTTGGGGCCACTGTATGCAGGCATAAATAAAGCATTTGTAAAGTAAAGGCAAGGATGGTTTCCATTGATTGGGGTGTCCCTGTTGTTCCTTGCCCTGTCTATTTTCCCGGCTGGCTCAGCACGTAAGCAGTCCATTGTCCATGGGATAAAGAGGAGGAAATGAAGCCTGTTTCCTCCTAAAGTGGGAGGTCATAGTGTGTCCTCTGCCTCTGAACTGCTCCCTGGGGCTTCCTTCAGGAGTCTGTATTCTCCATGCTGGTTTAGAGACAATGCAGTTACTTGCATCTTTGCACATCTCCACCCAACACACCTTCCCATCGCCTATTGCTGGTTTAGACATTTTATTCGTTGGATTCCTTAAAGGAATAGTTCAAACAAAAATGAAAATTCTCTCATCATTTACCCACCCTCACGCCATCCCAGATATATATGACTTTCTTTTGATCTGCTGAACACCAATGAAGATTTTTAGAAGAATTTCTCAACTCTTTTGGTCCATACAATGTAAGTGAATGGGTGCCAACATTTTTAAGCTCCAAAAATCAAATCAAAGACTAAATCAATATAAATCAATATCTTAAGAAGCAATATGAGAGGTGTGGGTGAGAAACAGATCACTTTCACATTCTTATTCTTGTGTTTTTGCTGATTCACATTCTTCATGCATATTCACATTTACATTCTTCATGTGCCCCTACTGGACAGGGAGAAGAATTTCAAGCAAAAAAGTATTTAAATATTGATCTGTTTCTCATCCACACCTATCATATAACTTCTGACAATATGGATTAAAACACTGGAGTTGTATGGATTACTTTTATGATGCCTTTATGTGCTTTTTTGAGCGTAAAAATTTTGGCACCCATTCACTTTCATTGTATGGACCTACAGAGCTGAACTATTCTTCTAAAAATCATAAGTTGTATTCTGCAGAAGAAAGGAAGTCATACACATCTGGGATGGCATGAGGGTGAGTAAATGATGAGAGAATTTAAATTTTTAGGTAAACTATCCTTTTAATGTAAAGCAGCCTTTAATTCAATACAAGACAAGCATGTTTTGAAGTTCACCAAAAGATAGTATGGTATTTGACCAGATTAAAGGAAAGACACTTTTTCTAGCACCTATTTCTAACAGATATTCATTCAAACTTCCCATAGATTGTTATACTATAGCCCATCGAAAAAATGTGAATTTGCCTATTTTGATTGAACTTGCAGCTGATTTTAACCTAATCTTCTCTATGGTTAAAGGTGAGGTGTGTGATCTTATGTTAAAATGCTTTTTCTTGTCTCAGCTTAAAAGAATTGTTAACCCTCACAGGAATTGTTGACTTGTGTGTCATATTACAAGTCTTCTAAATGCATTTGGTTTTGGTGAGTAAAATCATAATCTTAACGAATTTGGAGCAGGAGTGTTTGGGATTTTGTGCAATTTTGAGAGTTTGTTTGGTCATTTGAGTGGCGTAGAAACTGCATACTTCCTTTAATCTGAATCAATCAACAATTTTTTCACATTATCTCACCATTGCATTGACAGGGTGTGGTTTGAAATGCGTGTCAAGTCTTGTCTCTGTTTTAGTTACCCAGTTTCTATCTCACTGCCTCCAGACAGATTTCTGCATAATGTGTTAAGAAGAATTAAGAGTGGTTAGCAACAAAATGTAGGTGTATACATAGTAACTAGCTGAAAATGAAACAGATGATTGGGGTGATGGTAAGTCGTCACCCAGAAAACAATGTGTGTTTCTTTATCTGGCTCCATGGAGGATTACGTTCTTTGGAATGCCTCATACTATTAATCTGTTGTTTACCAATCTCCTTGTATTCTGTGCCTGAGGTGTTACTAGCAGAAAAGGACCAGATTTTCTGACAAAGTTCAATTTAGTTTTATGCAAATGAGCGTGACGTGATGCACCAACTACCAATGTCAGTGCAGACAGTGGAGCTCACCTAATGCAAATGGACACTGCAGGCAGTTAGGAAGCAACTAGCAACCAACAGTGAAGCGACTTGGCAACCTCTAGACAGAGGCGCAAAAATCATATATGCAAGGTATGCAATGCATAGGGGTGCCATGCAAAGGGGGGCACCGGCGGCACACTAAAGGGGGCATAATTGGCCTCCTCGACCCCTCCAATATCAAGCTTTAAGGACACTCATACAGAAATGTCACATTGCAAAATGTAATTTATTTAATCACGACTTCTGACTTGTTTTTTTTTTTCATTGTATTTTTTTATTAGCATACTTAAAACAAGATAAATTTACTTGATAAGCAAAATAGCATAGGATGTTAAGACTTGGTAAATATAATGTTTTAAGCATAAATTTAACAAAATGTAGTGAAATAAGTTAAGTTTAAAACAAGTACATTTGTCCAATTTAAATAAAATATTATTGTATATTAGCATAAAATCCCTAATAATTTGTTTTGTGTATTACTGTGCTGTACAGCCCACAGTGTCTGGTATCTGGGGGAATCACTGGCAATTCTGCACCGTATAGCTCTCATGTGTTGTATTCCTTTCGCTCCTGCTCATTTGCATGGCTGTGGAAAGTCTTTGCATGGAAGAACCCTATTTCCTGGCTAATTTACCGCTTTGCACTGGTCAACATTTGACTATTGAAAACACATGTTCTTATATGTGGCTTTCAACAGGAAGTGAATCCCAAAGAGTGAGAAGAGAAATGACAAGACAGGTGATCTGTAGCATTGTTTTGATAGAGGTATTTCCATAATAGCTGATTGAGAGCAGTTTTGCATTAAATCTTAAAGTTGAAGATTTAGATAAGAGTAGCATTCCCTAAATCTGGATGTTTTTTTCCTTCTTTGATTTGACTTGAGCTTTGTGTTTGATCTGATCAGATGGACAGTGTGCTAATATAATAGCTTTGCAGCTTTCAGTATCTTTCTTAAAAGTATATTTTTTTTTTTATTTGTCCAACATAGAGATTGTACATAAGTGAGATTTTTAAATACAACTTAACTAATAAAATAAAACATCACAGTGTGGTTTTAACAAATGCTCTTTTTGCAGTGAGGATGTTGTTTTTAGTTCTGAAACTTACAGTATGTTTTTTATAGTACATGAAAATTTGATTCCTCATGTCATGAAAAAACTATTCCTGTGCCTGACGGTTCTGGTGCTCAGAGCTCTGTAGCGCCTGTCAGAAGGCAACAGTTCAAAAAGGTAGTGGGCAGGGCGAGTGGGGTCCAGAGTGATTTTTCCAGCCCTTTTCCTAAACTGGCGAAGGAAATACAACCTCTGCTAGGCCTTTTTCACAATGGAGTCAATGTGGGTCTCCCACTTCAAGTCCTGTGAGATGGTAGTGCTCAGGAACCTGAATGATTCCACTGCTGCCACAGTGCTTTTTTCATATTTCTTGCACTGTCCTGCAAAATGACATGGACTCATTGCTTGAGTGGTGAGGGGGGTCAATGTTGGGGGGGGTCAAAGTCCGCAAACATCTCCACTGTTTTGAGCGTGTTCAGCTCCAGGTTGTTTTGACTACACCAGTGAGCCAGCCATTCAACCTCCCTTCTGTATACGGACTCATCGTCATCTTGGATGAGGCTGATGACAATAGTGTTGTCTGCAAACTTCAGGAGCTTGACAGAGGGGTCCTTGGCAGTGCAGTCATTTGTATACAGGGAGAAGAGTAGTGGGGAGAGCACACATCCCTGGAGGGCACCAGTGCTGAATGTACATGTGCTGGAAGTGAACTCCCCTGTCTCACTAGCTGCTGCCTGTCCGTCAGAAAGCTGGTGATCCACTGACAGATAGACGTGGGAACAGAGAGTTGGTGTAATTTAGTCTGGAGTATAGCTGGGATGATGGTGTTGAAAGCCAAACTGAAGTCCACAAAAAGGATCCCTGGTCTGTCCAGATGTTGCAGGATATGATGCAATCCTATGTTGACTGCATCATCCACAGACCTGTTTGCTCGATAAGCAAATTGAAGGGGATCTAGAAAGGGTCCAGTGATGTTCTTCAGGTGGGCCAACACCAGTCTCTCAAATTATTTCATGACCACAGACGTCAGAACGACAGGTCATAACACAGCTGACATCATAATATTTGTAATGTTCCCAGAATTAAATTGACAGTCACAAATAATTGTTACTTTGGTGGAATCTATGGTTATTATGGTAAATTGTTGTTGAAGAAACTACAAAAACAGTACACAGAAAATAAACAAGCAGTTATGTTGGGACCGTGTACATGAGGGTGTGAGGAAATGGATAGCAAACAGACTGGAGAGAAATAATTGTGTAAAATTTAGGACATATTATTATATTATATTATTATTATAATTATTATTATATAGGAAATAAATACTGAAGTAATCACATCAGATTGAACCCTGCATTTTGATAAGCACATGGCAGAGATGTTAATACTCAGTTCAGTACTTATACACACACACGTGCAGCCGTTTGTAAGTCTTTAATTCCATAGTTGGCACACATTTTGGTTACAGAATGTATTTTTCAATGCCATGCTGTGAGTAAATCGGTATGTAATTAATCTCATTAGGATTATATTCTTTTCAAACCAACCGTGGTTTGAAATTGGTTCTTTGAAAGAATGGAGATTTTGTATGGTTATACAAATCAAAGCAGCTTAGATTTGCCATGAAAAGAGCACAAATGGGTAGAATGGGGTGTGAGACTGGTGTGTGCCTGGATTGACTGTAATGTAGGACAGTGTGAGCGTTAGGCGTGGGTGGGGTGTGCATGCGAATTTGGAGAAGGTGGAGCAGTGTGTGTTTTTGTGTGCATGCACTACACGCAGGAACAGAAGTTTGTGTGTGTGTGTATGTGTCTCCAAGCCGGTTCACAGCAGAAAGAGAAATGGGTTACCATAGTGGGTAAACACATGATCTCAGGCTGAGGAGAGAAGTGTGGTTCCCCTCACACTGCCAGTGCTGCCAGTTTTCTGAGCTCCCTGTTTCTCTCTCACTCCATCCACTTATGAAAAAGTACCATGGTATTGCCATATTATTTGGACATGGTACCACAGTAATACCATGATTGTACTATGTACTATGTACACCAAGTTTTTAGACATATAACATGGTAATACCCCTGTTTTTGACAGGTACCCTTGGTAATGCCATGCTTGTAGACATGTATCATGCTAATAAAATGCTTTCTAGATGTACTATGGTAATACCATATTTTAGACATGAATCATTGTAATACTATGTTGTTGTTAGACAAGTAACTTAGTAATATCATGCTTTTTAGACATTCAACATGGTAGTACCATTTTTTTTAGAAATATTTTACATTGGAAAATGAAAGCAGCCCAGCAGCCACTTGTAATGTCTCTAGTGTGAGCATTTCGCGAGACGGTAGCAACAGAGCTGTGTTCAGTATTACCAATTTGATACAGCACCTAAAAAATAAACACTCAGTGAGAATACAGTGAGTTCACTCAGGTAACTCAGGCAAAGGCTGCACCGAAGCAACACACACTGGAGGATACTTTTAAAAGGAGAGAGAAATTTCCTCTTGACAGCAACAAGGCCAAAAAGATTACGTAGAAGGTAATTGAATTCATCGATTTGGATGACCAACCCATCGCTGTGGTAGAGAATACAGGTTTTCGCAGTCTTTTGGAGCTTTTGGAGCCACGGTATGCCCTACCCTCTCGACACTACATTTCAGACACTGCTCTACCGGAGCATTTACAGCAAGGTTCATGACCACCTACGAGGTCTTTTATCAGATGTGACTGCTATTGGGTAAACACATGATCTCAGGCAGAGAAGAGAAGTGTGGTTCCCCTCACACTGCCAGTGCTGCCAATTTTCTGAGCTCCCTGTTTCTCTCTCACTCCATCCACTTATGAAAAAGTACCATGGTATTGCCATATTATTTGGACATGGTACCACGGTAATACCATGAGTGTACTATGTACTATGTACACCAAGTTTTAAGACATATAACATGGTAATACCCCTGTTTTTGACAGGTACCCTTGGTAATGCCATGCTTGTAGACATGTATCATGCTAATAAAATGCTTTCTAGATGTACTATGGTAATACCATATTTTAGACATGAATCATTGTAATACTATGTTGTTGTTAAACATGTAACTTAGTAATATCATGCTTTTTAGACATGCAACATGGTAGTACCATTTTTTTTAGATATGTAAAATGGTAATACCATGTATTATGCCATGTACTATGGAAAGACCATGTTTTTTAGACATGTACTATGGTAATACAATGTTTTTAGACTTGTAAAATGGTAATACCATGTTTTTAGACATGTAAAATGGTAGTACCAGGTTTTTAGACATTTACCATGGTAATACCATGTTTTAAGGAAGGTTCATTTGTAATACCATGTTTTATGACATGTAACATACATGGTAATACCATGTTTTTAGACATGTACCATGGCAATGCCATGTTTCTGGACACATACCATGGCACAGGTAATACCATGGTTCTTTGGACAAATAGTATGACAATACCATGTTTGTAGACGTACCATGGCAATACAAAGCTATTCTTTGTGTTTCCATGGTACACGATTATAGTAATCATTCAGTACTAAGGTAAATTTCAAAGTACTATGGTATTATAATCTTATGTCATCACTGTACAATTTTTTGTAAGGGTCATCTCATGTGCTTCTTCTACGTCCTCCTCAAGAAATAAAGTTCTGGCTGTGGTTGGGGTCACTGGGGATCACTGTGGCATTCCTATTGGATAACCTGTCCCATCATCCTGACGCCTGGGCCACAAAAACCCATTTGAGCATGGTAGAGCACACACTCCATAAAGTCCATTTGCCAAGTCCCCTCCGCCCCCTTCTCCCCTGTGCTTGCCAGCTATGCCTCTCATGTTACCGTTCTCTTGAATAAAAAAAAAGGACTGCTTTGTTTTCAGAGCCCTTGTCTCAGCACCAAGCAGCACACAGAAAGTAAGCTTGTGTGTCCCTAAAACTCTGTTAATCCAAAGGGTCTAATGAAAGCACTGTGTTTGTGTATGTGTGTGTGTCTGCAGTGTGCATGAGTTTTACATCTTAGCTAACATGTTGAGTTCTGGAGGCAGACGGTTCCAATCCTATTTTTTAGACACTGCACTTAAAAATCTTTCAATGTCTCAAAGTCTCTTTGATGAAACTCACTTTGACAGCATGATCAACAAAAGGAAAATTCATTATGGCCTTCAATTTAAAGGAATGCTAAATACAACTTTTATTTCAGTAACAATGTCTATTGTTTGAACCATTGTTTGAGAGGTAATTCTTACCTTTAAAGTGGGACTACTTTTACAGACAAATTAACTTCCTGTGGGTGGAGTTCCCACCATGGAAAAAGTGCTTAACGGATAGTTATATCATGTCCATTCTTGGTATCTTTGCGCATATTGTTAACGCAGAATGCTCTTGTAAAGGAATTAGGGATGTCCCGATCCGATCTCAAAGATCAGTATCGGGGCCGATTAAGGCAGTTTTTTTAACTGATCGGTTTCAGCTTTATTGAGCACAAACCTAAGCCCAATCCTTTGTTTTACATCAGCTGTTTTACACACGTAAACAGAGAGCACAATTTGTGGCAGGACTACGCGGCTAAAATGTCTGCAGTGTGGAAATATTTTATTTTTACATTTTAGACTGCTCTACCGGAGCATTTACAACAAGGTTCATGACCACCTACGAGGTCTTTTATCAGATGTGACTGCTATTGGCTTTCCCACAGACATTTGGAGTTCTGATGTTTGCCTGATGTCGTTGCTTAGCCTCACTGCACACTGGATTGTCTCCGCTTTTGATTTAAATCATGCGGTATTGCATGCTTATCAGTTTTCGAGGGTCTCATACAGCAGAGCATGTAAAAGGGAAATAGACAAGCAATGAGTCCATGTCATTTTCCAGGACAGTGCAAGAAATATGAAAAAAGCAATGGATGATATGGGGTAGCAGTATGTTGTGTCTCCTGCACAAGTGTGGACAGCGAGAGACTCTTAAGTGCAGTCTCAAACATCATTGATGAGAAGAGGAACTGGCTCTCCGCTAACATGGCAGAGATGCTGATCTTTCTCAAAAAGAACCTTCACTTCATTTTGAAGTGAGAGTAAGAGTATAGATAACTGAATGAGAGAGAGGGAAAACTCCTGTAGCAGCTCCAATAAAAGCACTTTAAAAACTGGCCTTCCTTGATAACAAAAGTGTGCAATGCAATTTTATTTTGTTATTCAGGTTTTACTGTAATGCTGCTACTTAAAGTTAAGCTATTACACCACTTCAAAGTGGAATTGTGATTATATTACCCATTTTGAGTGTTCTAGTTTTACTACTACAATGCTACTCTAAGTGGAATTGATAAGAGCTATTCCTAAATACATCTTTTAGTTTGTTTACTTGGTTATTTTGTTAAAAAACAAATGAAAACCAATACTGCACTAAGTGGAATTAAGATATTTTTAGTTTGTTTATTTTGTAAAAAAAAAATAAATAAATAAATATATATATATATATATATATATATATATATATATATATATATATATATATATGGAACAGCTTGGATTCAGGCAAAAAATTAAAAAAAAATATGTCCTCCTTGTAGTTTAGAAAGTTCACATCAGCCAGATTTGCCTCGCTCTTCTAATGAATTTCCCTCTTGCTCTGCCCCCACCCTCCATCCTGTGCATACAAGAAGCACCCCCCGTTGCTGACTGACTTGAGTAGTGTTGTGTAGATCAGTCTGATCCACTTTGTTTTTGTCCCATTTACAGAGCCAGGGCTGTGTACAAATACTAGATTGTTTTTCAGCCCACCCACAGAACGGACAGCTTGCAGACTGTGAGGAGATATTTGCAGAATTTGACAAAAAGTGCATTGGATTAGAATTACTGTGCACAATCTGGAGTGCAGCTTTAATGTACTTGAAGTGTGCACCTAGCACTAGGAAAATACAAGTAGCGGATCGGCAGATCCTTGATATTAAATGACTCGGATCGGGGGCAAAAAACTTGATCGGGACATCCCTAGTTTGAATTATATATACTGTGTGGTTTATTAGCTGTAGTGCTCATGTGGGCGATGCAAATTTGAATTCAGCTAGCAACATTTCCCAATCTTTCTCCACCCTGTTCTCCAAATTTCCCATCCTCTTTCCACCATTCTGTCAATTAAAGTGGCAAAAAGGTCAGAAACATGCCCCAGGGTGTTTTTCGACATGTAGCACATAGCAAAAAAGGCCAAAAATAAATAAATGGAAATCAAATTAAAATAGCACAGGCTGTCCATTCTAATAGTACTTATTTGAAGTTATTAATGTGATACTGTATATGTTGAGCAATATTAGTGAATGTAAAATGCTACAGCAGCATTTTGACATAGCAATGTTGTTTGAGGTATCATTGGTATTTGTACCCATCCAGCAGGCTGCCATGCACTACGTAGCAGGCCCAGTCATGTACGTAATGTAAATTTGGCCTTTCCACTGTTTTCCATGACACAGCTATTCACCTTTGTTACTCATATCAGTGCAATCTACTCATGACTCAAGGAAAAGCAATCTTCACACCACAAATATAATATACAGATGATAGTATGGGGCTGACGCAAGAGCATTACACAAAGAAACAGGCTTAGTTCCTCCACAAGCCTTTTCCTCTCCATTCTGAATGTGTTGTGGACACAAACAGGAAGTCAGCCTCTTCACCCAGAGATTCTACAGAGCCATGGCAAAAGTTTACTGAGTCTGACAGGCTTCCTGATTTCTTGGACCAAAGCAGATGAGTGGGAGGGTCCAAACATAGTCCACTGTAGCTATTGCTTCTTTCTCTTAACTTTAGCTTGTAAGAAACAACTTTTCCTGCTGTAAAGACCAGCTTAGACCAACATGTATTTCCAAGCTGGCTTCCTTACTTTTTTTAATAAAAGTAAAACAATTGAGCATAGAAAGATCAGTTGTTGTTTCACCTAGATTCTAGGAGAATGAAAACTACACTCGTTAAGCCATTTCATAGGGGTTCTTACTTGTGTATACTTGCTAAATGTTTGTTTTATCTACTGTGCAGGTGTACACTAGCAAATATGACCTAAAAAACTAATACACATGGACTAAAATCTAAAACTTTCTGCTTTTGCCCCCTTATCAAACATTTATGTCCTTAAATTTGGCCTCATTTGTCAGATTAGCTCCTTAGCTAGCTGTTCAAAGTTGTTTAGCAAAGAACAACATACATTTCTTGCATTTTAAACTACACTGCAGGGGGATATACAATGCACAAGTGGAACAGGGTGGAGAAACAGGGTGCATAAAGTTAACGCAAGTGAGAAAAACAGATAGAATTGTGCCTTTTTACCTTCCAGGCTATTGTGCTCCTAATGAATTCAATGTATTTGTTGGTGTGAGTCGGCTAATGACATCATCACTCACTAGAGCGTCATCTCTATTGACGAGGAGTTTTCATGCACTTCTGTCACTCACATTGTAGGGCCGTGGCTCAGGGCCAAAAAAAAAAACTGTTGGCATTTCTGATATTTTTCTCAGCTCTGAGACACTATGACATCACACACTCTTAAAATAGCCTGACTCGCTCAAAGCATTTGTTCCATCACGCACATACACAAAGACGGTGAAATTCCCGAACTGAGCCAAGCAGTTGTTGGGTGCTAATGAGTATAGTGCGTTGACGTTTTCACAACGCAATTGCCATGGAAGCATTTCATTAAACGTCAATATATGGTAAAAACCCTAGGAGGTTTTTGTTGTTGTTGTTGTTTTAGCTATTTTACCTTGGTATGGGAAGAATATTTCAAAGGTGATGACAGTGGAAGTATTAAGAAGCTGTCAAGGGTGTTGCCTAAAACGTCATTTACAATAGCTCATTTTTAAAGATTTTAAAAAGCCTTTTGACTCTTCAGAGTACTGGATGCAACTTATTGCAAACATTTGCATGCCAGGTCACAGTGGAACAAAAATGAGAGACCTGTTTTAAAAAAGGGGCATCTCTGCAGAACTGTACTGGAAATTGGAAACTGACGATGTTGACAACAACCGATCATTTTTCCTAATATTCTTTCAGTCCTTTTCTGCGCTTTACACAATAATCTGCCCTTGCTTCATATGTACTGCTCAAAACTTCCATGAGTAGATATTTCTTCTAAAAGAATGATACATTTCACTTTAAAGGAATAGTTCACCCAAAAATAAAAATGGTAATTGCTTTTAAATGTAGTTGGTTATGTATTGCAAACATTAAAATGTATCACCTTACAAGTTATATGCACTGTAGTAAAAGTGTTTTGATTTCATACGACAGCATTGCGCTAGGAACAGTGCGAAATGTATGTGGATAATCTGCTGTTTTACTCATGAATTTTATGAAATTGAATGGCATTGTTGTAGCGCCTCTAGTGTTCATGTCACCTGGAAACTGCTGCGATAAGTACAACAAGCCATGTAACAATAATTTTGCAAAAATAAAGATATAGTAAAGTGAATCTATGAGACCAGATTGTAAATGTCACATACAGTAGATTCAATTCTGTAGTTAATATATTATAGACTCTTCGATGTAAAATAGCACTACACAAAATCAGGGTCAGCAGATATGATTTTATTTAAGTTGCTTGTGTATTTGCTTTATATTAGTTGGTTGTAGTAATTATTGCTCAGCAAATAGTGCATATGACGGTTATATTGCCATCTAAGAAGGTCATATTCAGGTAATCACTTTGAGCTTCTGGCATGATTCACTGATCATATTAAGACTGTATAATCAATGATGGCAGTGTAACAAAACATAGATATTCATGGTGCATCAGTGACCAGGAGCTATTTATATGGTGTAGGCTCAGTGGCCCACTATTTGTGAAGATATGTCTTTGTTCTGTAGTAGACTGAATTTCAGCGTCTTCAAAATAAATTTACTAACTTCCGATTAAGTTGCTTGTGGCATCTTTAGCTGAGAGTGCAAAGCACAGTAATCTCTTTTGTTAAGGCGATTAAAAATATAAAACTACACCATCAAAAAGGGAGATTTATTTATTTATTTTTCTACCCAATTTGGGATGCCCAATTCCCAATGCGCTCTAGGTCCTCGTAGTGGCATAGTGACTCACCTCAATCTGGGTGGTGGAGGACGAATCTCAGTTGCCTCCGCGTCTGAGACCGTCAACCCGCGCATCTTATCACGTGGCTTGTTGAGCATGTTACCACGGAAACATAGCACGTGTGGAAGCTTCACGCTATTCTCCGCGGCATCCACACACAACTCACCACGCGCCCCACTGAGAGCGAACCACATTATAGTGACCACGAGGAGGTTACCCCATGTGACTCTACCCTCCCTAGCAACTGGGCCAATTTGGTTGCTTAAGAGACCTGGCTGGAGTCACTCAGCACACCCTGGATTCAAACTTGTGACTCAAGGACTGGTAGTCAGCATCTTTACTCGCTGAGCGACCCAGGCCCCCCGAAAAGGGAGATCTTGATTTATTGTCTGGAATGCCTCATAGGGTTCAATACACAAAAGACGTCTGTTGAACACTTGACCTCTTATCTGGAGTGAAGTTGTGATCTTAACAGGTTATTTAGGACTTTGTGAGCTAGCAAGTCGAACTCAGTTTCAAGGAGTAAAGGAGTATTGCTGGCTAAAGCTGGGCAATATCTATTGAATATTAATCAAATATCTGCAGTGATTTTCTTTGGTATATACTGTAGAATTAAGCAACTCTGAAGATGTCTCAATAAGTGTCATTTTTTTAATGTTAATATTCTCGTATGCCAGTTTAATATGCAGAATCAACAATTAAGTTAACCATTTGTGAGTTGATTTAATCTAAAAGTGTAACATTGTGGCTCCGTTAGATTACTCAAGGTCAGTAATGTATTCTAATTACATTGGATTACTTCTTCAGCACTGGTAGATTTTTTCACTTGTTTTGACTATAAAAACTCTGCCAGTACAGTAAGACAAAATACACATGTTAAAAATACATTCTCTGAAAAACCTAAATATCTCATGCAGTGTTGTTTCTAAAACAAGATAAATCAAATTGATCTTGTTTTAATGATTTTTAGATATTTTTTACTGAAAAACAATACAAAAATTATTATCAAGAATAACATTTTTGCCGTAATATCAAAAGTCTTATTAGAGAAAAAAAATTATGATCTAATGTGGATTTTCTTGATAAAAAAAAAAATTAGGATTGTACCTGGTAAAAGGTGCATGTAAAATGGCTAGAAATAGCATTTTAGCTTTGCGTAAAACTGACAATTTACACAAGGTTTATTTCTATTTCTTCTGCTCCAGACTTACTTCAGACGTACTTCTCTGTCTGCTCGTATGAATGTAACACATCATAAGAAAGTGTTTCACCGCTGTTCAAATGCACTTTGGATCACATCATTTATATGTATAAATGTTTTCCATCTGAAAGGACTAAATATTAAATGAAACAAATGACAATAAAATGCAAAGTAATCTCTTCAGTAATCAAAATACTTTTTGAATGTAACTGTATTCTAATTACCAATGATTTAAATTGTAACTGTAGTGGAATACAGTTACTTTTATTTTGTATTTGATATATGTAATCCTGTTACATGTATTTCGTTACTCCCCAACCCTGTATATGTGCTCAAAAGTTTGCACACCCTGGCAGAAATTGTGAAATTTTGGCATTGATTTGAAAATATGACTGATCATGCAAAAAAAAAAAAATCTTTTATTTAAGGGTAGTGATCATATGAAGCCATTTATCATCACATAGTTGTTTGGCTCCTTTTTAAATCATAATGATAACAGAAATCACCCAAATGGCCCTGATCAAAAGTTTACATACCCTTGAATGTTTGGCCTTGTTTCAAACACACAAGGTGACACACACAAGTTTAAATGGCAATTAATGGTTAATTTCCCACACCTGTGGCTTTTAAAATTGCAATTAGTGTCTGTGTATAAATAGTCAATGAGTTTGTTAGCTCTCACATGGATGCACTGAGCAGGCTAGATACTGAGCCATGGGGAGCAGGAAAGAACTGTCAAAAGACCTGCGTAACAAGGTAATGTAACTTTATAAAGATGGAAAAGGATATAAAAAGATATCCAAAGCCTTGAAAATGCCAGTCAGTACTGTTTAATCACTTATTAAGAAGTGGAAAATTCAGGGATCTCTTGATACCAAGCCAAGGTCAGGTAGACCAAGAAAGATTTCAGCCACAACTGCCAGAAGAATTGTTCAGGATACAAAGAAAAACCCACAGGTAACCTCAGGAGAAATACAGGCTGCTCTGGAAAAAGATGGTGTGGTTGTGATTTATATTACCATTATGGTTTAAAAAGGAGCCAAACAACTATGTGATAATAATTGGCTTCATATGATCACTATCCTTAAATAAAAGGAAAAGGATTTTTGCATGATCAGTCATATTTTCAAAATCAATGCCAAAATTTCTGCCAGGGTATGCAAACTTTTGAGCACAACTGTGTAAATATATATATATAATATACACCACCGGTCAAAAGTTTTGAAACACTTGACTGAAATGTTTCTCATGATCTTAAAAATATTTTGACCTGAAGGCATATGCTTAAATGTTTGAAATTAGTTTTGTAGACAAAAATATAATTGTGCCACCATAATAATTTATTTCATTATATAACTAAAATTTAATAATAATAAAAAAAAAGTTTTTGAAATTGATGACTTGGACCAAATAATAAAGAAAAGCAGCCAATAAGTGCCCAGCATAGATGGGAACTCCTTCAAAACTGTTTAAAAAGTATCCCAGGGTGATACATCAAGTTGGTTGAGAAAATGTCAAGAGTTCACGTCTGAAAATTCTAGGCAAAGGGTGACTACTTTGAAGATGCTAAAATATAACACAGTTTTGATTTATTTTGGATTTTGTTTAGTCACAACATAATTCCCATAGTTCCATTTATGTTATTCCATAGTTTTGATGACTTTACTATTATTCTAAAATGTGAAAAAAAAACAAAACAAATTATAATAAAGAATGAGTAAGGGTTTCAAAACTTCTGACCGGTAGTGTATGTGTGTGTATGTATGTATGTATGTGTATATATATATATATATATATATATATATATATATATATATATATATATATATATATATACACACAGTGTTTGGGAGTAACGGAATACATGTAACAGGATTACGTATTTAAAATATACTTTTTATATACTTTTATGATATACTTTTTTTCTAGTAAGACCTTTGATCTAAGGGCATAAATCGTATTTTGGTAATTTTTTTATTGTTTTCCTGTAAAAATATCTAAAAACCCTTAAAATATAAATTTGATTTATCTTGTTTTAGAAACAACACTGCATAAGATATTTTGGTTTTTCAGGGAATGTATCGAGATTAATGAGCATGTATTCTGTAATCTGTAGTGGAATACATTTCAAAAGTAACCCTCCCAACCCTATATATATATATATATATATATATATTATACTATACACTGGTGGCCAAAAGTTTGGAATAATGTACAGATTTTGCTCTTATGGAAAGAAATTGTTACTTTTATTCACCAAAGTGGCATTCAACTGATCACAATGTATAGTCAGGACATTAATAATGTGAAAAATTACTATTACAATTTGAAAAAGAACTTCTTAAACTACTTCAAAGAGTTCTCATCAAAAAATCCTCCACGTGCAGCAATGACAGCTTTGCAGATCCTTGGCATTCTAGCTGTCAGTTTGTCCAGATACTCAGGTGACATTTCACCCCACGCTTCCTGTAACACTTGCCATAGATGTGGCTGTCTTGTCAGGCACTTCTCACACACCTTACAGGTGCATCTCAATAAATTAGAATGTCGTGGAAAAGTTAATTTATTTCAGTAGTTCAACTCAAATTGTGAAACTCGTGTATTAAATAAATTCAATGCACACAGACTGAAGTAGTTTAAGTGTTTGGTTCTTTTAATTGTGATGATTTTAGCTCACATTTAACAAAAACCCACCAATTCACTATCTCAAAAAATTAGAATATGGTGACATGCCAATCAGCTAATCAACTCAAAACACCTGCAAAGGTTTCCTGAGCCTTCAAAATGGTCTCTCAGTTTGGTTCACTAGGCTACACAATCATGGGGAAGACTGCTGATCTGACAGTTGTCCAGAAGACAATCATTGACACCCTTCACAAGGAGGGTAAGCCACAAACATTCATTGCCAAAGAAGCTGGCTGTTCACAGAGTGCTGTATCCAAGCATGTTAACAGAAAGTTGAGTGGAAGGAAAAAGTGTGGAAGAAAAAGATGCACAACCAACCGAGAGAACCGCACCCTTATGATTGTCAAGCAAAATCGATTCAAGAATTTGGGTGAACTTCACAAGGAATGGACTGAGGCTGGGGTCAAGGCATCAAGAGCCACCACACACAGACATGTCAAGGAATTTGGCTACAGTTGTCGTATTCCTCTTGTTAAGCCACTCCTGAACCACAGACAACGTCAAAGGCGTCTTACCTGGGCTAAGGAGAAGAAGAACTGGACTGTTGCCCAGTGTTCCAAAGTCCTCTTTTCAGATGAGAGCAAGTTTTGTATTTCATTTGGAAACCAAGGTCCTAGAGTCTGGAGGAAGGGTGGAGAAGCTCATAGCCCAAGTTGCTTGAAGTCCTGTGTTAAGTTTCCACAGTCTGTGATGATTTGGGGTGCAATGTCATCTGCTGGTGTAGGTCCATTGTGTTTTTTGAAAACCAAAGTCACTGCACCCGTTTACCAAGAAATTTTGGAGCACTTCATGCTTCCTTCTGCTGACCAGCTTTTTAAAGATGCTGATTTCATTTTCCAGCAGGATTTGGCACCTGCCCACGTTGCCAAAAGCACCAAAAGTTGGTTAAATGACCATGGTGTTGGTGTGCTTGACTGGCCAGTAAACTCACCAGACCTGAACCCCATAGAGAATCTATGGGGTATTGTCAAGAGGAAAATGAGAAACAAGAGACCAAAAAATGCAGATGAGCTGAAGGCCACTGTCAAAGAAACCTGGGCTTCCATACCACCTCAGCAGTGCCACAAACTGATCACCTCCATGCCACGCCGAATTGAGGCAGTAATTAAAGCAAAAGGAGCCCCTACCAAGTATTGAGTACATATACAGTAAATGAACATACTTTCCAGAAGGCCAACAATTCACTAAAAATGTTTTATTTATTGGTCTTATGATGTATTCTAATTTTTTGAGATAGTGAATTGGTGGGTTTTTGTTAAATGTGAGCCAAAATCATCACAATTAAAAGAACCAAACACTTAAACTACTTCAGTCTGTGTGCATTGAATTTATTTAATACACGAGTTTCACAATTTGAGTTGAACTACTGAAATAAATGAACTTTTCCACGACATTCTAATTTATTGAGATGCACCTGTACAGTCTAGCTGATCCCACAAAAGCTCAATGGAGTTAAGATTCAAAACACAAAATTGGCTTTTTCTTTGCAATTCTTCCCATAATGCCTGCACCCCTGAGTCTTCTCTTTACTGTTGTATATGAAAAATTTGGCAATTTCAAGCATTGTATAGCCTTCATTCCTTGAAAAAATGATTGACTGATGAGTTTCTAGAGAAAGCTGTTTCTTTTTTGCCATTTTTGACCTAATATTGACCTTAAGACATGCCAGTCTATTGCATAATGTGGCAACTCAAAAACAAACACAAAGACAATGTTAAGCTTCATTTAAGGAACCAAATAGCTTTCAACTGCAAGTTATTTTCTAGTACCAAATTATCAATTTAGCATGATTACTCAAGGATAAGGTGTTGGAGTGATGGCTGCTGGAAATGGGGTCTGTCTAGATTTGATCAAATATTACTTTTTTTCAAATAGTGATGGTGCTGTTTTTTACATTAGTAATGTCCTGACTATACTTTGTGATCAGTTGAATGCCACTTTGGTGAATTAAAGTACCAATTTCCTTCCGAAACAGCAAAATCTGTACATTATTCCAAACTTTTGGCCGCCAGTGTATAGATACATATATACAGAATATATATTCATCTATATTGCCCAGCCCTAGTGCTGGCCATAGTAAGCTACATATGCTGTGTGTGTGTGTGTGTGTGTGTGTGTGTGTGTGTGTGTGTGTGTGTGTGTGTGTGTGTGTGTATTGTTATTGTAAACACTATATATACAAATATTTGAAAGGAATTGGAGGTACAGATGAAAAGCAGAACTCTCAAGTCGATTTGTTTATGTTTTGCACTTCTCTGCTGCTATTTTTGATTCAGATTCTCATGCTCTCGCAGTTCTTATTTTAGCCGACTCAGTCGTTTTTACAAGGCTACACCTTTCCCCTCAACTTTCTATTGTTAAAGGGATGGATAGTTCACCCAAAAATGAAAATTCTCTCACCATTTACTCAGCCTTATGCTTTCGCAGATGTGTATGACTTTCTTTCTTCTGCAGAACATAAATTAAGATTTTTAGAAGAATATCTCAGCTCTGTAGGTCCATACAATCCAAGAGAATGGTGATCAGATCCATGTAGCTCCAAAAATCACATAAAGGAAACACAGAATTAATCCATATATTTCCAGTGGTTTAATCCATAACTTCAGAAGCGATATAATAGGTCTTGGTGAGAAACAAATCAAAATGAAAGACTTTTTTTTAACTCTAAATCTCCACTTTCACTTTTACATATGAAAGTCACATGTGGTGCCTGTTTAGTTTCACATCTGAAAGTGAAAGTTAAAGTGGAGATTTAGAGTATTTAAATATTGTTCTGTTCCTCACCCACACCTATTATACCGCATCTGAAGATATGGATTTAACCACTGGAGTCGTATGGATTACTTTTATGTTTCCTTTATGTGATTTTTTGGAGCTACAAAGGTCTGATCACCATTCACTTGCATTGTATGGACCTACAGAGCTGAGATATTTTTCTAAAATCTTTGTTTGTGTTCTGCTAAAGACAGAAAGTCATACACATCTGGGATGGCATGAGGGTGAGTACATGATAAGATAATTTTCATCTTTGTATAGATTTTTTACAAATATGCTAATGTCTGAATCATTCTCAATGAAAATGTAAAAAGCATACAAATTCACAATACTCTCTTTTATTCTTTCCACATTGCCAAGGCCCTCTTGAAAGTGTCCACAACCCAAGTTGCACATTGTCTCTAAATGCTGTAAAGCAGGTCTTGAATTGGAATCGGTTCAGTGGGCATTTCCATTACAATTAGCAGATGCTTGGAAAGTACACAGAGTGCAACCTTAGGAAAAAGTGATTTCTCTTTCCATTATTAAGGAGTTTGTTTGGTAAGGACAAGGCTTTGACGTGTGGGAACAATGACAGACTGAAGTGGGTCACTGTGTTGCAGCCATTCATTCTAAAACTGCTGTGGTGCAAACTGTGTTCACATAGTCATGTGACCATGATCATAACACACACACACACACAAATGTTTTTTGTGTGTGTGTTTTTGTACTTAGTTATTAAGCTAAATCAGACAAAACCTCCTCATCCTCAAGCAGAAAATTGATTCAGAAATAATGGAGCTTATACTGTTTTATAAAATAAAAAAATAGTAATTTTTAGAGATTATAGTAAATACAATTAACTTTATATTAAAAATTAGAAGTCTGTAGTATGTCCTCATTTAGCTAAATATATGTGCGTGTTTGTTTTAGTCCATATGTTTGCATTTTTCAATAATGCACAAGCTTATGAAGTGAGCAGTAAAAGTTCACAAAAAGTGAAATACTTGGTATTCTTTTAAGTTCCTTGTAATACCCTGTAAATACTATGATACATGAATATTACTATCATTCAGTATCATGAATCAAAGTAGTATCATTTAGAATTTCAAAGTGAGCTACTGTAGTGTTGCAATTGCTATGCTTATATTAGCATACTTGCTATGCTAGCTTACTAGCTGTAATTTAGCAGTAATAGTTTGGCCAACAATGCAACCAATCTATTTATTTATTTATTGCTGTTTTTTTGCTCTAGCTTTGATTAGGAAGCTGATACCCGATGAGTTCAAATACCCGGAACTCACTGGGGATCAACTTTTATTGTAATAAGGAAGGAAACCACAGATCACCCCTGGAAGTGCAAATAAATGTTATTCCTCTTTTTTCCTGTCAGACAGCTGAAAGATTTGTGATATTACATGTGAGAAGAGGGCATTGGCTATTCATAGCATGAGGTTTTGTGTCAACCTGCTCATGTCTGCTGAGACAAAGCAGGGTCAAAGTCCTGATGGGTGTTATGAAAGTTGTTTGTGTGGCCTGCCTCTGTGTTGTGTTAGGAAAAGAGAAGAGAAGACCCTGCCCTTAGCTGGTTTGATTACCTTAGCTGGTTTAAGATAGTCTTTTCTGGTTGAAGTTGGTCTCCCAAACTGACCAGCTGAAAAGTCCCAGAGCCCTGTTAAAAACCAGCCAACAGATAAGGCTGGGAGTTCAGCTAAGTCTAGTCAACCAACTTGGGCTAGTTTTAACTGTTGAGAGGAGAGAAGAGAAGAGAAGAGGGGACTTGGCGGCTTCCATAATTCATCAGAGTCATAATAGGCGCAGCGGCCTGAGACCATGCAGGAAACACAATCCTAGTCAACACAAAGCTCCCTTAGAAACACTGTGCTGTCTCCAAGCAAAGCCCTTGGAATGGCAGATTTGATTGCACCAGCGTCTATTATCTGACCACTGTGCAAACATGCATAGGAACAAATGAAGATGCTTATGTAGCATATGTATGTTGCATTCAAATTCCAACAACAGTCTGAATAAATCCTTCTTTTTGGCACCAGTTTAGTTGATCATTAAAATCAGCATTGGTTGACGCTGATATAGTTAACCGTTGTCTGAACTGGAGCTGCCACTGTTCAGCTCAGTAAGCTTTTTGTCAATTGGTTATAGGCCATGTCCAGCTAATTTGTTTAAGTTTGAAAACTCTGTTTTCAGTTTTCTAATGTCATTGTTTCCATCGTGGTAACAGAGAGCATTTTCGAAATGCTCAGTTTTCGGTAGAGGAAAACACCGTTTAAGTGTGGATGAGAGGTAAAAACGTAGAGAAATAAACGCGTTTTCAAACAAAAATGTACAACGTATTAGTGTGGATGTGGCCATAGTTTCACATAGCCAGACATTTGACAATTGGCATAAAGTCTGGTTCACTTTTGCAGATTATTCAGACAAAGAACTGCCCAGGAACCACCCAAAGAACCTTTCTTAGAAAGGATGAGACCATCTGATCAACATGTAAAGCAACTGATCAGAGTTTCGTTTGTTTTTATGTGCGGTTTAGGGAAGTGTTTGTCTGCAACCGACTGGACAGAAAACACTTTAAAGTTAGCGCAAATGAATGTAGACTAAAATTTAAATTTATGTTCAACTGACTGTTTCCTTATATGATATATAGTTCCACACAAAACTCCAAACTTTGGCAAATCTGGTACTTTGTGGATTAATGGAAGATGGAAGATCCTTAAGCCATCTGGGACTGTTTTTTTTCTTCTTGATACTGCCTACTGTTGTTGTGCTTGTTTAGAGGCTGGTCGGAAGCTGCGGTAGCAGGCCGGGTGTGGACTATATTCTTGGGCAGAGACTCAAGCCACTGGTAATAGACAAGATGGAGCATTGTTGACTTTCTTGTGGAAGCTTGAGGGAGAAGGAGGGAGTATTTCGGGCAGAAGGCAGCACCAGGGTTCCTCTGAGGTGGAGGTTGGCCAGATGTGCTCTGAGAGGAACACATGGGAATCTTTAGGCGGTTGTGGAAGTGGGAAAACAGGAACTAGGTTGAAAGGTGTTGTTTGAGGAGGGCATGGAGTGTAAAGTGCAGTAATTCTCTGTGTTCTTTCTCATCCTATGTCTCAGTTTGTCTCTTCCTGCCTTCCGCCACTGTGAGGAGCTTTGAAGCTTGTGTGTTCTCTGATGTTGTGTCAGGGTTTTGCTTTCTCACATCCTATGTTCCCTCTAAACTGTGCGCATGCGTGGCTATGCACTACTCATGTTGGTTCCGTGCAGAAGGTGGACTCAAATACATGTGGGGAAAAAGCTAGTGATAAGAGTTGGTCTGAGTTGAAATGAATGGACATGGTTATAATTGGAGTCTATCCGATTGTCTGTTGATTTTATGTATGGAACTGAAGCTGTGTGAAATCCAAGCTGGTCTCATAAAATCATATTATTATACGTATATTTTACGTACATTTTGATTTTAACGTGCCTCGATGTAAGTATCGCGGCAGTTTCCTGATGAAATAAACACAAGGGGACATATTTTAAGACTTCTATGTCCTACGCACAGTGCTATGCGATACATCGTACTCACAACATCAGTGGGCATGGCAATGAAGGTATTTTCATACAAGTATGCAAGTCCTAGGCATTAGTGGGTTGGCAAACTGGCGTGCACAAAGCATGAATGGGTTTGGTCAAGTGCAATTTAATTTGGGGGCTGTTCTCTGGTTAATACAGCATCTGCATCCTATTATATATTCCATTCCCTGTCAAGCAACATTGATATAAATGAATACAGCCCATTCATAAGAATTTGGTAGTGTAATTGGGATACATGCAATGCATTAGAACAATAGAATGAAACGTGGAGCAGCTGACGAGACTTGAAGACATGGTGAAGTGAGAACCCAAGTGCAGTTTACTTAATTCCAAACACGTGAAAGTGTCAAAATGAATACAAAATAAAATAGAACATAAACATGAACTTCAGTATAATGAGACTATGACATAGTCAGCCTGAATGTCAATACAGTACAATACTGTATATTCTATATATACTATATATACTTTTTTTATATATTTTTTTATTTTTTATTTTTATTGAATAATGTGTATCTATATAGTGCATATTGTATACTGTACAGTGTATGTTATTATTTGTATATTGTTGAGTGTAATTATGTGTATATCAGATGTTTAAATTGTGTTGTGTTAATTTGATGTTATTGTAATTGGTATATGTCTCATCACTGTCACGACTGCTATGTTGATCGGAACTGCACCCAAGAATTTCACACACCATTGCACTTGTGTATATGGCTGTGTGACAATAAAGTGATTTGATTTGATTTTGAAATGAACAATGACAAAAACCATGAACTAGAACCATGACCAAGAACAAACTATGAAACAACATTACAATCCCAATACATGACAAAAGACAAAGGCAAACATGAGGGCTTCAATACAAAAACAGCAAATGTGATAACAAGACTTAAAACATAACCAATCACAAGACAAGATGAATAAACCAATGACAAGACTAGAAAACACAAAGAAGAGAAACATGAAGCTAGACATGACATTGACAAAGAACTTCAAAATAGAAGACATGAAACTATACTAAACAAATCACACACAGACTCCACATAGGAATATGGACTGAAAAATGTAGTGCTCATCAGGATTAATTGGATGTAGACTCCGTTATATTACAGAGAATGCAAGTATAATTAATCATTTTTATTTACTGACACTCAAATCATGGCTAGTATTAACAGTGATTGTCAGGGACATAATTTGATGTTTCACTATATTTTCAGAGTTTGGACATTACTGCTGGTGGAATCCCCAAAATGCAAATGCAGGATCTGAGTTTAGACTTTGGCCGAGAATAGACGTGGTTCTCAGACGTCGTAGTGCAATGACCTATTTCTCACAAAAATAGCTAAATGTGATTTGCACCACTTCAGTACCATACAATACACCCATAGTTTGCACTGTGATGTTGCAAACACCCCCATCCATGCCCATTTGTTCTTTGTGCTGGCACGAATATTGTGCTTAGTATTAGCGCTCTCACGAAAATTGAATAAGACACAGCACACACTCGTTGAGCGTTAAGCCTTTTATTCACTTTCACACACATCATGAGTAAAGCAGCACATTATCAGCTCAAAAACACGTACTTTTTCCCTGTTCCTCACACGATGCTACCTTATGACATCAAAACACTTTTACTATAGCAAATAACTTGTAAGGCGATACATTTTAAAGGTTGCATTACATATCCAACTACATTGATTAGCTTGTTTGAGTGCAATCAAATTGCACAGTAGCTAAACTGATAGAGCATTGCACTATTGATGTAAAGGACTCGAATCCTGAAAAGTCGACAAATGAGCGAAAGTGTCATAGAAGCACCACAAAATTATGTGGTTGCTTTAGCAATTGCATTTTTCATCTCACATTTGTTTTTATGACACAATTAGTTAGATTTAGGATTAAAGGCCGTCGCACACCGGATGAGAAGCGACATGCTGCGTCGCGGCTAGGACATGGCACAGGTATCAAACACAGGGCACGTCGATGCAGTTCAGGTGGCAGACAGTACACACAAAAGTTACCAAAGTTTTTCACTTCTTCAAGAATGAACAACACTAGAGTAAATAATCTATGTCCTCTGATAATGATATGGGTCAAATTTAAAGGGGTCTAGAAATGTCCTTGATATTTAAACATATGAGTATGTACTATTCTATATATATAAAAAAAAAAATACTGTAAATTTCAGAACTGTGTGTTGGTGATGTCAGGAGACTTTGCTCAGTTGTATTTAAATGCCCCAAAACATGTGTCATCGCACCCTTGGCCGCCCCACCCACTGGCGTTCAGTTCATATTGTAAACAGAGAGGGAGAGAGACGGGCCTAGTTTGACCGGCTATTCCTGAACACCAAACAAATCCAAAATCGTGAGTAAGCAGTTTCATTCATGAATATTTCATATGTCATGACTGTTTGACAGTTATGGTGCTGATGTGCTTGAGTGAACATTTTAATATATTCAGATTCAATGTGTTGGATGTGCGTTATGTGTAAACCCTGAAATTTAGTTTTATAATGTTGTGGAGAGCTTGTTTATTCTCTTCTGATTGAGTTTGAAATATGGCTGATATGACGATGTTAGCAAATTAGAACAGTGGGCTGTTTACATTGAAGTTTAATGGAGCCACTGAGGACAAAACTGAGCATTTCAGACAGAGGGCCAGAGACAGGGTGGAAAATTATAATTTATGATTAAACTATGACAGTTATGGTGCAAAAAACTTTACTAACATTATCAGTGGACCTCAGGGAAGATAATAAAATTGTAAAAAAAACATTTGTGAGTTGCATGACAGAAATTCGTGCAGCCTCCGTAGTCGTTGCTGGATGCCACTGACAGACGCCGAGCGGCAGTGTGCATACCTTCATTGAAAACAGTTGTTTTGAATTTTAGAATGTACCATGTCATCCGCCAGACTCGCCCAGTGTGCGACCCCCTTAAGGTTTAGGGTAGGTATGTCTGTTTGGGAGAACATTTAACTCTTTTTTTTAAATTCATGGGGGCACATACAGAAGGCCAAAGTGGTCTTGTGATCTCGACCCTAGTAACCTTGGGTTTTCTTCTTTTTACTTTCTTTTAATCATACTTATTTCATTTTTATAATAAATGTATGTTTTATATTTATAATAACACATGAATGATTTATAATCAAAATTCATCTTTAAATCTAGATCATAGATAAATAATAATAAAATAATAAAAAAATGCAAACATAGATATATATACTGTAGGCCTATATGTATAGTTTCCAGTTTTCCAGTTTCTAATATGTTGTATGTAGTCTCTGCTCAGGTGATTGAAGAGTCAACCCCAATAGAAATAGGTTTTTCTCAGCAATAAATACGAGGGGAATATTTCTCACAGCCCATGCTCTCTCACTGTGAATGAGATTCCATGCTAGTATCACTACATCAGCTTGATTACATGTTGGATTTTGCATCCTTCATTAGCATGTCAATGAATGGAAAATCTGAAAATGATGAATGGAAATGAAAAAGTCACACCAAAACTCATTGAGGAAAAGACTTAAATGTGGGACTAGCACACAATTCTGGTTGAACCTTAATCTTGATTCCACTTATTAACCAGATTCTCTATGGATGAATGCATTTATGAGTGCCTGATTGTGTATGTTGTTGTGATCTTAAAAGTCCCTGTGAACTGCCTTGACGAGTGCAGTTTAATTTCCAGTGTTGACGCATTTCCAATTGAAAAAACAAAACAAAAAAACAACAATAGCCTTTAGTATATTAATTTGCTACTTGCTACAGCTAGTCAGAGGGAGATAGTATTAGGGGAAGCATCGTTGTCTTTCTAGAGAGCATTTGGTTGGACAAAATGAGTGAGCACATTTCAAGTCATCAATATGTTTGGCCCATTTTCCTGTATAAAAGAGAGGCTGTAAAATATCTGCTAAAAGAGCTTTTTGTCAACATTTGTGTACACTAGCATATAGCTTCAAATCTAACAGACATGGACTAAGAGACACAAACTCTTAATTTGATGGTCTTTCAAGCAAAACTGCAATATCATTCCATGTTTTGCAGTGGAAAATCCCACAAACTTTCTCCAGTGCCACACGCACACCAAAGACACACAAGACAAAGGGCCCTTTTGAAATAGTCAGGTTTAGTATGCTACTTTTGTGATGGACTCCAAGTTGTATGACATGCACTGAATGGATCACCATAAAGTATTCAAGAGATCTGCTCTCCGATAAGTCCCTATGCATTTGAGTGACATTATCAACCCCTTGTCCCACACTTCTTTGACCTACCGAATGGAGGGGATGTATCTTTTTTCATCCTTGTTGGTCTTTCATCCTTTATATGTAACACAGCACCTTGTTAATGCTATTGAATGTGCCCAGCTTTTTTATTTCTAAAGACATCTTATGCCAGGCTAGTTCAGTGCCAAGTGGGATTTTGCTGTACATTGATTGGCAGGCTGTGAAGCAGAAGTGCTCAGGTATTACACCAGAGTGGGTCTGAGTGTTATATCTTAGTGCGGTCACAGCTGTCAGCTCAAAATGAAAAGCAATCAGCTGAATCCACCACACCAGCTCCCATGATAATTATTGTAAATGGGTTCCATGTAACACCCCATCAGAATCCCCCTACAAGCTCTTCATCAGAAGATGTTGCTCTGTGCCTACTGTTGGTGTATAGGCCTGATAATCAAAAAAACATTGTTTTAGTTTTGTTAGTGTAATGTCAGCATCAAGTCCAAAAAGTCTGTATAGTAGTCATATACATTATTTTATCATGTTAGTCAATATTACTTGTACCAAAAAGTCCTAATTGAATTGAAAAGTCATGAATTAAACCAGTAATAGTTAAATTTAATATTTATAAATTAATTAAAATCTTTTTTTAATTATTTATTAATATTTATATTTAAATGACTCAAATTCATAAATGTAATTATTTACGTATATTTTAAAATTTTTATATTTTGACTTTTATTAAAAGGCACATTTTATTCATGTCAAATGTAGTAACCCTAGGGGGAGTAACCCTAAAAAAAAACTTCTTGATATTTGTGACTTAAGATTTTTGATATTTGTATATATATATATATATATATATATATATATATATATATATATATATATATATATAGCGTTATATTGTTTTAGCTAATGTTTTAAAATACATTTTTACAAGATTTCTCATTTTTAACACTTTGGACAACCTTAATTGTCAATGACCTATATACATAAACAGTATATACTTATATATACAGTACATATTTTACATATACTGTCTTATATACTGTATACAGTAACACTTCCACATAAACACTCACTTCACAATTGAAATGAGAAGCAAAGTTTACTTATGGGTTGCAGGTTTGGTGTCCTATATTTGGTGCTTCCCCATCCTACAACCACAGCCTCTTTGCAAAGTCTGCATTACATTTGTAACAGGTTAACAAAACAATAAAGGCTGAAATGTGCCACACAAAACAGCTATGGTCTGACAGAAACGATTAAGGACCTTCTTAAAGATACAGTACAAAATTCTCCAAATTTATTATTATTTCTGGAATAATATCTTTTTCTAGTGTTTAAGAAAAATAGTAGCATATATGTCCTACTTCCTCCGTATTACTCTTCTGTTACTGGGCAATTCAATTTGCTGAACACTGATTAAGCATCTCGATATGTGAATGTGAGTGGTTATTTGTTAATGTATTCATCTATCTGATGACAGATAGTTGCGAAAGTTCATAAAGAGACGTTTTTACAGCTTAGTTTTGAAGGTGCACTCAGTAAAATTTCTGTTTATGTTCGCTAACACCTAGCGTAAATATGTATACATGAAATTCGCTGCAAATAGTTTGCTGCCGGTAGTGTTGAACCTGCAGAAAATCTTTCTGGCAACAATGAAGAGTTTGCCGCAAAGCTCATTTGCATGTGAAAATTAATGAGGCGCAAATTTCTGGCAAGTTTTCAGCAAGTTTGCGGCAACTTTTTTGTAAATGAAGATAAGTTGTATAATACTGTATTCGGCAGGTCATGTGATCTCAAGGTCATGGTGCTCATGAATGTGCTCTCAGCACTATATGTAGAATAAAGAAGTTTTTGTCTCTGAAACAGATATGACTCTACATTATATAAAAATAGTTTTCAAAAATACTATTCTATTATTATAGTTTCTTTCTGTTTAAAAGTTTTGCAATCAGCAAAAACATTACACCTTTGTGTTACACCTTGAATGCACTTTTAATGGATGGTCTTTTTTGACTAGTAAGAATGTTTTCAGTTCTGAAGGATAAAGTATGTTTACATAGTGTAATAAACTTTATCTAAATAATAATACTTACCCAATAATATAACCCCTTTGAACAACACAAACAACATAAAACATCATAAATCTTATGCCAGCTCTCGGCACATCAGAGCTTCAAAAATTAAAAGCTTCTTCTCTGCAACAACAGGAAATCTTCAATATGCAGCTGGTAGAAAAAGCACAGAACTTGCACACATATGAGAGGAGTTCCCTGGTGGGTACACCTGCAGAAGTGCCTCCATCTTTAAACTATCAGGAACCCTTGCAGATGGCTCTTCATTAACATGACTGCCATCCCCAGCAACTCACCTTCGAATGGGATTTTCCATGTTTGTCCATGAGCCAAAAATCTTAAGAAGGATGTTGTAATTGTGATGAGCTGCTATTGTGTTGCCATATAATGGGGTTTAAACACATTTTTGCCTTCACTAATTGATTTTTAATAGTCTTGCTGTGTGACAAATTAATTTTAAAAGTACAATATGAGGTCATGAAAGCTGTATGCACAATAATTATAAAAGAATTTGAAATGCTGTTTAAAATGGTTTTGAATGGAGTACAGCATGTTACACCGCAGGATGTCAACTTCCGAAAATTATTTAATGTCAAACTATCCATGTGCTATAAATGGGGCTTACAGCTGGAAACTTTTATCCCCTTTTCTCCTAATTTGGAATGCCCAATTCCCACTACTTAGCAGGTCCTTGTGGTGGTGCGGTTACTCACCTCAATCCGGGTGGCGGTGCACAAGTCTCAGTTACCTCCGCTTCTGAGACCGTCAATCCATGCATCTTATAACGTGGCTCATCGTGCATGACACCGCGGAGACTCTGCATGTGGAGGCTCATGCTACTCTCTACGATCCACGCACAACTTACCATGCGCCACATTAAGAGCGAGAACCACTAATCGCGAACACAAGGAGGTTACCCCATGTGACTCTACCCTCCCTAGCAACCGGGCCAATTTGAATGCTTAGGAGACCTGGCTGGATTCACTCAGCACACCCTGGATTCGAACTCGTGACTCCAGAGGTGGTAGTCAGCGTCAATACTTTTAAGTGATTTCATGTTTAGTTTTTCTGACTCTGACTGATGAAGGGTTCTATCTGTCTCTGTTTTGTACAGTTTCCTGAGTGTGGTTTTTATGGGATCTATGACAAAATCCTCCTCTTCAAGCATGACACCAGCAGCAATAACATCCTGCAGCTGGTCAAGGCAGTGTCCGACATCCAGGAGGGAGATCTGGTGGAAGTTGTTTTGTCCGGTGAGTTGCTGAAAACACATGCCTATCAGCATGGGTTATGAATAACTGTGAGTCAGCCAAAAGCTTAGTGGAACCTTTTACCAGAACTAGCTTTGCCAAAGACCCATTCTGACAAGTTTGGCCTTGTACCTGGTGGAGCATTTCACACAAGATCATCTTATTTGTGCATGCACCATTAATGTGACATGATGTTCGAAGTGGAAGAACAAATGTAGCCAGATGAGGGTTGAGCCTTTAATAAACACAGAATTGTTCTGAGATAATGCTGAAGTAACATATTTGATACAGACAACTGTGCCTTTGACTCTTATTTTTGCTACACAAAACAAATTGTGGTTGACAGAAATCATGTTTATCCTCACTCGCAGTCATATTGTGTTTTTAGCCTTGCATAGTTTTGTTCATGGTGTTCAAGGATGAAGTGATGTCAAGAAACCTATGTTAGCATCTTGCTAATTTGGCTAGCTTCAACCAAATGACAGATAAATTTGCTCCAAAATACAGTAGAGTGTGCTTGGACGCTTTTTTGACATCAAAAGCAAAATATATTGGAATTGTTTCCTCTTAAAAGTCCATATGATAAGCCTACTTGTTTTGCTATGCTAACTCTGCACAATTATAGCCAATGGTTAATAGCATTTTATGATTAGCATTTAGCATTGTTCAGAACTTCAGGACTGAGCTATGTTTCATTTTTGCATCGCGACATACCAGTCATACTTTGTTGATAATTTATTGATATTGTTGAGTGATGAACATAAAACCTGAACTATTAGCACAAATTTTACGATGTTATCTCTGTCCTTATCTCCTGACCTCAATTTGTGATTGTTCTGTATGTGTTGCAGCTGCTGCCACGTTTGAGGACTTCCAGATTCGACCGCACACGTTAAATGTGCACTCGTATCGTGCACCGGCCTTCTGTGATCATTGTGGTGAGATGCTTTTCGGACTGGTTCGTCAAGGGCTCAAATGCGATGGTGAGGATACACATGTCTTTATGTCATTATCTATAAGTATGATAAGTTTTCAGTTTCCTTTGACTCTATCACTGACTTCTTTTGCTCTCTCACTGTCTCCCCCTACAGGCTGTGGGCTGAATTACCACAAACGCTGTGCCTTTAGCATTCCCAATAACTGTAGTGGGGCTAGAAAGCGACGCTTGTCGACCACGTCTCTTACCAGCAGTCAGTCTATGCGTCTGTCCACCACCGAGTCCCTCAGCAGCCTCAACAGCAGCGTGACATCAGAGGAAGCCAGCCTTGTCCGATCACACACCCATTCGGTACAGAGCACACTAGCACTCATACACTGAAACCCAATAAAGCAAACAATAACACTCAGAATATGATTGACCAAGAATATCCTTCACATTAAGAAAATGAATAGGGTCTATTTTGATTTCATTTTGACTTTAAACATCAGAGAGATAAATATTCCTTTCTGGGATAGTGTGTTGTAGTAGATAAATATCTAGGTGAAGGCTTAAATTCTGCAAGGGACAATTATGAACCATCACCAATGTGCCCTTAAAGGGTTAGTTCACCCAAAAAAGAAAATTCAGTAATTTTTTTTTACTCACCCCTGTGTTGTTATAACCCCATATGACATATGAGAAATTGTGAAAAAAAATTGTGCTCAGTAATGTCATACAATGGCAGTTTAAGGTGACCACCTCGTCAAGCTTCAAAAGCATGCAAAAGTTTAATTCAGAGGTCTAATAAATTATTCCATGAGACTCCTGATTTTTATGAAAGCATACATTAAGGTTTGGAGAGAAAAAAAACAAAATCGAATGTATTATTTAGTGAAACATTTGACCGATCGTTGTTCTCTTCTGCATGTTCTTAAGACCGCACGAGAGAATGTTCAAGCAGCCCCAGCTCATGAAATAGGGCGTTCAAGCAACAGCTCGTTTTGTTTATCTACAAACAGGCCCACCACACAACACAGCTGCACACAAACCAGAGAATCAAACTTACTAAATATGTCTGATGAGTTTGTAGTCAGAGAATAGATGCGTTTCTATGCCCAGCCTTATTTATTTGAAACAGAGTTCCCAATCAAACTGAGAGAGATAGAAGAGGCGGGAATGTCTCTTCTCTATTCTAAACCTGTGAGCCTTTGTGACAGACCTCCGACTGAATAGAGCGATACTTCAGCAAAATAATTCGGTAGGTGTAACATTCTTGGCCAAAATCAAGTATTTTTTACCCAGCTAGTGAGATGCAGGCTTCAATATACTGTTATGAGAAAGTTTTTGGACCAGTGCCAGTTCACAGCTGATGGAGTTAACCGGCGCGATACCGAAAATAGAAACCAAGCTATTAACAGAATGTCCTGACACTCATCTTGGCTGGTTAGGACATAAACTCTGATTAACATAAATATAATCTTAACATAAAATTTAGCTTTTGTCACTTATCATTTGCTGTCAGGTTAGGACACAGTGTAACTGTGTGACTGATGGTGTGCTTTTGAAGCTTGAAGAGGTGGTCACCATGAACTGCCACTCTATGACATCACTGAGCACACATTTTTTTAAAAACATTTTTTTTCACAATTTCTCTCCTAATCCCTTTGGAAGAAAGAAATTCCAAAGGGGTTATAACAACACAGGGGTGAATAATTAATGACTGAATTTTCATTTTGGAGTAAACTATCCCTTTTTTTATTCCGGTTTCAATGCAAGTTACTGTAAGCTCAATCGACAGCATTTGTGGCATAATGTTGATTACCACAAAAATTAATTTTGATTCAACCCTTTTCTTAAAAAAAAAGCAAAAATCATTTTTGTGGTAATCAACATTATGCCACAAATGCTGTCGATTGAGCTTAACTTGTATTGAACCCAGCATATTCCTTAAAGGGATACATTTGTCATTACTTATGTTGCTCCTAACCCTTATGAATTTTTTCTCCCTTGGACATAAAAGGAAATTTATTTTAAAAATCTTTATATGGCTTTTTGCCATATAATGAAAGTGAAAAGTGACTCTGGACTGTCAAGCTCCAAATAGAACTGTATCAAATCATTGAGGAATTGAGATTGGTAACTAAGCAATCAAGACAACCAAGAACCCTGTTTCATGAGACAAGCAAGAACTTGATGAGGTTTGATGTTACTGCCATCCAACCTCTGTCGTGTCTGTAACAACTGATAGCCTGCAGTCACTATTCACTTTATTCATTATATGGCAAAAAAATATTTGAAGACTTTTAAAAAATGTTCCTTTTATGTTCCATGGAAGAAAGAAAGTCTTATTGGTTTTGAGCGATATTAGAGTAAATAATGACAGAATTTTAATTCTGGGTGAACTTTTCCTTGTTAGAGTCTAACGCTAAGTTACTAAATAAATAACTACTTACTGTACTTACTAGCTGTAAATAAGTACTGTGTTATGTGCTACTCTGTCTACAGCCCCGCACGCCCAGCGATGCTAGACGCTATTACACCGGGAGGCCTGTCAAACTGGACAAGATGCTCATGACTAAAGTGAAGGTCCCGCACACGTTTGCCATTCACTCGTACACACGTCCCACTGTGTGCCAGTATTGCAAGAGACTGTTGAGAGGACTCTTCCGCCAGGGACTCCAATGCAAAGGTCTGAAAGTTCTCCTGAATGAATTCCACTTTTACCTGCATAATGATTACACACAGTGTATCCTTATTTAAAACACTATATTACTGAATATTTCTATTTGATTATGCAAATGGTTTACTCCTGTTGTGAAGTGCCATTTGAATATGCTTGTGTTGTACAGTAATTGAAGGAAGTATTTCTATTACAGTATATACAAGACTTTCAGAAATGTGCTCAGGTCAAGCTCAGGCACTTAAACCTTATTAAAGGAAAAGTTCACCCAAAAATGAAAATTCTCTCATCATTTACTCATGCCATCCCAGATGTGTATGACTTTCTTTCATCTGTTGAACTCAAATGAAGATTTTTAGAAGAATTTCTCAGCTGTTCTGGTCCATAAAATGCAAGTGAATGGGTGCCAAAAATTTGAAGCTCCAAAACTCACATAAGTCAGCATTAAAGTAATCCACAAGACTCAAGTGGTTAAATCAATGTCTTCAGAAGCGATATGATAGGTTTGGATGAGAAACAGATACATTTTTAAGTCCTTTTTCACTATAAATTCTCCTCCCTGCTCAGTCAGTCTCCACTTTAACTTTCACATTCTTCATGCATATCGCCTCCTACTGGGCTCGGAGAAAAATTTCTAGCAAAAAAGACTTAAATATTGATCGATTTCTCGGCCGCACATATCATATCACTTCTCAAGATATGGATTGAAACACTGGAGTCTTATGGATAACTTTTATGATGCCTCTATGTGATTTTTGGAGCATTAAAATTTTGGCACCTATTCACTTGAATTGCATAGACCAAAAGAGCTGAGATATTCTTCTAAAAATCATAATTTGTGTTCTGCTGAAGAAGGAAAGTTATACACATCTAGGACAGCAAGAGGGTGAATAAATGAGATAATTTTCATTTTTGGGTGAATTATCCCTTTAATTTAACTTGAACAGGATGCCTAACAAAATAGAAAAATTACCTTGTGCTCAGGTCAGTGCCCAGTGCTCAGTGAGCGATGGAGGATAAGGGTGCCAACATTAAGTGAATTTTGATATATATATATATATATATATATATATATGTGCGTGTGTATTTATTTATTTATTTAATCTTTATTATACCGATTTCTGTGATTTTATCTTCTTGGTGGAATGTTTAAGAGTGACAGACACACTAATAATACCACAAAACATCTCAGAATTTGGGAAATATATTGCTAATATGTGCTGATATTTATGCTGTAGTTGTCCTACCAAAAATTATGTTTCATGGAGGACAATGTTACAAAGGAACTGGCTTTTGTTAGTTAAAGACATGTTCCAGGTTCATTACAAGTTAATTTCAATCAACAACATTTGTGGCAAAATGTTGATTATCGCAAAAAAACAAAAAACATAAAACAAACAAAAATAGTGCCTTACTGTAACTGCAAGTTTTGCTTTTTTCATATAAACATCAAAATGAATTTTTGCAATAATTAACATATGCCACAAATGCTGTTGGTTGAGCTTTACTTGTATTGCACCCGAAATGGTTCTTAAAGGGACATCACAAAAGACAAACGGCATTGAAAGAGATATTGATGGCATGGGACAAGGCGACAAATTGATTACCAACTGAAACAATATTCTAAAAAAATAAATAACAAATTTGTTTGAAATATTTCTATTAGAGACAGAAAACAATGAAGAAACACCTGGCATATTGTTTAATAAATGGCTAGATTATAATGTTAGGAGTTAGCACATTGCACCCAGGGACATGACAAAAATGGCAACATCCGCTCAAACCAAAGTAGTGAAGCTGTTTAAAAATTCACTTATCCAATGTCCAATATATTAAGACATACGTGGAGTAAACTAAATGTAGGAGACCCCCCTCATAACACTTGCAATGTTTTTTTCTTTTTTAAGACTGCAAGTTCAACTGCCACAAACGCTGTGCATACAAAGTTCCCAACGACTGTTTAGGGGAAACTATTGGAGGTAATGAGAGCCTGAGAAAAACAGTGTTGTCATAATGGACATATTTAACAAATTTGGAATATTTGTACTACTGTGTCTGCAAACCAGCAATTGCCCTCTTCACCTGTTTTCCTGTCTGTTTCTCAGACATGTTAAGTCCGAGCACAGACGCAGAGGTGCCGATGGACTACAGTAATGAGTATTCTGACCATGATAAGTCTTCTCTGATGGACGAATCAGATGAGGCCATCAGTATCCCTGGGTCCTTCTCCCCCGACAGCAACCAGGACGGAGCCAGTGGTGACCAGAGGTTTGTCAGACAGGTTTTAGACACAAATTAGACAAAAATGTAGCTTGGATAGTTCTAGCTGTAAACCATATGACTTTCTTTCTTCCATGAAACACCAAAGGAGATGTTAGGCAGAATGTTCAGTTTCAGTCACCATTCACTTTCATTGCATTAAATTTTTCATACAATGAAAGTGAATGGTGATTGAGACCAAACATTCTGCCTAACATCTCCTTTGTGACATAGAAACGCCGAAGATGAACATGCAGCAACAAATAAGTGAAGCAAAAGAAACCACAAAGCAAAGCAAGTGAAATCTGTATTGTCAAATATTTTTCATTAAAGCATGTGAAAGACCAAAGCGTGATTCGCTTTTGTTCAGGTTAATCTTTTCTCAGAGCCTGACGAACATTTGCACCATGCTAAATGGTTTTGATGAATCAGGTATTCACTTCCCTTTGTTGCATCTTTCTTGGTGTGAATAGGGCTTTATTTAGTATTCAGTTGCCTGCATACCTCTGTCTCTCAAACACCTTGATCCTCTCTTAAGATCTCATATACTTGCGGTCTGATTGTGTGCTGTGATGTCTCCCCAGTGCTAATATTCCTCTGATGAGGGTAGTGCAGTCAGTCAGACACACCACTCGTCGCTCTAGCACAGCCATCAAAGAGGGCTGGATGGTGCACTATAGCAACAAGGACACACTGGTAACATCCTCTGACTCCCATCTTCCTCTTAACACAGCCAGAGTTCTTTCTCTGTTCCTTCTCTTTACACGAGTGCTTCTCAATTGGTGGTCGGAGGTCTCTTCTGATAGGGTTGTGGCACAATGCTAAATACAAATTAAAAAATGCAGAAAAACCAGGCGATCACACCTTAGATCAGATATTCTTAACTACAGTGTACTTACATTTCAAATTAGGCATTTGACACAATGTAGTTATTGTACATTATTGTACATGTAGTTCTGTAAAACTCTTGTGTGATTCGCATTAGCTGAGGTTGGGGTATGGGTAGGGATAGGGGTAAAGTCAATAGTGTAATCACAGATGTTATTAAATGCAGGTATTTTAAACTGAAGTATCATGATGTTAGTACAATATAACAACATACAGTATTTACACAATAAGTACAGAGTATCAAATGCTTATTTTTTTATGTTGGTACATAGTGGTTAAAGACACCTAATACAAAGTAAGTTCAAACTGGCTTGTAAACACAATAAAGCATATATAGTTTTTCTTAATCAGTATTTAAGTCTTGTTTTCCAGTTAAAATGAATAACTCAAATGTATTTGAGACACACAATTCTGATATTAATACTTATTTTCAGAGAATATATCTTGAATTAAGTAATTTTTCTTACCCATTGGCAATTCGTTTTTTAAGCATAAGTCTAGTAAACTTCACTGAGGTTTATGCTTAAAACAAGGTGTGGGTTGGGATGGGGTATTTGCCAGTGGGGAGTTAAAAAGTCATCTTAAGTCATCCAAATTAAGCAGACGTGAATTTGGAAATGTTGTTTAAAGGAATAGTTCACCCAAAAATGAAAATTCTCTCCTCATGATATCCCAGGTGTGTATGACTTTCTTTCATCAGCAGAACACATTTGAAGAAAAAAAAAAAAAAATTCTCAGCTCAGTAGGTCCTTAAAATGCAAGTGAATGGTGATCCGAATTTTGAAGCTCCAAAAAGAACAAACAGTCAGCATAAACGTCATCCATACAACTCCAGCAGTTGAATCGATGTTTTCTAAAGCGATACGATCACTTTTGGTGCGAAAAAGATAAATATTTTAGTACTTTTTAAATATAAACCAAAGCTTCCCGAGAGGGTGGAGTTCACGTGGTCTCTTATGTGACACATTTGCATCGGCAGGTTACAGACGTAATCTCACGTTCTTCTCTCGGTTGAGACATCCAGGATAAGCACACAAACGCACCATTGTGAGTAAACAAACAGATACAAATACAGATCTAAACCAAAACCAATGAAGCTTCTGTACAGCTTTCCGCCTACTCAGATGTAAACAGCGCTGCTCTTCCGGATGTGTCACACGTGCGTCAGTTCTTGCGTGAACATGCCAACACAATTACGTCATACGCGCATACCGCTGCTGACCGGAAGTGATGTATTATAGTTAAAAAGTACTTTAATATTGATCTTTTTTGCACCAAAAGTGATCATATCACTTTAGAAGACACTAATTTAACCGCTAGAGTCATATGGATGACGTTTATGCGGACTGTCTATGATTTGTAGAGCTTCAAAAGATAAATATCCATTCACTTGCATTTTAAGGACCTACCGAGCTAAGATATTTTCTATTTTTCTTCAAATATGTTCTGGTGAAGAAAGAAAGTCATACACACCTGGGATATCATGAGGGTGAGTAAATGACGAGAGAATTAAATCTGAGTTTAGCTGCCATAAAACAATCAAAATTCATTTTGTTAATTAGTATTTTTGTCTTGTTTTCCAGTAAAAATATCTAAATATTCTGAAAACAAGATATATTGATTTGACAGAAAAGAAATTAGGCCTTGTCAGAGAAATCTGTAAATTTTAGTAAACTTTATACTTAAAACAAGAAAAGAAATCTGCTAATGGGGTAAGAAAAGTTAACTTGTTTTGTTTTTAAAATAAGTTAATTATTTTATTTTTTTACCCCATTGGCAAAAAGGTTTTTCTTGTTTGAAGCATAACACCAAGCATTTTGCTTGTCAAGAACAGTTGACTGGTCTTAAGAATGTTTAGATATTTTTAATGGAAACAAGACAGAAATGATGTTGTGTGTATATTATTACAGTGTATGATAATATAAAAAAAAATCAGTGTTTGATGGGAACACTTTACAATAAGGCTTTATTCTATAAGATTAGGTAATGCATAAGGTATCATGAACTAACAATGATGTTTTACAGCATTTATTAATCTTCGTTAATGTTAAAATACCATTGTTTTAACGATTAGTTCTTAATGTGTTAACTAATGTTGATGTAAAAAAATTTGGGGGGTATTTGTAGAAATTAATATTAAGCAAGATGAATAAATGCAGTAAAATTATTGTTCACTGTTCATGTTAACTATTGCATTACATTCAGAACTGATGTTAAGAAATACCTGTTTGACATTTTTGTTAATCAAAATACTTTAAACAGTTTTTATGTTGTATTGGGTCACCACTTGGCCAGTGCAAAATCTGAGTCCTGAAGAAAAACCAGTTGAGAACACTGCTTTGCAGTTTGCACTATCCTGACCTCACTTCCAAGCATCGCTATTGATATTTATTTTTGTGTTCTGCATCAGTCTGCTCCGTAATATCACCAATCTTCATCTTTATAATCAGTCTATTCTGTTTTGAGTGTCTCCTGCATGGTTACTATTAGAATGGATATTGATTTGTAAGAATGAATAGTGCTAAATGTCACTCATAGCAGGGGTTCGAAATTTATTTTCATGAAGAATGGGAAAAATTGGCCGAGGTATTTTCTCAGCATTGATTTACTGACCTGCTCTTGCCCTCCTGTTATGCTTCTGAATTTCTATGTAACGTTTTTCTCTTCTTTAGCCATTTTCTTTCTAACTTTCCTCCTGGTTTTTCTCTTACATCCTCCTCTCCAGCTCTGTTTACCCTTCGCTTTCTTCTTCCTCCTGTCTGCTGGGGTGATGCTGTACCCCAGCATCAACCCTATGTTGACCTATGACCTCTGACCTCTCACTCCACCCTCCAACAGAGGAAGAGACACTACTGGCGTCTTGACTGCAAATGCATCACCCTGTTTCAGAATGACACCACCAACAAATACTACAAGGTATAACCTCCTTTTCTTGTATGGTTTAAACCTCTGATGCATCATGCATGAATGATTGAATCATGAAGGAAAAAAAATGTACTGTTCCTTTTAACTTCAAATCAAGAGTATGTTTTATGATTAATCATGCCAATAGTAGCTTTTTGAAATGCTGTTTTCATCATGTCTCCAACTTCACATCCTATGAATGATAAAAAAAAAAAAAAACCCTCACTGCTCATTGAATCTGTGATTTTAATTATTTTGTAATAATTAAAATCCTCTATGTTTCTAGCTTCTATGTTTGTGCCCTTCACAATAAGGAGAGAAAAAAATATTTTTTTTTAAGATTCTTTAAATTGATTTAAAAAAATATCAGCTGATTAATCAGTTATCAGCCTTTTCCACCACCTTAGTTATCTGTATTCTCAAAATCCACTATCAGTCGACCTCTATTACCAATATCTTTTTATCCCCCAAATGACCTATTTTTAGAGAGTTACACATTTGCAATAAAAAGTAGTAGTATGCAGGGTTCCCACAGTCATGGAAAACCTGAAAATATCAGGGAATTTTTAAATAAAATAAATAAAGAAAAAGAATACAGAAATAAAATTAAATAAAAACGTTTTTTTTTTTTTTTTTTTTTAGTTATGCGCAAATCTAAAACATTTATTGTCAAGGAAATGCTCTTTGTGAGTGGGATCTCTATAAAACAAATTAAAGTACATCCTTATCCAGTAAGCACAAATGACTGAATAAGTTGTGGAAATTCATTGGTCAATAGGGTTGTCAAACCTGAGCATGTTTCAGATGTACTTGGTGTATCAGCCACTTTGAATTTATGTTGTCATAAATAAAAATAAAAATAAAAAGGTATATAAAGAGGACAATCAGAAAGAATAATGGGCAAGGGTACATTTTTCTCTCCCCATGGTGGTTCGGATGCAACATCACACCCTGAATGGTTAAAAATGGCTTTCAAGGATCTTTGCACTGTAGTGGATGTCATGCATCAAAGAGTTAATCACATTCATGTTTGTAGACATTGTGATCTAAATGACACACAAGGATGGTATTAATATGTGTGGAACTGCCACATTACATTATGCCCTCACACCTTTAAATTACACATTCACAGAGAAAAATGATGCATGAGCAGTCCTGGTTCATGAAATAATGCATTATGAATGGTTTCCGCAAGCTATTTGGCCATTAAGGTGACTTCACATGTAAAATTATTTGGTTTCATGTATAATTTCAGTTAATTATCTTGGCTTACAATGTTAATTCAAATTCAACTGTGAAATTAACTTCTGCTCACCTTTGCACACCTTTGTCTGAATGATTGAGAGTCCAATTTGCCCCTCCGTCTTTCTCTCTTCCCTCCTCCACAGGAGATCCCTCTCTCGGAAATCCTAGGGTTACGCCCGGCGGGTGACTTCTCTCTCGTACCTGCTGGAACAAGCCCCCACTGCTTTGAGATTGTCACAGGCAGCATGATCTACTTTGTTGGAGAGGACCCCAACCCCATCCCCTCCCCTTTATCCAGTATATCTGGCCTTCATTTCTCTGCCACGCCCAGCAGCGTTGCACCCAATAGTGGATTGGGGCGGGAGTTCGCCAAAGGCTGGGAAACTGCTATTCGTGAAGCCCTCATGCCAGTAATCTTCAAAGACAATCCTCCAGCAGGACACACCCCTCATCGTAAGTGAGACCATGTGAATGACACAAGTCAATTTTCCATCCATTTTCAAACTCATCCAAATATAATAAAAATGTTTGTTTTGTATAGCAATTCACATTTAGGCACAATATATTTTTGTCTACAAAACAAAAGTCTTTAGACTAAAAAGCTATGAGAAACACAGTTCAAGTCTGCTCTGTCCTAACTTTTGACAGGTATTGTAAATGTGAGTGTTATATAGGGCAGTTATCAAGTGAGACTAATGATGTTATTATTGATCTGTGCAATTTTCAGGGCAGGCATCTGTCAGCATCTCTGTGTCTAACAGCCAGATTCAGGAGAATGTGGTGAGTGGAATGAACTTGACATTTAAAACTGGATTACATTACACAGTGATAATGATGATGACAATGATGCTAATGATGATGATGATGTACCCAACAGGACATCTGGACAGTGTACCAGATCTTTGCTGATGAGGTTCTGGGCTCTGGACAGTTTGGTGTGGTGTATGGAGGTATGTCCATATAAACATTATTGAAAACTAGATTTTAACTTTATCATCAAATGCGAGCAGTGTTTGCCCATGCAAAACTTGCTGTGTGGTTGCTAAGGTATTCTACATGGTTGCTAAGTCAATTCTATCTGGCTGCTATGGTGTTCTGGATGGGTGCTAGGTGGTTGCTTACTTGCTCAAGCCAAAAAAGCCCACCCCAAGTCTCTATGATATTCTGGTGCCTGTATATTACACAAGTCCTTCTTTCAATGCAATTCTATGGGACTTTTTCTCCTGTTTTATCGTCGGCAAAGTGAAAATGAGTCAGAAAAGCATGCATGTGTGGCATAATGTTGATTACCACAAAAATTAATTTCGTCTCGTCCCTACTTTTCTTAAAAAAAGCAAAAATCGAGGTAACAGTGAGGCACTGACAATGGAAGTGAATGGGGGCCAATTTTTGGAGGATTTAAACACAGAAATGTGAAGCTTATAATTTCATAAAAGCACTTACATTAATTCTTATGTTAAAACTCATGTATTATTTGAGCTGTAAAGTTGTTTAAATTGTAATTTTTACAGTCATTTTGGGGGTTTATGGCTTGTTGACAGTACATCGTCATGGCAACAAAGTTGTAAAATTGGCTATAACTTTACACAGAAAAGGTTAGTATGTGATTTTATCACACTAAAATCATGTTTGCAAGCATATCGTTTCTGTCTTATGGCTATACTTTTGAAAAAGTGAATATTTTAACATTCAAAAATTGGCCCCCATTCACTTCCATTATAATTGCCTCACTGTAACCCAGATATTTGCTTTTTTTTTTTTTTTTTTTTTTTTTTAAAGAAAAGGAGGGACAAGTCAAAATTTATTTTTGTGGTAATCAGTGTTATGCCACAAATGCTGTCAACTGAGTTTATCTTGTATTAAACCCGGAATATTCCTTTAAGTATAAGCATTTGCAATTGCCTTAGCAAACACTACTAATGATATGCAATAAAGGATATTTACAGCTAAGAAGGTACACCTAATTATACTTCTCCGTATACCAATCACTATAATTTCCCCAATCCACACAGGAAAACACAGGACAACTGGCCGGGATGTAGCCGTGAAGGTGATCGATAAGCTCCGATTCCCCACCAAACAGGAGAGCCAACTGAGGAATGAAGTGGCCATACTGCAGGTGAGCAGTAGGGGGCGATAGAGAATCAGTGTTCTCACCACACGTAGTGCTGTGGTGGCTGTTGAATGAGTAGGCTGTCTTATTGACTAAATGATAAGGAACTCGTTTAACATAATTGAACCTGTTGTGTATCTACTGACCGTGAGGACACCTAATATGAGGTCATGAATGCAAATAGACCACAATGTTGTAACTCAATGGGCTGTGCTACTTTACCTCTGGTTTTCATTGCCCATCCTACTCTTTATCTCTCTCAGAGCTTGCGACACTTGGGTATAGTGAATCTGGAGTGTATGTTTGAGACTCCAGAGAAGGTCTTTGTGGTAATGGAGAAACTTCATGGTGACATGCTAGAGATGATCCTGTCTAGTGAGAAAGGACGACTTCCTGAAAGACTCACCAAGTTCCTCATCACACAGGTCAGCACTGTTTGGCATAGTATGGCCGGGTCTACATATAATAATTTTATAGGTATCTTTATGTTTTATCATTAAAGGGACATGTTAAAGATGTTGTCAGATGTCCATTGGGTTAGGTGAGCAAGGTCAGAGTGGAAAATAACAAATCAGAAATTTTATAATTTAGCACATATTTTTGTCAAAGACGTTTAAGACGCAGCTCCTAGGACATAAGGAAATGACACTAGTGCAAAAATAACAATTATTTCAATAATTAAATTTTTCGATTTTTAGGCCCACAGCAGTTAATAACATACAAGTAGTCTTTATTCTTTTTGAAGGAATAGTTTACCCCAAAATGAAGAAAAATAGAAATATCTCAGCTCAGTAGGTCCTTAAAATGCAAGTGGATGGTGATTCGACTTTTAAAGCTCCAAAAAGAAGAAACAGTCTGCATAAACATCATCGATACAACTCCAGCAGTCAAATTAATGTCTTCTAAAGCGATACGATCGCTTTTGGTGCAAAAAAAGATCAATATTTAAGTACTTTTTAACTCTAAATCATCACTTCAGATGAGCTTCAAAAGAGGGTGGAGTGCAAGCGGTCCCTTGTGTGATATATTCACGTTGGCATGTTACAGACGTAATCTCACATTCTCCACTCGTTGAGACATCCAGGATAAGCACACAAATGCACCATTGTGAGTAAAGAAACAGATAAATACAGATATAAACCAAAACCAACCAAGCTTCTGTACAGTGTTCCTCCTTCTCACTTGTAAACAGCGCTGCTCTTCCAGATGTGACTCATGTGCATTGGTTCTCGCGTGTCCCACGTGCCAGCGCGATTACGTCACACGCGCATGCCGCTGCCGAACGGAAGCGATGATTTAGAGTTTAGAGTTCCACTTGCATTTTAAGGACCAACTGAGCTAAGAAATTTTTCAGATTTTCTTCAAATGTATTCTGGTGAAGAAAGAAAGTCATAGACACCTGGGATATCATGAGGGTGAGTTAATAATGAGAGAATTTTCATTTTTGGGTGGACTATCTCTTTAACAAGCCTATTAAAATAGTAATCAGTTGAAATGAAACATTATAAATAACATAACTTGAATGGGAACTTATAAAGTCACCTTATTGTAGGAATGACCCTTTAAGCGCGAGCATGCATGTGTACTGGGCAGTGGCCCGAAAAAGTATTTTGATGCTTAAGTTGTACTTAAAGCTGTAAGAAAGACTTTGCATTATATACAAAAATTTAGAAGCCACATTTCCTTAATTAGTTAGTTTTTTTCTTGTTTTCCTGTAAAAATATCTAAACATCCTTAAGATACATTTACTTGAGATGAAAAGTTCTTAAGATGTACAGGAATACATCTTGAATTAAATGTATCTTTCTTACTGCCTTGTTTTTAGCAAAATTTTGCAAGGCTTATGATAAAAAGAATACATAAATATTTGCCAACCGGGTAAGAAAACTGGGAGTTAGATTTTTTTTTTTAATTCAATTAATATGTTAAACAATGTTTATGTTTGCATCTCAAATTTATCTAATTTCATGGATGTTTAAAATTTGGACCCACTTTATATTAGGTGTCTTTAACTACTACTGTATGTACTTGATGCAATGTACTTATTATATTCAAACATGTTGTTGCATTGTAGTTACATTTAAAGTACCATAATTACATCTTTAGTTACACTGTTAACCTTACCCCAACCCTTACACTAACTCTTAACCCCTACCCCAAACCCTATTACTAGACCTAGCCGTATCTCAGTTTGCAGAAAATGTGAATCTTGTGAAATTTTGTAGAACATCATGTACTTACACATATTTTAATGTTAGTACATAGTAGTTAAAAACACTAAATATAACTGTATTTTTACTGGAACCACGCCCATATTATTGCTAAGAAAATGATTTTGTGCAGTGCAAGTTGCAGTGCAAGTGGTTTTAAAGAAATGTAGCACAATCACTTTTCAACCGTTATCAAGAATGTTTGGTAGATTCAATATTCAAAACTAAGATAAAAAGTATATGGACCCTTACTTCTTGTTAAACATTGTGGAACATGCCCATAGTCAATGTGATAAACATGACTGCAGATGCCACTTTGTTTGATATGTATCGAATGCTTTGACATTCAGACATTTTTAAGTGTGACTTAAGTGTCTAAATACTTTGTAGGTCCACTATATGTAGTATGCATGTGTGCTCACTGTGACTGTGTAAGTGTGTGCAGATGTTTGTGCATGTTATTTCATGGATGTGGTTGTTATAAACTGTTTTTTGTTTTTTGGAAACTAAGTATTTCTTAGAATGTGACCACATTCTGTTGCACCCATATCCTCCCCTTCACTCTCTCTCCAGATTTTGGCTGCTCTGAGACACCTTCACTTCAAACACATTGTGCACTGTGACCTCAAACCTGAGAATGTGCTGTTGGCATCAGCGGATCCTTTTCCACAGGTGATTACAAGCAACCCTTTCTTTCATTTCAGATATTTCACAGTCAATTTAAAGGGAAAGTTCACCCAAAAATTACAATTCTGTCATCATTTACCGGTTCCAAACCCATCAAAGGTTTTTCTTCCAAGGAACACAATAGGAGATGTAAGGCAGAATCTTAACCATTGACTTTCATTGTATGGAAAAAAAAATGCAATGCAAGTGAATGGTGACTGATGTTACTTCTCTTTTTTGTCCTCTGCATACTCACACTTTACACATATGCATGCACGTAGGTCAAGCTTTGCGACTTTGGCTTTGCTCGCATCATCGGAGAGAAGTCTTTCCGCCGCTCTGTTGTTGGTACGCCAGCTTACTTGGCACCTGAAGTCCTCCTGAACCAGGGTTACAATCGCTCTTTGGACATGTGGTCCGTCGGTGTTATCATGTATGTCAGTCTAAGTGGAACTTTCCCTTTCAACGAGGATGAAGACATCAATGATCAGATCCACAATGCCGCCTTCATGTACCCACCCAACCCCTGGAAACAGATCTCTCCTGAAGGTAACTCAGAAAAAATGTGTATCTTCTGTGAACAGATTTTCATCGTCAATATAAAAGATTTCAGATACAAAGGGGTGAATTTACATAATTGTCTGTAATTGTGAAAGGAGTAGTTCACTCTAAATTAAAATTATGTCATAATTTATGTTGTTCTTAATAATGTATGTATGACTTTCTATGAACACAAAAGAGCATGTTTTAATGAATATCTTGGGCTGTCTTGTCAATACAATGGCAGTTTATGGTGACTTACTTTAAAGCATTAAAAAGTACACTAAATTTTAAAACAGTTGTCCATGCGACTCTTGGGTCTTATTCTAAGTCTTCTGAAGGCATACAATTCTTGATGTATGTTGCAGATTCATGAGTGCTATGAGAGGAGCTTGTTCACAGTTGTTTAGCGTAAAATACAATGCAAGTTCTTACGTGAACGCTTGCGCCACTGTGAATGAGCGCCTCTGATGCACTCATGAACGTGCAAGGAACATCAAGATTTACACTGAAAAATCAGACTGATCTTACAGTGAAATCAGAAACACTAGGTTGACTTTTCTTCATCTAAAATTGGTCCGTGCTTACCGAAATTCAAAACACTGCCCACAGTGGCCAAAGCAGTAAATGCTGTTGGGCGTATGGGCACCTGTAAGCTCCATTTTCCAGGTGTAATCCATGGAGGGGTGCCAAAAGCAAGTTTTGAAGCTAGTTGTTTTTAGCTACACATGCAGTTATACAGAGAATATAAATGCATGTTTTATAAACTGTACCTCCCAACCCCAATCCCAAACCTAGACTTAAATCAGTGAAGTAAAAATGTAATGTTAAAGGGAAAAATGCAACCGCCGAATCATGCGAACGTGATCACTTACTGGTTTCAAGGGGGTATCTGAGCCCCGGTCTCCCACGCTGCTGACGTGATACACATCCAGTCTGATAGGATATGCCGCTTGTCCGTGAGTCTGCATAATGTGGCCGATCGTAGGGTACCAGAAGTATCGGAAACAACATGCCGACCACCTGTGTGATCATGTTGGAAAAATTACAGACATTTCGGGTTGTTTTTCACCGAAACATTAAACAGTGTTGGGCCATGAGTATTTAAATTGAATAAGTCATTGTCATTCTTTGTTACTACTGTATGTAAATTAGGCTTATTGCTGATTGCGTCTTATTTATAAAACTCAGCGCTACTTCCTGGTGCAATTAGCTGCCGCCAATGGAAATTAGACAATAAATGAAATGTTATTTAAAAAAAAGTTGGTGTACATTTTCTATTGATCATGGCCAGAGCAGGTGAGCGAAGCGGAGCGGTGTGACACTCTGCTCAATAACCCACTCCATGCGTGTGCGCTCTGCTTATCCGCTCACGGCCCAAGTGTGATTGTATTGTTGTGTTTTAATATATAAAATCTTGCTGTTTAATTTGTGCTGCTTTACAACAGCTATTGTTTTTTATTTTTTTCAGTTCTAAATTACCTTTATTTACTTTAAACAAGTCATCAAACATGCCTCTACAAGTGATAAAACATATGTGCGGTGGCGCAGAAACTCACATACACGCAAATTTGCGCTTTTCAGATTAAACTGGATCTAAGTGACACAACCGATCCAGAAAAACACAATCTTTTCAACTTTAAAGTTTGTTCGAGTCGTTTATGGCAATATTGAAAACATGAACTGGTACCAGGAAAAATATTACAGGTAAAAGTAAAATTCATAATTGTTCTTCAGTTGTCTCCATGGAATGATTATTAGGCTACTGTAGATTTGATACATTAATAGGTTTCTGATTTAATGCTATCAGACTTTGGGTCTGTAAATTAAAATTAGCAGTTTCTCATCCTAATTTTGTGTTCAGTTTTAAAGGGCATATTAAGTTATCCAGAAATGAGCAGTAAATGTTTTTTTCTCTTTTTCAGTTGCTTGATTAATATTCACTACAAATGTATATGTACCAATTGTATGCAATCTAAAGGACTGTGGTTAATTATATAATATTATTATATTAGTAAAAATATCGTGTGCCCCGTTTGTTTTTCCTTGATATATTTAAAGCAGCATAAAGTGAATCTGGACTTTATATGCGTCAAACGATCATGTGCTATGCATGTGCTATTTATATATACAGCAGGGTTTAACCATGGATTTAACAAATTAAAAATATTTGTCCTGCATTAAGTAAGATTTTGTCCAATAATGTATATATTAGATGAAATCATGTTTAATGATCCGAAAACAAATAAAAATTATTTAATTGACAAATTACACTGCCTTCGTTTAAGAAAACTTTTTTTTTTTTATAATGTACAATAATTTATAGCTTTTATCTCTGTGCATGAATGCAGCAAGCGATGTCGGAAGATGTTATCCACAACCACTAATCTAGAGTCAGTTTTTTAATTTCACTTATCGTTAAGGTGGATTTGGCTTTGAGAAACTGACCAGCAGTTATGTGCCACTTTATCCCGGAGCAGAAATCGAAAGCAACAGGCGGTCGATTAAGTGAGATAATTCAGCTGTGAAATTCTCTACTAGTCAAATGCTCAATTGTTCAATGGAGGCATGAAAGCAGAATGCTGCGCCTGCAAATTAGGACACAATGATCTGCAAGATCATACATGTTTATTAGTTCTGATGCAGGGATTTTTTGTGTTAGCTGGGATTCAAGGAAATATGCTTTGCCAATATACAGTATTATCAAGCTTACATATTCAAGTGAGGGTGCTCTAACGTTCACAACCCCACAGAACCGGGCCTGCATCTAGCTGGCAGCTGCACTGACTTGACTGCAAAACAACAAGATGCATTACTATCTGCTTATCTATTAATTTAATATCGAATGGTAGTGTGACCTACTAGCTCACCTTTTGCTGCACTACTATGTTTGCGTAGCACATCCTCGTGCTCTCTGGCAATGTGACACATTCCAAAAGGAATATCTGCTAATTCTCACAGTCTCTCCACACTCTCTTTCAATTTCCTCATTCCTTTTTATTATTTTATTATTTTTAATTTTTTTGGGGGATTTTTCCCCTTTTTCTCCCAATTTGGAATGCCCAATTCCCAATGTGCTTTTAAGTCCTCGTGGTCATGTAGTGATTCGCCTCAGTCCGGGTGGCGGAGGACGAATCCCAGTTGCCTCCGCCATGGAGACACAGCGCGTGTGGAGGCTTCATGCCACCCACCGCAGCAACCATGCTCAACTCACCAATCGCCCCACTGAGAACGAAGCACATTATAGCGACCACGAGGAGTTTACCCCATGTGACTCTACCCTCCCTAGCAACCGGGCCAATTTGGTTGCTTAGGAGACCTGGCTGGAGTCACTCAGCAGGCCCTGGGATTCAAACTAGTGAGCTAGCAATCTCCAGGGGTGGTAGCCAGCGTATTTTACCACTGAGCTACCCAGGCCCCCCCAATTTCCTCATTCTTAACTTTGATTTATACTTTGCATTTATGTAGGCTATAAGCTTTGCAACTTCACTAAAACAATATTTGAACTCCCTCAGGCCTATTGCTTATTTTGCAGGTTCCCAAACCAGCATATCACGAAGCGCATTCTGGGTTGAGCGAGTGGCACTGAGCGGCCTGAGCGAGCAGAGTGGAATCTTAAAAAAAAAACGCTCTCTCCGCTCAGGTAGAATTATATCCGCTCCGCTCACATGCTCTGATCATGGCAGCAGTAATATATCAAATTATGGAGAAGAGCATTATAACCATTGGGAAAAGCAGCATTCAAATTGCGTTCACCACTAAATTGTTGAGTCCGTATGCACTGATACCGGAATTACTTAATTTCTTTATTGAATAGGGAACTAAAACAATGCAAACAGCGCATGCAAATCAACCACTCTATCGGCAGGCACAATTACAGTAATTCCCCCCAAAATAGCAGCCCAAACTCTTCAACCTAGAACACTACTACATCTGTAACCTTGAATAAATACAGGTTCCACATTTGTTGTATAATAAAATGTCAAATTTAGAATAAAAATATTTCTTGAGCTGCATAAAGCACACACTTTGCATGGCTATTCCAGGCCATTAATGCATTAAAAGCAAAACCGATCATCAAGTAACTCCACCCGTCTTTGATTTTCTGTCCTCTGCTATAAATCTTTTAGTTCCGATCAATGCAAATTTAGTTTGTGTGATCTCTCCGTTTCTCTGTAGCTATCGACCTCATCAATAATCTGCTCCAAGTGAAGATGAGAAAACGCTACAGTGTGGACAAGAGTCTCAGCCACGCCTATTTGCAGGTAATCACAGACCACAAATTTGGTGCAAAATAGGGCTCGGAACTCTTTGACAATGTGACAAATTTTTAAAAAGGAGATATTATGTGTGCTGTAATATATAAATATTTTTTAAAATGAGGTTTGCAATTTTTGTAAATGTTTGATTTGTGTCATTTTACTTTCTTGCAATAAAAATTAAAGAAGCATTAAACTTAAATAAATATATTATAAATTCACAGGTAAAAGTATTTATTAAATTAAATTAAATTAAATTACATTAATTTAAATTCACCAGAATGATGTAATGTTATAAGAACAATTTTGTTATATTTCTTTTAAATGAGGTTGGCGTTTTTTTTGCAAAACTGTTACCATAATTTGGGGCATGTCTGAAATTTTCTGATTTTAATACAGTCTCGCTAAAACATTAAATAAACATTACACTTAAACATATTATGAAATCCCAGGTATCTATTAATAATCTTAACACACATCACACACACGCACACACACACACACACACACACACACACACACACACACACATGTTGGTGTAACTATCATTATGAGGACTCTCCATAGACATAATGATTTTTATACTGTACAAACAATAGATTCTATCCCCTAACCCTAACCCTACCCCTAAACCTAACCCTCACAAAAAACTTTCTGCATTTTTACATTTTCAATAAAACATAGTTTATTATGTTTTTTAAGCAATTAAAATTATGGGGACATGAGAAATGTCCTCATAAACCACATTTATAATTATATAGCATAATACCCTTGTAATTACCAGTTTGTAACCTAAAAAAATCCTCGTAAAATACATTATCTTGCCCCCACACACACACAGACCGGAATGGGTATCATGGTTAAAAGTAACATGGTTGCAGATTTTACCCAGTGTTTGTTTGTAGTTATTGATAAATATACAGGTGCATCTCAATAAATTAGAATGTCGTGGAAAAGTTCATTTATTTCAGTAATTCAACTCAAATTGTGAAACTCGTGTATTAAATAAATTCAATGCACACAGACTGAAGTAGTTTAAGTCTTTGGTTCTTTTAATTGTGATGATTTTGGCTCACATTTAACAAAAACCCACCAATTCACTATCTCAAAAAATTAGAATATGGTGACATGCCAATCAGCTAATCAACTCAAAACACCTGCAAAGGTTTCCTGAGCCTTCAAAATGGTCTCTCAGTTTGGTTCACTAGGTTACACAATCATGGGGAAGACTGTTGATCTGATAGTTGTCCAGAAGACAATCATTGACACCCTTCACAAGGAGGGTAAGCCACAAACATTCATTGCCAAAGAAGCTGGCTGTTCACAGAGTGCTGTATCCAAGCATGTTAACAGAAAGTTGAGTGGAAGGAAAAAGTGTGGAAGAAAAAGATGCACAACCAACCGAGAGAACCGCAGCCTTATGAGGATTGTCAAGCAAAATCGATTCAAGAATTTGGGTGAACTTCACAAGGAATGGACTGAGGCTGGGGTCAAGGCATCAAGAGCCACCACACACAGACGTGTCAAGGAATTTGGCTACAGTTGTCGTATTCCTCTTGTTAAGCCACTCCTGAACCACAGACAACGTCAGAGGTGTCTTACCTGGGCTAAGGACAAGAAGAACTGGACTGTTGCCCAGTGGTCCAAAGTCCTCTTTTCAGATGAGAGCAAGTTTTGTATTTCATTTGGAAACCAAGGTCCTAGAGTCTGGAGGAAGGGTGGAGAAGTTCATAGCCCAAGTTGCTTGAAGTCCAGTGTTAAGTTTCCACAGTCTGTGATGATTTGGGGTGCAATGTCATCTGCTGGTGTTGGTCCATTGTGTTTTTTGAAAACCAAAGTCACTGCACCCGTTTACCAAGAAATTTTGGAGCACTTCATGCTTCCTTCTGCTGACCAGCTTTTTAAAGATGCTGATTTCATTTTCCAGCAGGATTTGGCACCTTCCCACACTGCCAAAAGCACCAAAAGTTGGTTAAATGACCATGGTGTTGGTGTGCTTGACTGGCCAGCAAACTCACCAGACCTGAACCCCATAGAGAATCTATGGGGTATTGTCAAGAGGAAAATGAGAAACAAGAGACCAAAAAATGCAGATGAGCTGAAGGCCACTGTCAAAGAAACCTGGGCTTCCATACCACCTCGGCAGTGCCACAAACTGATCACCTCCATGCCACGCCAAATTGAGGCAGTAATTAAAGCAAAAGGAGCCCCTACCAAGTATTGAGTACATATACAGTAAATGAACATACTTTCCAGAAGGCCAACAATTCACTAAAAATGTTTTATTTATTGGTCTTATGATGTATTCTAATTTTTTGAGATAGTGAATTGGTGGGTTTTTGTTAAATGTGAGCCAAAATCATCACAATTAAAAGAACCAAAGACTTAAACTGCTTCATTCTGTGTGCATTGAATTTATTTAATACACGAGTTTCACAATTTGAGTTGAATTACTGAAATAAATGAAATTTTCCACGACATTCTAATTTATTGAGATGCACCTGTATATTCATCAGACATTAAAGAAACATTTTGTTTGTAAATTTTTATAACACCTGTAACTTTGGTTACTGGTTTGAGTTAATTAAAAATACAACATAACTACTGTATATATTGTACGATATAGTGTATTTAAAGAAAAATGCACTGTTAACACTTAACAATAAGGTTGTAATATTAACATAACTTTGCTACATTAGTAAACATGAACAAAACATGAACAATACTTTTACAGCATTCGGTTAACATGAACAAGCAATGTATTAAAGTGTTTTGATAAATTAACATGAACTAAGATTAATAAATGTGGTAAAAAAATAATTGTTCATAGTTATTTCACGATACCTAATGCATTTACTAATATTAACAAATAGAACTCTACTGCAAAGTGTTACCTTTTATACTATAAATATACTATACTATACATTTTATGTTACTGTTATACTATTAAAATAGTTTAGTATAAAGCTAATAGTATATAGTATAATACTTTATAACATTATGGCAATGCACTATTTATATTATATTATAATAGAGTATGTTGTTATACTATTGTAACGGTACATTTCTCACTATAGGCCTGTAGCATATTGCCTTAGACCTTGATTGAATATAACAACATTGTAAATACTGTTAAAATTATCAGCTCTAAATTAAATAAGGAATATTTGAAAGAGCTCCATAATTACAGTACATTAAAAGCTCTGCATTACAGACCAAAAAATAAATGTGCAAAACAACTCCTAAGAAGACAAAAGTCTGGATATGCTTAGCGTTTTATGCTTGAGGAGCAGATTACATTAAGGACAAATAAGCACCCTAAGTAAAGTGCTTTTAGACACCACAAGCAAAATGGATTGTCATTAGCTGTGGCGCCCTTCTGTCTTTGTCGTCTCCTTATTTACTCTCTCTCCCCCCTCACCATCCCCTCCCCTGTCCACTCTTGTAGGACTATCAGACCTGGCTGGACCTCCGAGAGCTGGAGTCAAAGCTTGGGGAGCGTTACATAACCCACGAGAGCGATGACAGCCGCTGGCAACAGTACGCCCGTGACCACACACTGCCCTACCCTCCTCACCTGGTGCCACCACCACCTGCCTCAGACGACGATGAGCAGGAAGGTGCAGATGACGCAGATATGCAGGGGCTGACAGAGCGCGTAAGCATTCTTTGAAGAAAAAGAGGAGGAGGAAGATGGCGAGAGGGATGACGAGTGCCTGCCATGACATTAGGAATTGTTAGCACACCAAGAGCATAGAATGGAGGTAGTTATGTAAGAAAACAGCCTCTACTGCAGAATGGGGTCCTGTCCATCCATTTTCCTATCCATCAGCAGGCCCTCTGACCTTTGATCGTTCCCCAACCAGAACATGGCTCGAACTGGGATCCCAAGATTTTAAGGTCAGGGATGAACCGTTTTGGACCCTAGCATCGGCCTTGACGCAGACACAAAGTCATACAGTTGACTTTAAGTTTCAAAACGAGTGTATCAGTTGCGATACAAAATGCAGAGAGAAATATGATCTGTATAGTTGCTGGAAATCCCTGTTTTGATTTTCCTTTTTAATTTCTTGCAATGACATTTACATTCATGCATTTGGTGGATGCTTTTATACAAAGTGACTTACAGTGCATTCAGGCTACACATTTTATCAGGCCTTGCATTTCCTTGGAATCTAACCCGTCATGGGTTTCTTGACCAGTCGAGCTACAGGAACATTTACTGAAACCCCCTTTAGTTTCAGATCCGGTTCTTATTCACTTTTCTTCAAATGTAACCTGGTGAGCTTGGTGGTTTCCAGTATAATTTCATCAGTTTTCCCTGCGGTTGTACGGAGGACCGATAAGCCTTATCACCCTATGCTGTCCGAAAGACAAACTGTGTGCACAAAGACTTTCTACAGTAGACTGTTCTCAGACCAGCTGCTATTGGCAATGGGTGAAAGGGCTATTTCAACTCATCTGGGTTTTTCTAGTGAAGCTGTACTGATTAGGCATTTATTCACACTCTTGACCCTAGACCTGAGCATTAGGCTGCATGTTACTGAGAATTAGGTTTGCTTGAGACTTATTGCCATGAAGGACTGTTTTGTACACATGTAACCTTAGAAACAAGTATGTTGTTTAATGGAAGGGAATGTCAGAACATTTTCAGCAGGTATAATAAAAATGGTGAAGCAGAAATCTGTGTAACTGAATCAACTTGAGTCATGATTTTTCTGTGCGCTTGTACACTTTCACACCAATGGCGTGGATAAAAGTATATGCGATAGAACTGCTTGATTAATTCTTATCAGCAGTGACCAGAGACAAGGGGGGATTTATAAACACTTGGAATATGTTATAAATTTTTATGCATTTACTGCCCTCAGCAGCCTGTTGCCCAATGATGAGATAATTTCAGATTTCGACAGAGCAGATATAAATGAGAAATAAATGTAATTCTTGCAAAATGCATGTTTACATATTGCATTTTGCATGTTTTGTGCTTTTTAGAGGCTTAAGTGCATTCCAATAATTTACTATACATTGTCAAATGTCAGTTGACTATACAATATATTAATGAGCACAGTATTTATTATACAATATAATAAAATCAAATTTATTGTTTTTTTTTTAAATAAAATTCCACTGATTACAAAAAATTTGTGTATCTTTAACTACAGTACACAGAGTCATGTGAACAGCAATCCACACTGCAGCTAACCACACTGCCTGATTGAAGTCTCACAAATCGTAATTCACGTTCACATTTCAATTTCATATCAAAATTCCATCAAATTGAATTGTTATCTTTAACAGAATAAACTGTAAAACAAACCTAACCCTAACCCTTAATTTAATTCATTAGAATTTAATTTAGTTAAAAATTAAAAAAATGTTTTTGATGGAATTTGAATCTGAAATGCATGAATCTTAAAAATAGGCTAAAATATTTTTTTTAACAGTTATTTCATTCTAAATTGGACATGACAAAATTAATTACTTGAGCATCAAAAAGGTTAATTCAGAAACTGCTGATTACTGATCATTTGCAATACACCGATGTGTAGTTGTTTTTGATTAACCAAAAAAAGTCAGCTCATGTTAAATGAAGATTTTTATAAGCACATTTCAGCTCAGTTTGTACTTACAATGAATGTAAACGGGTGCCATCAGGCTGCTGGCTGTTTGATGGTCCAAAAGGCATATTTAGGCAGCATAAAAGTAATCCACGACTCCAGTCGATCAATTAATGTCTTCTGAAGCAAATAGATAGGTTTGTGTAAAAAAATAAATAGATTATCAAGACTATTGCTTCCTGCCAGTAGTCGACGCATCAGTGACATAAGCACAATGGCGAGAGTTTGTTAATTTCAAACAGCATCCCAGCGCTGGCCGAAAGCAATGATTTAAAGTAAAAAAAGAAAATTCAGTATTGATTAATTTATTACAGCAACCTATCGGTTTGCTACAGAAGACATTAATTGATCAACTAGAGTCGTGTGGATTACTTTTATGCTGCCTAAATATGCCTTTTGAACTGTCAAACAGCCAGCAGACTGATGGCACCCATTTACATGCATTGTATGGACAAACTGAGCTGAACTCTGCTTATAAAAATCTTTACTTCAGTTCTGCTGTAGAAGAAAATTAATACACTTCTGGGAAGACTTAAAGGTAAGTAAATCATGAGAGGATTTTCATTTTTGGGTGAACTAACCCTTTAAGCTTATTTTGTCTGTATTAAACCCGAAACATTCTTTTAATCTTATACTCTAACATATTAAATGGTGAATTAAACCATGAATGGAAAATTACATTTATGTTTCAAAGCTACATTAAATGTTCACTGCTTTAAACAGTTAAAAAGTGCTGAAATATTTTACTGGACAGTTTCAGGGAAAGCCCAACCATCTGTAGTAGTAATTCTTCATAAATGGCTCTAGGGATTAGTCAGTGTAACAGTTGGTAGAGAGGAAGGAACTGAAATTACTTTGTGGTGGATTTCAGTCATAGAGCATCATCAACGCATCTGGAAAAAAAAATATGCAAACCATTAGACACACACACACACGCACATGCAAAAAAACAAGTAATAAAGGCACTCTTTATTACTTCGGCCTGTGTGAAAAAATTATTTCCCCCCTTAGTTATTAAATCCCCAAATCTATGAAACTGCATTCATAATGGGGTTCAGCTGGACAAGACACACCCAGCCTTACGAAAATTGAGAGTTCATGGCAAATTTGCCGCAAACTTGCCACAAATTCAGCACTGATCATTTTCACATGCAAATGAGCTTTGCCGGAGGTTCACCACTACCGTCAAAGAGCTGCAAACATTTGCGGTGAATCAAAAGCTCATTTGCATGTGAAAATAACAAGCAGCAAATTTGCTGCAAATCTGTGGCAAGTTTGCGGCTAGTTTAGATTTTTTGGAAGGGGCCTGACTACTGCCAGCACTGTTCAATCAAATCAGCACCTAAATAGAACTTTTTCAGCAGCATGAAGTTGGCTAAAAGGTATCACCCAGTAGCACACTATGCCAAGGTTAAAAGAAATTCCAGAAATGATGAGGAAAAAGGTGATTGAAATACATCAGTCTGGAAAGGGTTACAAAGCTATTTCAAAGGCTCTGGGACTCCAAAGAACCATAATGAGAGAAATTGTCACAGTAGTGAACCTTCCCAGAAGTGGCCGACTTCCAAAATTCCTCCGAGAGCACAGCGACAACTCATCCAGGAATTTACAAAAAAAAAAAAGCATGGACAACATGCAAGGAACTGCAGGCCTCTATCGCATCAATAAAGGTCACTGTTCATGACTCCACTATCAGAAAGACACTGGCCAAAAATGGCATCCATGGAAGAATGGTGAGGCAAAAACCACTGCTAACCCAGAATAACATTAAAGCTTGTCTGAATTTTGCCTAAACACACCTTGATTATCCTCAAAGCTTTTGAAAGAATGTTCTGTGGACTGATGAGTCGAAAATGGAACTGTATAGAAGACAGGGGTCCCGTTACATCTGGCATAAATCAACCACAGAATTCCACAAAAAGAACATTATACCTACGGTCAAGCATAGTGGTGGTAGTGTGATGGTGTGGAGATGCTTTGCTGCTTCAGGGCCAGGGCAACTTGCAATAATTGAGGGAAACATGAATTCATGAGTCTGTGAGCTGAAGCTCAAGCTCAAGCGCAACTGGATTATGCAGCAAGACAATGATCCAAAGCATAGGAGTAAGTCCACATCTGAATGGCTCAGAAGAAGCAAAATGTAAGTTTTGAAGTGGCCTAGTCAAGGTCCTGACTTGAACCTGATTAAGATGCTATGGCAGGACCTTAAACGTGCAGTTCATGCTCGACAACCCTCCAATGTGGCTGAACTAAAGCAGTTATGCAAAGAAGAGTGGGCCAAAATTCCACCACAGCGTTGTGAACAGTGGTGATTTCTCAGGGCCAGCAAAGCCTTCTCTGCTGGCCTAACATGCCAAATAAATAAATATTTTTCATCCTTTCATTCTTAATCACCTTTTTGCCTATGTATTTTTAATCACATTCCACTCTTAATTAATCTACAAACAAATAGAGAAAAACAAAAAGTTTGTCCAGTCAGAATTTATTCACTGATGCTTACAAGCAAAGTGTGACAGCTGTTTCACAAATAACATGCCCGAAGCAGCGCTTGAGTCTAAGCTCCACCCCCTCAGGCCTTCAGAATTTCTACAAAATCCCTCAACAGTGCAAATGAATGAGCAACTAAAGTCAGACTGTCAGATTCATCAGCCAATCAGATTGATTTATTTGTTCTTGGTAGGTGAGGCCTTTTAGCTGGCCTTGAGTGAAGCAATCACGCTTTAAGTGATGTACGTAATTCAAGAGCGAAAAGCGCGAGATCTATAGCTGACGAGTCGACTGTCATTACTGCCTCTATCACCATTGAGAAAGATATCCTTATGGATTTAAAAACACAAGATGTTCTGCATGACCTTGTGATTGCTTAATTTATTAAACAGGAAAAGAGGACTAATTTTCACTTCAAGTAAATTGGTAAGTGCTTATTGCATTGTTATAGCAACATCAGGAGTTTTCTAAGTGTAAAGTAGGCTGCTTGAGCATTCAGTGTCAGATCAAGTTTTGAAAAGTAGTGCTGCGTTCCATTCAACTCAGAAAGTCAGACTTTACAACTCCCTACTAGGAAAAGTGCAATGGAATGCATCTTGAAGTCAGAATTACAACTTGTAGGCTCGTGCAGAAATTCTCAACTCCGATTTCGCCGAGATGCAGGGGCATAATGTCACACAAACATGTGGACACAGATATATAAAGTAAGTGATAAACATTCACTTTATTAAGTAATATCAATAAATGAGTTCCTTTCCACATTACATGATATTAAAGCTTGTTTAACAAACACCTGCAGAAACAGGTGTATAAAACATTATAATCTCTTTTGATAATCGTACACCTGAAGCACAAATGCTAGAACTGCATCATTGTTTATCAGTTGGGTTGCTAGGAGATATCTCTAATGAGAAAAACCCCTGCTAAACTAACGGGAGTGTTGCAGTTCCGAATATCGGGGAATGGAATGCATTTATGGTCGGAGATATCAAACAGGAATATCCCACATCCAACTTGAATGGAATGCAGCATAACTGTGTACCCTGATGAAACGAAATTTATTGCAAGCAACATTTAAATCGCAAATATTATTAGATAGATTTTTCCAGGTATTATAGACCTCCTTGGTAGAGTCATATGAAAAATTATGATTTTTGAATGTCTGTTCGGGAGAAGTTCATTTCACAAAACAGTCATGCTGCTGTTAAAATTAAGCTTGCTTTAGCATTAAATGTCGTTTCAAGTTGGATGTGTTTTTAAAATGTCAGTTGGTATTACTAGTTAGCTGCGACATAATGTATGATGCCCAAATGCACAGGGTGTCTTATTCATTGTGAAACTGTTTTCTTAATGGTATGAATCACACTGAAGACACAAAGAAATGACACTTGAAATTTAGCTCAGGTGCATCCCATTTCTCTGGATCATCTTTGAGATATTTCTACATTTTGATTGGAGTTCACCTGTGTCAAATTAAATTGATTGGACATGATTTGGAAGGGCACACATCTGTCTATATAAGGTCTCACAGCTGAAAATGCATATCAGAGCATAAACAAAGCCATGAGGTCAAAGGAACTGCCTGCAGAGCTCAGAGACAGGATGGTGTTGAGGCTCAGATCTAGGGAAGGCTACAAGAAAAGAAATTCAGCTGCATTGAAGGTTCCCAAGAGCACAGTGGCCTCCATAATTATTAAATGGAAGAAGTTTGGAACAACCAGGACTCTTCCTAGAGCTGGCTGCCTGGCCAAACTGAGCAATTCGGGGGAGAAGGGCCTTGGTAAGAGAGGTGACCAAGAGCCCGATGGTCACTCTGGTTGAGATCCAGAGATCATCTGTGGAGATGGGAGAAACTTGCAGAAGGACAACCATCACTGCAACACTCCACCGATCTGGTCTTTATGGCAGAGTGGCTAGACGGAAGCCTCTCCTCAGTGCAAGACACATGAAAGCTGCTTGGAATTTGAAAAGTGCCTAAGGACTCTCAGACTGTGAGAAACAAGATTTTCTGGTCTGATGAAACGAAGATTGAACTGTTTGGCCTCAATTTGTGGCAAATGCAGTCAGACAATTAAATGCATAGCTGTATATGTGGGTGGGTATTTTAATATGCCTGCAGAGGGTATACTTTTAATGGATCATATTGGTTTGTTTTTCTGTGCTGTTTTATGTGATGTGCTGGTGTTTATATTGTGTATGGTGAAGCTGAAGACACATTTCCACATTGTGGATAATGAAGTCACTGAACTGATTGGGCCGAAGGTTCACCTTCCAACAGGACAATGACCCTAAGCACACAGCCAAGACAACACAAGAGTGGCTAAGGGACAACCCTGTGAATTTCCTTTAGTGGCCCAGCCAGAGCCTGGACTTGAACCCAATTGATCATCTCTAAAAATGGCTGTCCACCGACGGTCCCCATCCAACCTGACAGAGCTTGAGAGGATCAGCAGAAAATCCCCAAATCCAGGTGTGAAAAACTTGTCGCATCATACACAAAGACTTGAGGCTGTAATTGCTGCCAAAGGTGCTTCAATGAAGTACTCAGTTAAGGGTCTGAATACTTATGTCAAAGTGATATTTAAGTTTTCTTTTTAATAAATTTGCAAAGTTATCAAATCGGATTTTGCTTTGTCATTATGGAGTATGAAGTGTTGATTGATGTGGGGGAAAAAAAATAATTTCAAGCATTTTAGCATAAGGCTGCAACATAACAAAATGTGAAAATAATTGAAGGGGTCGGCATACTGTATGAATGCACAGTGTGTGTGTGCATATATACAGTTGAAGTCAGAAGTTTACACACACCTTTGCCAAATACATTTAAACTCAGTTTTTCACAGTTCCTGACATTTAATCGTAGAAAACATTCCCTGACTTAGGTCAGTTAGGATCACTGTTTTATTTTAAGAATGTGAAATCTCAGAATAATACTAGAGAGTGATTATTTCTTTCATCACATTCCCAGTGGGTCAGAAGTTTACATACACTTTGTTAGTATTTGGTAGCATTGCCTTTAAATTGTTTAACTTGGGTCAAACATTTTGGATAGCCTTCCACAAGCTTCTCACAATAAGTTGCTGGAATTTTTGCCCATTCCTCCAGACAGAACTGGTGTAACTGAGTCAGGCCTCCTTGCTCGCACACGCCTTTTCAGTTTTGCTCACAAATTTCTATCAGAATGAGGTCAGAGCTTTGTGATGGTCACTCCAGTACCTTGACTCTGTTGTCCTTAAGCCATTTTGGAGGTATGCTTGGGGTCATTGTCCATTTAGAAGACCCATTTGCGACCGAGCTTTAACTTCATGGCTGATGTCTTGAGATGTTGCTTCAATATATCCACATAATTTTCCTTCCTCATGATGTCATCTATTTTGTGAAGTGAACCTGTCCCTCCTGCAGCAAAGTACCTCCACAAATGGATGCTGCCACCCCCATGCTTCAGGCATTTGGAAATTGCTCTCAAGGATGAACCAGACTTGTGGGGGTCCAAAAAATTTTTTCTGAGGTCTTGGCTAATTACTTTTGATTTTCCCATGATATCAAGCAAGAAGGCACTGAGTTTGAAAGTAGGCCTTAAAATACATCTACAAGTACACCTCCAGTTCAGTACACCTCCTATCAGAAGCTAATTGTCTAAAGGCTTGATATCATTTTCTGGAATTTTCCAAGCTGCTTAAAGGTACAGTTAACTTAGTGTATGTAAACTTCTGACCCACTGGAATTGTGATATAGTCAATTAAAAGTGAAACAATCTGTCTGTTAACAATTGTTGGAAAAATTATTTGTGTTATGCACAAAGTAGATGTCCTGAACGAATTGCCAAAACTATAGTTTGCTAATATGAAATCTGTGGAGTGGTTAAAAAATTAGTTTTAATGACTTCAACTTAATTGTATGTAAACTTCTGACTTCAACTGTATATATAGGCTTATATATACAGTGCATTCATATTATAATTAATATATTCATAACACACACACACACACACACACACACACACACACACACACACACACACACACACTTATTATATATTTATTTATTTATTTATTTTTATTACCTTTATAAGTCTCATTCCTTAGACAATTGAAATCAGTGCAACTCACTGAAAGGTCAAACAACTTTAGATTAAGGCGAGGTGTGTACTTCAATCAAATAGAAGTGAAGTGCATACCCGGTTGAATGTAACCTTTAAATAATCAATTAAGAGAATATTAGATTTGATATAATTTAACCTTATTTCCCAGAAGTCTCTGTATTTCTCTGAATGCTTAAGACAGAGAATCAGTAGGAGGTTTGGCACTAGAGAACATTATGTTCTAGAAACATGGCATCAAGGAGGTGTAAAGGAAAGTCAGCTTTTTCCATTCACCAACCACTTGTGCTATGAAATAATACATTAATGAGTAAATACTGTACTGAAAACCCACACGAAAAGGTTACAGCATGACAATGAGTGATGTATTGAAGTGTAAAAAGAGTGCTGAAATGCAAATTAAGAAGTAATCCATTACAGTCAGGGTCAGAACTTAACCAAGACTGGGGGCAAAAATGCTACAGAAAGTGACAAAAAATGCCAGAAATATTTCAAATGTGGGGGCAAAAAAGCCCCCAAAGTGAATTAATCAGTTTTTCAAAATTGTTATCGAACTTATGATATCAGTATTTTCTATTCCTATCTAGTTAAGTATGGGGTTTAAGTATTTTACATTCATTATCAGCATGCTTTGTTTTTAAATGATGAAAAAAATAATAATAATCTTTTTAATTTTCAAGGTGCAAATATTGACTCAAAAATAAAACTTCCCTCTCACTCATGCTCACATGCTACCCTCAAGTTGTCCAAATTTATACAGTATGACTTTCCTCAGTGGAACACCACAGGCGATTTTCGGAAGACTGTTGGTCTCAGTCACCATTCACTTTCATTGTATGGAAAAAAAGATGCAATGGAAGTCAATGGTGACTGAGAGTAGCATCCTGCCTACCCTGCAAAAAAATATTTTCAAGTATTTGTGCCTTGGTTTCCAGTAAAAATATCTAAACATTCTTAAAACATGATTTATTTGCTTGACAAGCAAACTGGCATAAGATTTTAAGTCTTGTATTGAGTGAAATCTAAACAACTTTAGTGAGATTTATGCTTAATACAAGAAAAAAACTGTTTGCCATGGGATAAGAAAAATAAACTTAATTCAAAGGGAAAACAAGTTTATTTTTCTCACCTCATTGGCAGATTTTGTTTTCTTGTTTTAAATCTAAAATTTTGTCAGATTTCTCTTAAAACAAGACTTATTTAATTTATAATATTTTATGCCATTTTGCTTGACAAGTAAATCACATTTTAAGAATGTTTCGATAATTTTACAGGAAAACAAGACAAAAATACTTGTCTTGAAAATCATTTTTGCAGTGTAATATCTCCTTTGGTGTTCCATGGAGGAAAGAAATCCATACAGATTAGAACAACATGAGGGCGAGTGAATAATTCTAGAATATGACACTGGTTCAGAGAGCACGTTTTAAAATGCAACCATAGCTTCGTTTATACTAAACAGGAAGTTAGGGTGTTGTGGTGAACACTTAAAGCAGACTGCACAATCACTGGATGTTTGCCATCTTCAGTTATTGTCAGCCATCTCTGGAAAATACATCTACTCACTGCAGTTCCTTCTTATCTCGATCACAAGCAACTCGAAAACCCATCTGCTCCATCTTCCTGAAGACAGACATGTGTGATGCCCGTTTCATCTCTCCTCCCCTCACTCTCTCTTCATTCATCTGCTCTCCATCCACTCTGTGCGAAGTGCAGTGGTCGAACCGGCTCTCACAGGGTCACTTTTGATCATCTCCGGGCAGGAAGTGTTATTGAAGTGCACATCACTCTCTTCTCATTTGTGAAACTCAGCACTGGCACTGTTCTCAGAGGTCACGTGGGACCGGAGCTGGACTTGAGGCAAAACCAGAGCTGAGGTTGTAAGGTTAGACTGCTGGGATTGGGTGGACACCCCTACTTCTCTTGGGGCTGGCATTAGAAGATTTTAGCATTCATTGTGTTCAAATGCAGGTGAGATTTTCTCGTTGTCTGGGCTGGTTTCATTATAGGAACTTAAAATCATTAAAAGGAGATACATTTACCTGAGAAGCAAAATTGCATAAGAAAATATACTGTATGCATGAGCTTTTTTATCATTAGCAAAAGATTTGAAAAGATAAAGATTTTAGGTTAAAAGTTAACATAATTATATATATATATATATATATATGGGTTGACTCGTCATTTATTTTGAAGTTTATAGTTTTTCACCTTTTTAAATAATCTATTTGGCTTCCTTAGTTAATTTTAAACGGTCCTGCTGTGTTACAAATGTATGTGGAGTACAAATATTATAATTATATAATATAATATAATTTCATGCTGATTATACAAAATGCTGTTTAAAATAGCTTTAGATGATGTTCAGCATGTCACAACACAAGACTTGCCAACTTCCCAAAAGTATTTTATGTAAATTATAAAAGAAATATAGTATCAGAGGGCCTTGTGTGTGTGTGTGTGTGTGTGTGTGTGTTTAAAGATTTTGTTTGTTTTTGTGCTGCAGACATTAACGACACAAATGCAGTTTTCAGACACTTGATCCTAATAACTTAACCCTTTACAACCCTACGGTAATGAGAACCTGATTCTTGCTGGATTGCACAGTCCCTCTAATATGGTTGTCAAGGTGGATAGTGAAGCATAAAGAGCAAAAAAAAAAAAAAAAATAAAATAGTGCTTAACTCACATGAGTGACAGTGATGCAGACTAAACAGGTTTAACAATCTTTTACTTTTTCACCTGACCCATGATGTTGTAAGGGTTGTATGTTGTACTCATATAACTTTGCATTGGACTAACTAAAGTGACTGAAATGACACAGAAATTCATAGGATAATTATGCAAGGTGAAGACACAAGAGGCACAGTTATTTTTGTTGTGCCCTTACATCATTTTCCTGTAGATTCAGTGTGTGATTTCCTAAGGATGGGAGGCGATCATTGTGACATACTTATGGGCTGATAGGAAGTTATGCCCACAACATTCCTGACCACCAGCCTGTTTAGTTTCTCAGCAGCTCTCGGGTGTGCTCATTATACCCGTAATTGTAATAGCAAAACAACAGTAAACTATGCTGGAATGCAGTGTAAACATCTCATATAATTTACGGAAAGGAAATGGAAAGGGACTCTCTGTTAAAGTAGATTATGTGTTTATAAATACTGTATGGTGACTATTGACTGAAGAGTTGCATGTTGTTCCTTACAGCTCCTCCTCCTTAACATGTGCTTTCCTTTCTGAGCGAAAGTCTGAAAATTACCCAGATTTTTGCAGATAAAGCACTTTTTATTCGGATACCAAATGTTATTTATTTATTGACGTTTTTTTTTTAATCAGCTATGTATACCAAGTTGGAATATAATCATACCTTGTGATTCATTGCTCACTTGATCTGTTTTGGAATTTTTACTTTCTATTCTGAAGAAAACATTCTGGAAGATTTTATATCAGAGGATCTGTAATTTCCCCTGCTGAACTGGCTTGTGTCCATATTTGTAATATCTGGTTTGTGTGGTGAATTTCATGTACAATATCAGAAAATGCAGTCATATTTATAGCATCAAAGCATATACATTTTTCTGCAAATGTTGGACCGTGGGGAGGTCGGTAAGATAATTTACATTAATTTTTGATGTTTTTATTATTATTATTTACTTAAAATATTATATTGTTTAAAATAAAATTCATGTAAAATTGTAACAAATGATTTAGTTTTTTACCGGAAAAAAGAAAGTCATTTGGAATGTCGTTTGGAACAAAAGTTGTTTGGAATATCATGCGGTTGAGTAAATCATTACAGAATTGTAATTTTTGGGTGAACTATCCCTATAAATGTTTAAGTAAAATCAAAGTGGTTTCAAAGTTGGCTTTAAGTTCCATTTTAAATTTAAAAAGGGTAGACCGAGCAGTTGTAAAGAAGTACAGTTGTAAGACCCCTGAATATGTTCTCATTATCAGTTTGCACATTCGCATTAGCAGCCTCTCTCTGTGTGGGGAATTTGAAGAACATAGTCCACATTGATGAGAAATTATTTGAAAACAGCTGTTTTAAGGGAGGTAGATTTTTCATTTTCTTACACCTCTTTCATTGTGAATCATTATTCCTGAATGGCAATGAAAAGAAACTTTCCTTGTTGTAATTATTAATTTGTGCAACACACTTTCACGGTGAAATCGTCAGGATTCATACGACTTTTCTAAATTTGGCAAATTCATATGATATCGTACTCATATGAATTCCTACGACTTTCACTACAGCCAATGATGTCGCTGGACATCGTTTCCATCTAATACGTGACAATTACTTGCTTCTGTCACACATAACAGCTTCCTATCATGTTTACACACTCTACTGATTGCTTAGGTTTAGATAAGGGGTTTGGGTAAGGGCATAATATTAATAAGTATGACCTTAATGCCTTGTGCGCGGAACTCACACTTACTTCGGCATTAGACATCCAGGAATTTGCAAGGGATGAAGTCGTACGAGTTTATGCGAAAAACATCAAGCGAGACCATATGAAATAGCCAACTCGTAAATTATGCATGGATTTTCATGAGATCGGGATTTGTCTACTTAAAATGAACATATTTTGGTACATGTTAGGATGTAAGGTCATTGAGAATATCAAGCAAACATTTGTAAGCTTTTATTTAGCTTTTATATAGTCAGAATGCTTAGATAAGTAAGCAAGGCAAATAAATGAATGAATGAATTGGTAGAAAGCCAGCCATTATTTAGTCATTTATTTATATATTTTTAGATGACAGACAGACAGACAGACAGACAGACAGACAGACAGACAAACATACAGACAGACAGACAGACAGACAGACAGATACATACATACTTACAAAGACAACATCAACCCTGATGCTGAAAATAAAGTTGAAACCCTTAAATAGAGGAATTATATAACTGTGAAAATAGATGGAAACAAAACTACATCATAACAAAGATGAAAACATTCTTCAATGTACGTGAGCTGAGTTTATATTTGGTGACACATCTCAACCTCAGCCACATTGTGTTCATATGTTGAAAGAGCACACCAATGTGGCCACTTGGTGATGTAAATTAAACAAAAATATACCATCTTATTTGTTACAAGTAACACATTGTGATATAGTATGACACTATCATTTGCATACATTGCACAGCAAATTAATCACAGCATATCTTTATCACTGCTTATCCAAATAACCTTTAGGAGTTTGCACTATATTGTCATTCACAGCAAACAAGCTGAGGATGGGGGCTTTGTATGATATAGTTTTCAATTTTTAATCATTGGGACAGGGACCCTTATGTATTTAGTGGCTCAATCTAATCCTAGATCAACAATTCTTCTCGGAAGCTTGAGAGTGTATGCTCACATTACTCGGCTATTGATTTTGTTCTTTATTGTTTAGCATTCAGCAGGGTGTGTTGCTCACCTTGCTCAGAACTGTTGCTCAGTTAGGCTGGAATTGAAGTGTGTGCCATTCTGCTTGTAGGCCAATTGCTACAGCAGCTAATACTATTAGTACACCTGTGTTTGATATAGAAAACACATTGAGGAGGCCATTAAGAAGCAGAGGTCTTAGAAGACATACATATCATACATGTTTGCAGTCACACATTGTCTCCTCTTTTTCAGCAATTTATTGGTTTCAGTCACAAGAGCATTACTGAAAATTTTATGGGCCTTTATATTTCTTACACAGCATTGGCTTTGAAATACCTTGATGTTAAAATAAGCCTAATATTTGTCTTATATGAGCTCTGTGGACAATCTCTCCAGAAAATGGAGCACACATGTGCCCATACAGGGCAGTCACATAGATGAGGCATCACCATAGTGACATTTATCCTGCACCATGAAAACGTTTCAGACAGAACAGTCTCTCCACGGTTCAGACGATTCCGTCAAAGGCTTGGCTATCTTAGGATATTATTGCATGTTTAACTGCAATATGTTTGATTATACTTAGAAATACATTATTTTAGTTACAATATACTGTACTTTTATATAGATATTTGAGATCCCCTAACCCAACACTATTCCTAAACCTCGCCAATTAAACTAAAAGTTTTAATCACAAAAAATCTTCAAGGCAGTCACATCTCATACATTCAATGTTTGGGTGTGTATTTTTGAATATCACAATTGGTCACAATACATGAGAAAACCAATTGCATTTCACATCACTCACTTCAAAGTTGTTGTAACGCCTGTTGAGGCCAAGTAGGTACTGCTGCAGCATGGAGATCTCCAAACAGGGGCGGAAACTCCAAAAGAGGGCAGGGTAGCTCCAGAAGGGGGTCGGTCCAATTCCAAAAGGGGGAGACACTTCCACACACAGTTAGAGTTAAAGGGAAAGGGTTAGATTAGGGGCTCAATATAACTTTGCTGGCGGTTTGGAGGTCCTACCTCTTTTTTGGAGCTCGGACTGCAGTGATATTCTACTCCTTGATGCGGCAATTTTTTTATGTTTAAATAAGCAGATGGGAACGATGATCATTAAATAAATTTGGATCTATTTCCACACACAGAGCCATCACACAGAATCAAAGGAGCTGGAATACAGCACACAAATAGAGGATCACTTTTTATGATCATTTTTATGGTGCTTTTCTCATTTTTTGAGCTGCAAATTGTACATTCTAAAAACTCCCTTGTGTCCCATGGCAAACAGAATAATTTTAAATGATAAATCAATGAATAAATGATGACAGAATTTTCAAATGATTTAATTTACAAATGTAGCCTTGGGAAAAGTAATGGAATGTTCCGAAATGAGTTATCATTCATGTCTATAGCACAAACGATGCTGGACATATTACACGCATTTTAGACAAGAAGAAACAAGGCCGGAAAACGTTAGTGTTGGTTCGCTGGCTCGGAAGGCCTGCAAAATTTGCATAATTGATCGACCAGAAAGAATTGGTTGATGTACAGAAGCCATAAAAACAAAAGACCTACATAGGTAGCACACATTCATGTAAAAACCAACCATGAGTGAGGGTAGATTTTATGTCACGCTGCCCTGCAACGCCTCGTTATCTGTTTATCCGGAAAACCGCATATCTAGTTATACAACCAGGTTAGCGAGAACTATAAACCTAAAAGGAGAATGGCAAGCTGGATTGATCGAATTTGCAAATCATGTGTCATTGTACACATTTAATGAGGAAGATGCTGCATTCATTCTCAACTATGGTGAAACAACGGCGACAGATAGTGAGAAACACATCACCGACTATCCTGTTGAAGGCAAAGAGATAGAGATTTTCATCAGCAGTGATCAAAAGATATTAAATGTACCTTACAGGTTAAAAACTGGATATTATGATGACATAGTTTTTTTGATCAGGGAGATCAACGCAAACCTGCCATCGCGGGTGAGTCTTGGTTATGACCATGTTAAAAACAAAGTGTTTCTGAAAGCCCCTCGAAGACGTCACTGACATTTTATGGAAAGTTGGCTAAAATTTTAGGATTAAAACCAGGGGTTGCTATAGAAACTGGTAACCAAACTCATGAAAATCATAGTGTTGGGTATAAGCCTGTGACGTATGCGCCCTATAAAGCAGACATAAATGGTGGGTTCAACATTATGCATATCTACACGGATATTATAGAATATCAATCAGTTGGTGATCATCATGTTCCGCTACTAAGGTGTGTACATATAGATGGTGAGAATATCAATATTGTTAGTGTTAGATACGACAGACCGCATTACGTACCAGTTAATAAATTTCACACCAGATGAGGGGTGCAGTCAGCACATATCGCTTATCAAGTCTGGAAATATTAGACTAGAAGCTCGATTTAGACAACCGCTACCCCGAACGATCAACTTAATTGTTTATACCATATTCGACAGCATCATCGAAGTGTCAAATCGTCGACAGATCCTGGTTGATTACTATTAATATGTAAAAATGGACACTATCCAGCTTACGACTATCATGGATAAGATCTCATGCAACATCCATTTCCTCGGTGTACTCCCGTGTGACTATCTACCAAAAGACCCTTTAAGAAAATTACCATCAATGGTTATAATCAACACACATCCTTCAGGACTCCCAGGTGAACACTGGTTAGCCATCTACATAAAGGAGGATGATGTGGGGTGTTTTTTAGACAGCTTTGGTAATAAACCAGATTACCCCCGTTTTCCGCCGATTATCAAAATCTTTCTAAACCGCAATTCTAGTGTAGTACAGCATTCATCAGTGCAAGTCCAAGATTTTTCATCAGAGACTTGTGATCAGCATTGTGTGTTCTTTCTCTACCACCTGGCAAAGGGGTATGATTATGCTTATGTGTTGAAGCTGTATACCAATGATTTTATTAAAAATGACAAAAAGGTGTCAGCTTTTGTGAAAAAACTACAACTAAAACAATCTCATTGTAATGAAAATGTTTTCAAGTGTGTTCAATGTGTTAAGACAGGTGAAATGTTTATGTCTTATGCTTAATATTTTCAATAAAACAACTAAAGAACAGAAATTTCTTCTTTTGACTCTTTATTATACATACAACACATTCAACAATACAGATAATAACAAGATCAAAACATGAGAACACAGAACATTCAAAACTCTGAGATTAAAAACTTAGACACTGACTCTAGTCAAGAGTGGATGAAATGAATACATGTCCATCTGAATAATTTGAATGTGTTGATGGTGAACTCGGGTGTACTCTCTGTTTTTTACTCTTCTTAGATGAGCTGGTTATAGTCTGTGTCGATTTGATTTTGAAAGAGTTAATTGCATGTCTGACATAATGATTTGGGACCATTGAGTATGGTATGTTTAAAGTAGCAAAAGCCTCCAGAAACTCGTTCCATCTAACAGGTCTCCGTGCATCAGCAATCTTTTGTGGAGCCGTGACACCTTTAACTAAATCGAGCATGTGTGAACCAGGGATTGTTCTACCTTTAAACACAAACTCGCCCGACTCAGCCCAAGAAGTGACATCTTTAATTTTAGACATTTTATCTAAAATGTAACAATGTTTTTTACACTCCTCTGTGGAACATTCTTCAAAATGTCATCCACAACATTATCTAAAACATCCTGGACACTTACACCGACCGTCGCGGGAGGGTCTTCTTTTTCTACGTGGTCAGGCTGTGGTAGGGTTAATGTTAATGTGTTGGTTTCCCTATCCCCTTGTCTAGAAAGTGTTAAAAATCACTGTAAAGTATTTGTGTGCAGTTTTGCCTTTTCATAATTGTCCAAATCAGATCTGTGCAAAATGCTTCATATAGTCATGTCCAAATCATTCTCCACAACCTGTTGAACAGACTCGTACCCCCCACCAGTCTTTTGTTTATCCAGTTGATGCTGTGGAACTAAAAACATCTTCTCTGCATACTCCATCCCCAAAGTTATCTAGAAGCAACCAAGCTGGAGATAAAAGGGATTGCGACGCTTAAGAGGGGCAGAAGAAATCCACCCTGTTGGTTTATCAGCAGTCTCTTTCTTTTAACCCCAATCTTCTTATCTGCAACAAATTTTATCTCGCTTTTCCTCCTACTTAGCTTCTGGTATTGTTGTGACGTGAGTGGTATATTGCCGTAGAGCACATTAAGAGATACTTCACACAATGTCACAATGAGCTCCTCTGTTGCAGACTGTAAAATAACCCATCTCTGTTTGGGTGTTGCTTTTAATAATAATTTTAAAAGAGGCATGTTTCTACAAAGTCCAGCTGACATTTTCACCATCCAACAGTTTTTTTCACTACCTTCTTTTCTGGAGGTATAAAACAGGATGTGTTGAAAGTAAATCTATTCTGAGCCGATAGTGTTCAGGTGTTTTTGTTTTATAATCAATCATCAGGTATCCGAAAGATTTGTTGGTTGCATCTTGATAGCATTCCATAAAATATTTTGTGTTCCTGGGATACATCTGCCTTCCTAGTACATTGACCTGATTGGTATCTCTGGGGTTTTTAAACAACATCAGATAATTTGTGTTTAAGCTGATGGTCCTGCTGGATTTACCCTGGCAAAATAAATTCTGTACAATATAAATAGCACTAAGATTTCTGTGGTGAACGTACTGTGTGAACACCTTCTCCACCTCATTGCTTCCACTGGCCTCTTTCATCAGGTCATCAAGGATCAGTAAATTAGTTTTTTTGACGGGGAACAAATCATTATCATTCAGAGTCTGTGGTAGTCCTTCAACAAATTTTATTTTGTACATTTTCAACAATTCATCATACAATGGTTGCCAACAATCATAAATATACACAATATTTTCAGTTTTTTTTTAGAAATCAACCATACAGCATTTTGCAACAACATTTTACAAAATATGACATTCCTGAGTTTGAAAGGCCACTTATCACACATGAAAATGGATGCTGTAATCTGAAATCAAAACCATCTATGTCTCGCACACCCCTATGTCCAAAAAGATTGTCAGAATCATATGGTGGGAGCATGGTGAAATCAGGGAGCAGCACACGTTTGTTGTACAACACCTTAAACTTTTTAACGACTGACATATTGTGTAGTGTGAAGTGTTTTTTATTTCTCACAATAGTGTCGGTGTATGCCAGTATATGTCGACATTATCTTCCCCCACGACATAGTGATCAACAAGTCCAATCAGAGTGTATAACCTAATGGCTTTTGAGTTTACAGCATTGAGAGTGATACCTTTGGCTTTCATGCAGACCTTACCCATAGCAGTGCGGTAGCCGTATGTTTTCGGGCCCCCTGAACAAAACTCTACAATGTGATCTCCCATCCCCAACCTCATCAGTCAGATTACCGAGGTAAGGCCCCGATGGAGGCTCCCAGGTGCTGTCTCTAGAAGTAAACATGATGCTGTCTGTGTCACTGTACAACAGCCTATCCCCCGACTTATCCATTAGTTCATACAGTTCTAGATGCGCATATGCAGTTGTAAACGCACCAAGAAAGACATTAATGTCACGGGACTGACCACCTTTCCCATCTGCGTAACACCACTGAATTAGTGCAACAGTGTCTGACATGAACGAGAAGTGTTTAATGTCATAACCATCACCAAAAATGTGCTGGGCAAACTGTTCAGGGTCTGAAAGTAGTTCTGTGCATGGAAAGGTTCGCGCATAGAGAACCGTCCCCAAAGTGAGTTCGGCAGAAGTTTATTAATAGACCGCCATGCAGGGTTAAGGCTTATCTTGTCAAGATTCAGTTTAATCACCTCTTTCTCAAAGTAATCGTCGATGTAAGATTCTTTGTCTGCATCTGTCACAAAGTGCGTGGGGAATCCACTGGCCTCTTGTTTGTACTGTTAAAATGTTTTAACATAATCACAAAACAAGATTTCTGATCGTTGAGGGAAATGCCATACCTTCTCCACCTTCATTACATCATAACCCTTCTCCACAGCCTTTAACAGTTAGATACTGACCCAGCAGCCTGAAATAGCCCTTTCCTCATCGGTGTGTCTACACGGGGTGGTCTGATTCTGCTGATCTGCACATGTATGGCAGAGCGGAAACATAAGCTTGCCACCAGTCCTATAGGGAAGGATGTGGTGAAGCAGTTTTCTTGGGGGCAGTACTGTGGCTTTGACAAATCCATAATAATTTTCAAGAGGTTCAAAATCCTTGAAAATTATTTTGGGGTGTCCTATGGGGTAGCATTTCTTGGCCTGGCAAAACTTGTAAAGTCGACATATCGTATTTTTTCGCCATTGTCAGCTTTATGATACAGCTTGTACGCATTAGTACAACCATCAAATAGAGCGTTACGTGGTTTCAATCTTTCAGGATGTGTGTAAGTGGCCATAAATGCCATCACATCAACATCAGTCTGTTTAGCAGTGTTTCAAGCACACTCCCACATCACTTCTACCTCCAACCCATATGCATGCTCTAAAATTTGTGTGCCATAGGGCAGTTTTGATAACAGGTGTAAATGGTTAGAATTATAACGACATTCATGCCCGTGAAACATACAGCCGTTGAATTCAAGAGCCTTTTTTACACCGTCATTTTCATAATAACCATCGAGATGGTATTTTCCAATCACCATCTCGCCGTGGTTTAATGCATGCTGAATGTCTACGCCATGTGTTGATTTAACATATTCAAGCCATTCAATGGAAATATTTGAGTATGTCTTGTTCTGACTGGTGTACGCGTTGATATGGGTCAGAGCTAGAGTGTCTTTTGGTAAGAAGTGGGTTTTATACACTGCCATACAACATGCTGCTAAAGTGCTGCATCTAAACGGATCAAGTTTGGTACATGTATGAATTTATCGCGGTACTTCATGCAAGCCTCCCTGAGCAAAACGACATCATTCTTGCCATACATAGCAAGTTATTTTTTTAAATCAAACACTTTACCTGATACTGTAACGTACCACTCGTCAAACAGAGCCCTCTCTTTGTCAGACATTGTCTCATAGCCGTAGAAATGCCTGTCCGGGTATGGGCCTATGTAATTCTCATTTTCTAATCTGTTGAAATTGTGTGGAAAATAACCTTTCTCTGCGCAGGTTAGATTTAACGCAGCAGATGTCATGGACAAATGCATAGGGATGAATGAATAACTGTCAATAAAGCGCTGCTTGAATGTGTTGTCATACATTAAAATTATCCTACATCCTTGCATCGTGATTTTAAGTGTGAGCCCTGCTTTTGTGAAATATTCCATAAGTATAAAGTTATCAAAACCAGAAGCATTGTGGGCAACCCATACGAAATTCTGATAATGTGGATGTCTAAACCTTTTAACAAGTCGTTCTATACAGTCTGGACCAGCGGCTGTGAACTCCTCCCCTTTAAATGTAATGGCGCAAACGAAGTTTGCAACGTGTTTACCATTTACATATTGCGTCTCAAAATCATAGAATATGTACTTGTCGCTAGGTGCCTCGAGCTTTATTGGTTGTATAAAGCATTGATGTACAATGTCATTAATCAATTCCTCGCCACAATGAATACACTGATCGGCTGCACACATGTGTGGTTTGGGTTGGTGGCACTGACATGATAACGTCTATTACATTTTTGGCAGTATTTTGTAACAGCACACTGTGCAAACTGTTGACCTAATGGCTGTTGCTTATGTGCGTCATAACAATAGTCAGATTTGCAGTACCGCAAACAGTCGCTGCATTGCTTTGTTTTGACAGGGTACTTATAACAATAAGGACCATTGCAGATATCGTAGACGTATTTGCAACGATGATCTCTACAGTTAGTAAAACCCTGGTAGCAGTAGTCAGACACATATGGAGTACCTATGAATGCATTCAACTTCTTAATCATAAAATAGTGGCCATTGTGCAGGTACAAGAACACTGTCTTGTGATGATGAGCGTCATTGGACGTATACTTCTCTAACACACCAGTGCATGTCCTATGGAAGACCGCTATTTTAATGTGTAACATCCGTTCAAACCGTGTGATATCATTAAACGCTATCTTAAGCTGTTCTGAATATCCTGCCATCTTCTGCATCGCCGCTGCTATAGTTTCTAGATCTGTGTGTGGTTTCTGAGGGTTTAGAAAATGTGCCAAGCAGATTACAAAACAGATTATATGATGTGTTGATGGGGCTGAACAGATTCATCCTGTTTCTGGTGATCACTTCGTTATGGGCAAGATCACGTATCTTTCAATACACACCCCCTTGTTTACTCCTTGCTATAGTCACATTTAGATCCAAACTATCATCAACCTGCACTTCAGAGTTACTTTGCATTATCTTTTCAATCTGATTTGTGAAGACATCCACACTGTAATCATTGCCAGGTGACAAGGCAGTGTTAACATCAGTGGTTAGACTAGGACCTCTCAATGTTATGTTAATTAACCCATCATCCCCAGCCAACAGTCTGGAAAATGACACTATTTCGGACAAAATATCATGCAAAAATATAGCGTAGGCTACTAAGTCTGTGGCAGATATCACACGCAGATTTATACGCCGACGTATCTCCAAACTATTGAATCTGTGTCTCGGGACCACAGTATAACCACCAATGTCACCACCCACTCTTACAAGCATGTCAGTATCAGTGGGTGTTAATCCCATATTTGGTGCTGTAGGAACAAATGAATGATACGGATGGTTATTTGTACCCTCGCCCACCTGGTGAGAATTGTCACTGTCTAATGCTGAATTTGGATCTGTTTTATCATCTGACATTGATCTCACAATGTTTAATAATTCTAGCAATATACCAGTTGTAGAATCAGATCTATTCATCTCCTCCATTGTCTTAATTAAATAGAGCAATGTTTCTGTGTTGCTGCACAGTTCAAGGGGGATCTCACTGTCGTCGCATCGTCTAAACCTAGCTGCTGGCCCCTGATCACAACCATCCGACTCCCAACAACGTTTTGCCATTTTTAAAACAGATCTTTTTTTTATTTAAACCACACTTAGGGGTGTACACTTAAAATAACTAAGGATACAACCAAGGAAATAAATCTAGACCCATACAGTGAAAACATCAACTATTACAACCAAACCAAAATGACATACAGTGGGAATAAATGTTGAAAAAATATATAAAGTTTTTACAACTCACCCGAGTTTCTTTTTAAGCATGAGTACGACCTGCTTTAATAAGTCCGTTGTCAGGTTTTAATCGCAGGCTGCTCGTTGGCTCGCCCCACCATGCAAACGCTGCGTCGCTATCACTTGTATAATCCAGATACCTTGTTGTTGTAGTGTGGTCGTCACAGACTGTTTATAATAATACAGCTTCTTCTCAAAGGTATCCAAGAGCTCCTCAATGATGTTGAAACGCCTCTCAACGGCTTTAATACGTCCCTCAATGGCGTTAAAACGTCCCTCGATGGTCTTGAAACCGTCCTGTAACAGTCTGATTATGTGTTGATTGTCTATAACGGGATATGATCCCCATCTGTAAGCCTCCTGATTTGAAGGCAGAGCCTCAGGGTTGGAATCTGCCACAGACACCACGCATTTGTTGGATTGATCATCCCGTTGTGTTTCTTTAGGTACTTGGAAAATGCACAGGCATCCCACGATTCTATCAGTCCATCACCCCAGCTCCGAACATCATTTAACATATTTATTTATGTAGACTTTGAGAAGTCGTACATATTGTTATACTATTTAAGACTTCAAGCCAACATCAATGTTTGTTCACAAACTTTAGCATCTAGTTACACACACACACACATACCAGCAGATGCTCTGAGCGAATGTCTTGACTGTTTCCGTTCTAGTGTTTGTGGTATGAGATCAATATCTCTCACACCCCCATCAACCGGAGCGTGCACCTGGGTGACCGTAAACGTTTTAAGTTTGAGTCTTTTCGGCTTTGTTGCAACGCCATGGCTGCTAGCCCTCACTGTGTGATTTTCACTTCCAGACGTGCCAATCTTGTTTACAAGGTTTGATAAATCTTCTGGAAAAAAACTGTGAAAAGCAGGGCTCACACTTAAAATCATTAACATAAACACACCATAAACAATCACTGACATCCGATGACCGGCCAATACATCCCAGGAAGATCATGTCCAAACATGTTCTTTAACATGTCCAGACTATCATCTACCTGTCAATCAGGGGTGACAGGGGGTCATAAATCACATGTCACACATACCTGTCAATCAGGGGTGACAGGGTCATAAATCACATCATAAATCAATCAATTTGACATTTTGACACATAGTATAGGTTATAACTACTCAAAATCCATAACAAACCCTATTTATCATGACACTATACTGTGCAACATGACAACATCTGCACAAACAAACAACCACAAACAATCTGAAGCTAAATTAGAGCTCAAATTTCAGTGTAAAGGTCAGTGGTTTACCACTGTCTCACAGCTGCAGTATGAATCAGTCTCTGTCAAGCAAACTGACAAGTAGATGTAGGCTTGACAAAAGATTTCAGAATCCTTTTGAAAATGTATCATAGTATTATGTTGTAAATTAGTTATATTCAAACTTTTAGGAGAGCCATCCATCATTTATCTGTGGTTAATAAGGTCTTAATACAAATACAACCAACCCATACTAACTATTGATATGACTATGGTAAATTTTACTTTGTACACCAGGACATACCTGCCAACATTGGATTGTGAAAAATAGAGAGATGTTTTTTCAGGTGTGTTGGGGATGGTGTCGTGGTGCGAGGAATGGCAGCCGGTGGAGTTTTTGATGCCCACCTAGGGTAAGATGGTGCCACCGTTGAGAGTAGGTGAACCATGTAGACTGCATAATCCAGTATATGTATAGGGAGCAAAAGTACCGGTCAGTAATACTACAATGAAGATGAATAATACCAAGAAACTGACCATGTATTCAGATGGTCCCTTACCATATCAGTCACAGTTTTAGCAACAAATATTTGTTTGCGTTATTAATGATAGTACGTATATATACTTTCTTATATGCTGAGAACTTTTCTGACCCATGACTTATGACAGTTTTAGCACAATATGTGGACTTTTTAAACGGTCCCTTACCACACCCTCCACAGTATTAGCACATTTCAGCACAACGTGTGGACTTTTCAGACGACCCCTTGCCGACCATATTAAAAAGTTCCAACTTATATCAGTGTTAAATTAACGATCTGGAACGATTTCGTGACGCCATCTGACCAGCTTATGGACAAATCGCAACCGTATTGATTCGATTGATTCGGACGCGTCATTTCATATTTAAATAAGGGTCGATCCCATATGAACTAAGTGTGCTTGCAGAAAATTGTGAGTTTATTGGGAGAAATTGTAAATCGGGAGTACAATGGGAGGAGGGGTGGAAAATCGGGAGTGTTGGCAGGTATGCACCAGGGTTGCGCATCATTCAGAATTGAACTAAGAATGTGTCTTAGGCCTTGTTCAGATTGCCACTAAAAATCCGATTTTTTGCATATCCAGATTGTATCCAGATGAGTTTTTGATAGTCTGGAGAGCAAAAAAAAAAAAAAAAAAAACACAAAATATGATTTTTCCAAATCTGATTCAAACCACTGATTCTGATTCAATTGGGAGGTGGTTTCAAATGCGATTGAAATCTGATTTTTTCAGATGCGTCTCAGTCCGGACACTCTAGTTGCTCAAATCGGATTTCAAATGGTCTTTTGCGTCACTCTTAATGCGACACACAACGATGACGTCAAAAATCGGTGATTGCAGCACGGAAAATCATAATATTTACAAATATTATAAATATTACTCTTCCGTCGCTGAGTGTTTCTTGTGCAACGGAGGAGTTCTGCACCGCGACTGGAGAGGGTGCTTATTTTGAGAGCGAGATGATGGACCTCCATTTTTCCCTCATCTGTTTTGAAAGCATCGTCACGTGAGTACGCCTACGTCGTTACCAAAGCAACCCATGTAGATAGGTTGGTTATGTCTGAACGCGCAAATCTGATTTGATCACTTGCAATTAATAATGCGGACAGTCTGCCTGAAAAGATCTGATTTGAGAAAAAACCCGATTTGCCTCCAGTCTGAACATAGCCTTTGATTCAATTTAGGAACTGAAGTGTGGTAGCAACCAGAATGCAGATTTTATTTTGTATTTTTTTTAAGGAAGTACAACTTCAGTGAAGAAGTCAGAAGTGAAAAGTGTATTTAATTGACTATGGAATATTCTGATATGCATGTTTATTATTAGTAAATTGTTTGGTAATATCTCAATGTATTATACAGACAAATCAATAAATTTAATTTGGATGTTAATGTTTATTTCCATGCAGTTATCTAAAAACAATGTGGTGCACATTTTGTGGTGTTGTATACAAAATCAAAATTTTTGATTTTGTGGGCTGATACACTTGTAGTATTAAACATAAAACTATCGAACCTAATCTCGAAAAATTAAATCCTGATTTATGCCTAACCCTGATGTACATACATTAATCTGTTTCTACACTTAAACACTCATAAATCAAACATTGAATTAAATGACAGCGAAATAATCAGTGAGTGCATTTACATGCACAGCAATATGCTGATAACTATTAAAAAAGATAATAAAAATTATTATTATTATAATTATATAAAAAGGCACAATGTTAGAAACCATCATTGTTACTTGCGTAACCTCTTTTCCCTGATGGAGGGAATGAGATGTTGTGTCGATGTAGTGACACTAGGGGTCACTCTTGGGAGCCCGAGACACCTCTGGTCTTTGATAAAAGGCCAATGAAAATTGGCGAGTGGTATTTGCATGCCACTCTTCCGGACATATGGGTATAAAAGGAGCTGGTATGCAACCACTCATTCAAGTTTTATGCTGAGGAGCTGAGACAAGGTCCGGCCATTTCAGCGGGTAGTTCAGCGTTGTGGCAGGAGGGACACAACGTCTCGTTCCCTCCATCAGGGAACAGAGGTTACGCAAATAACCATGACGTTCCCTATCTGTCACTCACTCGATGTTGTGTCGATGTAGTGACACTAGGGGTCCCTATACAAATGCCACAACTGGCTGAACTGTGTTACGTGAACTGGCGGTGTGTGGTGGGCAGACCACTGTGTGCCTCGTAGCCAGCACACCAGGTCGACACGTAACCTCCCCCAACATAGTTATGAGTGTCGAACGGCCCTTTGGGGACAAGTCGACTACCCAAAAGATAGAGACAGGCTAACCCAATCGTGGCCTCTTTTCCCCTTCTCTTTTTCCACTCCCTAAAAAAGAAGGGGGATTATCCGACTGGGCCGCCAGGTCTAGTCGGGGGGTGTCCCTCCCAAGGGGAGGACACCGCGGAGACCACACCTCGCCCAAAAAGAGGGGGGATATTTAAGTGGAAAAATACATCACATGGTCTTTCTGACCATGTGGAGAGTCTTCAAGGTAGATCCTACCCAACGCCCCCAGTGCTAGCCGCGCTGGCCTCATACCCATGGGTAAAAGGACCGAGGCGGGGAGCCTCTGGGGTGGCCTGCTTTCTTACGGAGGCGAGCCGTGACCGCATCGTTGCCATGGACATGTCCTCGCAATGAGTACATGACCATCCACGAATGCCGTCTCCACGTGAGCAGTGCCCAGACACGAAAGACAGTGATCGTGACCGTCATAAGGCGTGAGATAACGAGCGCAACCAGGAATAACACACAAAGGCATCTTTAAAAAGACATTCCGTGTGTGCCGCTCTTTTAGAGAAATATACTCTTTTTTTTTAGAAATATACTCTTATTTCTGCCGAAGCGCCCAGGGGCATTCTCTGCAGTGCACCAGTGCAGAGGAGGGAGAAGCCGCTGAAATGCGCCGTCAGATCCAGCAGAGGTGAATGAACAATCGTGGGAATTCAGCTCAGTGAGCATGACCGTTCGGGTCCGAAGACAAAATCTGAATGAGTGGTTGCATACCAGCTACTTTTATACCCGTACGTCCGGGGGAGTGGCATGCAAATACCACTCGCCAATTTTCATTGGCCTTTTTATCAAAGACCAGAGGTGCCTCGGGCTCCCAAGAGTGACCCCTAGTGTCACTACATCGACACAACGTTGAGTGAGTGACAATAGGGAACCATGTTTCGTGTTTACAAAAGATATGAAATCATTGGATTATTCTATGCTTTTGACATCAAAACATAAACAGACATGCGCACAACACTTTCACACAATGGATAAGATGGTAAGAACATAAATGTACAGGAGAGAAAAGTTACATGCAATGCGAAATCGGGGTAATAGGCAGAAATCTACGTATACAGATCATTTTTTTCCTAAGGAATTTATGACCTTACCCTGATAAAGGAATGCTGTTTAAGGTGCATTCATGGCCTTTTGTTGGTTTATTAAGCATAATCAGTCCAAGGACGTGCATGATAACAAGCTCATTATTAAGTTTGATGTGTCTCATTTGATTTATTTTTCTTTGTAGGCTCATACAGTGTCAGCCCAATTGCAAAAAGTACACACCATTTCTTGGATATTCCATTGCATGTAGAATCATGACTAAACTTGAACTTTTTTTATGCACACAGATTATGATGAACAACTCAAGCTCTGCATGTGTGATTATGACCCAATCGTCAAGTCACCTGCTGATGTCCATCTACATCATTGCATTTATCCTGGGCCTGCTGTTCAACCTGATCACTATCGGTCCCATTATCCAGCAAATCCGCAAAAAGAACGTTTTAGGGATTTACCTACTCAGCCTATCCATCTCTGATATCCTGTACATCCTCACCATGCCTCTGTGGATACATTATTTCAGCAACAACCACAAATGGACACTTAAGCAGGAACTGTGTAGCCTGTCTGGCTTCTTTTACTATTCCAACCTTTACATCAGCATCTTTCTACTCTGCTGGATCTCCATCGATCGCTGCCTGGCCATCACCTTCCCACTGCGAATCCAAGCCTTCCGCCGCCAACGGTATGCCTGGATCATCTGTGGGTTGGTCTATGTTTTTGTGATGGTCTTGCACTGTCTGGTTCTAGCCCTGGATAAGCTGCCAGATCCATTGAACGACAAGAGGTGCTACGAGACCTTCCCCATGACAGAGCGCATCGCCATCTTCAACCTGATACGGGTGGCCATTGGTTTTCTTTTGCCGCTTGTGGTCATCACAGTCTGCTACTGGTTGATCCCAAATAAGGTGCAGCAAAGCAGAGGAGTGGACGAACAGGGCAAGCGCAAAGTGAGGCTTCTGTCTATGGGAGTTATTGGGATTTTCACGATTTGCTTTGCCCCATACCATATTCTCCTGCTGCTACGCTCCATCGCATTCTTCTCTGTTGGGGATAAAGCAAGCTGCAAGTTTGAACAAGTAATGTATTTACCCTTTACTTGCTCCCTAGCCCTGTCTAGCCTCAATAGCATGGTAGATCCAGTGCTCTATGTGTTGGCCAGTAATGGAGTGAGGGAGGACATGCGTTGGTGCTGTTGGAAAAACAGGCCGACACAGGAAACAGGAAGTCCTCTTGTTGATTCAAAATGGAAGACCAGAGTAACTCATTTGTCTTGAGGCCAACCTCAGGTTTTAGAAATTGTGGGGGAATTCACTAAGAATGAATTGTGCCCACTGAGAGCGTGGTTTATTGGCACAAGCTTTCTGCATTGTTTTGGCATCAGGAGGGTACAGCAGACTACCACTATTTACCGTGATTACAAGGACTGTACATAAATTAGGGTTGCCAACTTTTCCCCACACAAATACGGGACACTTAAGCATCTAGCTGCTATGATATAGGACAATAGGCATCTTTATTTCGCACAAAATATGGGACAGTTGACAGCCCTAACAGCATCACAATCCAACACTCTGATCCAGGAAAATGGACTTTAAAATTTCAAAAGTGTGCTTTCGAAGTACAGTAATCTAATTACACTGTAGAAGATGTAATTATTAGTTAGAAATTAATTACTTTTTTTAGAGTAAATTACCCAACACTGGTTGCAGGTGGTTAATAAATAAGACCCCACACTGTTAAAAATGTCTGTCATTTTAATGGTAAAAGACTGTAAAAATGCTACAGAAAAAAAAGTTAATAGATTAACGAGTATTAACTGTCAAATATACAGTAATTTTTTTTAAATATATTTTAAAAGATAATACAGTAGTTTTTACAATAAAATGTTGTAAAAAACAAAAACAAATTTAATGTAAAAAGTATGATTTAAAAAAATGTAATTTTTACAACATTTTATTGTAAAAACTACTGTATTATCTTTTATTTTTTTAAATATATATTTAAAAGATAATACAGTAGTTTTTACAATAAAATGTTGTAAAAATTACATTTTTTAAATGTAAAAAGTATGATTTTCCTGTATAATTAATGGTAAAAATTTACATTATGTTTAACAAGAGAGTACATGTACTTTTTACAGTAAATTATTGTTAAAATTACAGTAAAAAACAATAATCAGGTGTTCCCAAAATTCCCTGCATGACCCATCATATTTAATTATATTTTATCTGATTTTTAATATCAGTTATATACTTTGGGATGTTCTGTTTTATATTTAATGTAGTTTAGTTAAAGTTTACTGCATTATTTAAATTTCACATGTGTTACCCTGATGGTGTTTAGTGTTTGTGTGAGTGACACTGAGCACTGTCTCTACATGTTTATTGGTCATTGCTCCTGGAAGAGCCACTATTGATGAACTTCATGTCATCATGTGCTCTTCTGTAATTTTTACAGTGATTAACAATACATTATAAAGAAAAAAACTGATTTTTACAGTTTTAGAAGGTTAATATCAAGTTTATGATGTTTTTTGTTTTTTTTTACTGTAAATTTAACAGATTTTTTTTTGTTTTTTTTGTTGTTTGTTTTTTCACAGTGCCATCGCGGTCATGCAAATTACAAGTTTTAAACAGTAAAATTTACAGGTTGTTCTGTAAAGTTGTTTACATTTTAATTGTATTTTTTACATAATTATTCTGGCAACTACAGATGCCAGTTTTTTTTTGTAAAAACAACAGAATGAAAAACTGGAAGTAAAAGTGACACAACTGTTTAGTAACTGTTGTGTGCACATGTTTGTACACAACAACATTGGAGTCCATTCTGTCAATTTTTGTCAAAAAAGGCTTGCAAAAAGGAATAATTTCATTGTTTTTTAGCTTGAGATATGACGGATATGTCACTGTGTCCTCGCATGCTTCAAGAGGATGTTTACAAAATGTACTTTCAGATTTGCAGTGTTACAGCAACCAGGATCTTTGGCTTTGAAGGACTCTTGAATCACTTGAACTTTCTGTGTAAGAGCTGTATTCAGCGTACTAAGTGTTGTTATTGTGGGCTAAAGCTTTTCTTGTTTTTCCTGATTAATTCACAGACTACTCCCTGTGACCTTACCATTAAACCAGATTTAATCGTTAAAGGTGCTATATGTAAGATTGACAACAAGCGTGAAATGGGTACTGCAGTCCAACTTCAAAATATTGGAGAGTTGTCTGCCCCACCCCAGACTCGAAACTCATGCGGGTTGCCAAAATGTTACCAACTCAGCATCCGTTTTAAAGGATTTCTGGGCTTTAAGCTGTCTCCATCTTCCAAAGACATCTCTAATATTTATCCTTGTTTTACTGCGCCTCTGGTCATGGTGATATTTAGATGGATGGCGAGGCTTTTTAGGTTGGGTGGAATCTGTTATCTCTGATCCAGTTCGTTTGCTGGCTTCCATGGCTGCAGCATGCAGTGTTGTTTGCCTGCAAACTTGTTCAAATCTGGAACCCGGCGGTGTCGAAATACTATTGATGAGTGGGCAGTGGGCGGGATCACACAGGCCAAAACAAAAACAGAAATTCCGGCCCGGAATGGAAATTTCAATGTAGAATATACTGGCTGTAGCATTGTTATCGGAGAAGCCAGTATTTAAACTTAGCGTGTTTCCTAATTCTCTAATGACATACTATGTTCATTTTATGATTTGGTACAGTAAAAATATTACATATAGCACATTTAAAGAAGATTTAATCTATCTGGATGTTAAAAACAGCCTGTTGCAAAGTGAACTATTTAGATGCACGGCATGTTGTTCTTCACATATTATGCTCAACAAATGCTGCATTTTCTTTCCTGTGATTTACCATTACAGTATTTAAAGCTAAGAAACTGTAAATTACATAATAAAATGGCACTGTTTTTACTCCTATGTCACATTGAGGGAAGTGGCACTTCCATTACAGCTCTTTAAAAGAAGTGAAAATGATTAGTGTTTGATTCAAGGGGAGGGACACATATATAATCAGGTACCATAGTGTAATCATGATGCTTTCTGAGGAGAAAGCAGCCATAATGACACTGCCAAGTGCTCTTGGGCGCTGATGAAGCAAAGCATTTGGATAGCATCTCTAACTGCTATTGCCCACGATATACTTTGTACCGTTTTGTACCTCCGTGTTCCGCTGGCATGATTGCCTCTATAGATGAGTGCCTCTCATGTGACTGCACTCAGATGTACAAGTCTGTGAGCTAGAGTGGCCATTGTGCTCTGCAGTAAAATGCCACGGACCAACTGAATGGAGTGATTTTGGAGTGTGAGTGAAGCAAAGAATTGTAGCTTTGAGCACCTGATCTGCAGTCTGCATGCTTTAAATGACTGCTCGCTTTCACCTGTCGCTCTAGACTCTACCATGCATTTCCAGGAATGGGGATGCTATTTAGTGTCAGAACTGACTCGTTTATGTTATGAGTAGGGATGCAACAATTATTTATCATTAATTGTTAACTGTTTGCGGACAAGCCTTAAATGAAACATGTGACCCAGCAGAAAAGCAGGTTTGGGAATTAGTGTAAAACTAGTTAAAAATGTAAGAATATTCCATTACAATTAGGTAAAAAATATGTTATTTGATTATTGATACATTTGGAAAAACTAGAAATTACTAGCACAAAGTACTTTTTTATACCACAGGGAAAATGTCCTGGTTACTTTTGTAACCTCCATTCCCTGATGGAGGGAACGAGACGTTGTGTCAATGTAGTGACACTAGGCCACCGCGATGGGTTGGAAAGCGCGAGCCACGCGTCCAAACTCCGGGTGAGGCGGACCAAGGGAATGATCACATCGGACGTACCAGCGGGTGGGGCCTTGCGGCGGGGCGGTATTTGTGCCACAGCTGGGTGCACAGGGGCGGGGGGACTGCCGCTGGAGCACCATACCTGCAAAGATGGGATGGTGGACGGTGGTCATGACGACGGCCGTGCACACCGAACAAAAACTCTTCTGTTGAAATTTTGGGTACCGCAGCCTCTTGGACATGCGGCGAAATTAAATGAAAATGAAACAAATGATTCTCCTCCCGGCCCTCCACCGGGGGATGGAGTGGTCTGCTAACCAGCTCCAGAGAAGTGGGTCTCCTTGCCCTTTGGTCGGCTGGCCGTAAGACGGGTGGCATCTGCTTCCTGCGCTGGGCTCCACGCCGGGGCCGGGCCACGGGGGCGGGCTGCAGCAGAGCAAGTGTTGTAGTTGCAGGAGGACACCCTTGGTGAAAAGCAGACGGGGTGCGGGGTCTTGAGCCACGCCGGGGCAGGATGTGCTGTATGGCCTCCATCTGCTTCTTCACAGCTAAAAACTGCTGGGCAAAGTGCTCGACGGTGTCGCCGAATAGGCCAACCTGGGAGATGGGGGTGTCAAGGAACCGTGCCTTGTCAGGCTCGTGCATCTCAATCAAGTTGAGCCAAAGGTGGCGCTTCTGGACCACCAGGGTGGACATCGCTTGCCCGAGAGACTGCGCCGTGACCTTCATCGCCCGGAGAGTGAGGTTAGTTCCTGCATCAATCCTGGGTCAGAACTACCCTCATGCAGTTCTTTTAGTGCCTTGGCTTGGTGTACTTGCAGGAGAGGTATGGCGTGCAGGGCAGAGGCAGCTTGTCCAATGGCACCATAGGCTCTAGCTGTCAGGGATGACGTAAACCTACAGGGACGACGTAAACCTACGGGTTGGGGCGTGGCTGTGGGTGTCGCCCCGAGCCCAGGAACCAATCGTCGAGCCACAGGGGGTTCAGGGGAGAGTGGAGGGTTCCACTCTAGCCCGACGCTTGCGGCCGCCCGGGAAAGCATGTCCGTCATTTCTGCGTCGGTCTGGGACTGGGCTACCACTCCCGAAGGAGGAAGCCCAGTCGAAGCCTCTGCGTCCAACTGATGAGCCCGCTCGATAACTCGTCTTCTTTCCGGGCTCTGAACGAGATGTCAAACTCGCCCTGAGAATAGTCTTTTACTAATGACATTTCCCTGATAAAAGAACACAGTTTAAGCCATTAACATGACCTTACAAGTTGTCTGCTTTTTAAGAATAATCAGATTAAGAACCTGCATATAAACTTGCTCAGTGTCAGATCCTGGCGTTGTCGACATACCTGTAGGCAGTCGCTTAAAGGGTGACATCTTTTACCTTGAAACATGGATGAAATGCTGGGCTATGGACCTTGTTCTTATTTGCCAAGATTGCAGATGTTTGATGCTAAACTTGGAAGACTACTGAACTTTAATATTGTATTGCACAATTTGCATCAGGCCTTGTTGTCTTCACAAATAAATTGGTGAGACACTGCACTCTTTTTAGATTTACTTTTTAAATTTTCCAGTCTATCTCAACAGATTGAGAGGAAGCCAGTGGTTCAGATGCAACTTGCCAAACCAACATGATCACACTAGTAATGAACATGTTACTTCCGAAAGTTTGTGTACCCTGAAATCAGCCAAATTACTCACAAGCGCCCTCCCTCATCAGACATTTTTTGCATCAATTCGAGCATGAATACATTTTCATCTGGTGCTACTAATGCATTACATGAGTACCCTCCAATACACAGTTTCTGGTCCCATGGGATTCGGTAAGTAATGCTGTTCACATAAACAATGGTGAGCACAATATGGAGGTTGCATTGTTGAAGTTTAATCACTCTAAAATACAATTTTGGTCCACTGATGGTTAGATTTAGGGTTTGGGTTAGGGTGAGGGTTAATAAATTATGCATTACTGATGACTGTATTACATTATTTACAACAAAAAATACAAATCATTTTAGGTGCAACACTGTGGACATTTTACCGGAAATATGATCTCACACTTGCCCATACATTCAAAAACACGTTCAGCTTCAACCACTGGAGGGCAGTGATTCTAATTTCAGTAAGCACAGACCGATTCCAGCAGGAAAACTTTTGACCTACTGTTTTTGAATTCACAGTGTGATCAGTCTAGTTTTAAAAGTAATATTTACCAATAGCATTAGTCAAACAAATTGTCAAGTGTTTGTGAATGATTAAATCTAACTGTCAACATCCCTAGTTATGAGTTTTTTTGTTTTTTTCACACACTGTCTAGAACATTTCTGCTGGGTTCATAAAAGCACAGTGATAGGCCATATTGTTTACTTAGATAGTAACTCTATTGCATCACAATAGAGCTAATTCAAGGGTTTCTGCATTACACAATATGCAGCCACTGTTGAGATCTCACCACAGCAAGAAACCTGGAGGGATTTTGATGTGCACAGAACACTGTGTCTGCTTTGCTTCCCTCAAGCAATTGATTTTTACCTTCCTGAGGTGCAGACAACAAATGGAAGCATGTTCATGTAGGAGGTGCAACCTGGCATTGTAACAAAATGCAAATAATTGATTTCATATAACTAAGGTCTGATTGGGTGAAAACATGTCCAGATTATATTTCATCCCTGATTCAAGAACAAAAAAAGAAAAAAAAAAAAATATATATATATAGTTAGCATACATAAAATTACGCCTATTTTTTGGGACAACTGCATTGTGACACATATGACAGTTAAGCACATTTACTCCCAAAATTCTCATTACTGTATGTGTCTGGATGTTTTACTTTTGTGCTTTTTGACCGTTATTCTTGTTAGTGCTACTTATTCGATTTTCATAACTCATATGTAATGTGAAATCACAGTGAAATCTCATTGGTCCAAAATCCTGCTCCACATAGTTGTGTTAAACTTCAAATATGACTGGCTGTGATTGTGTCTCATGTCTAGCATCATTATCGCTTTTAGTATGGACAGACAAATTGCTTGTCACATCATGTCAGGTTGAGCACGGTGTAATACAATAATTTTTTACGGTATTAAAGTAAAAATGACTGCAGTACAATGACTGATGACAGCAACAATCAAATTCAGTACAACAATGATCGTACAATGTGATGTAATATACAATGTGATGTAAAAATACTTCAATAAAACAAAAATTATATATATGACCAAAGTTCAGCCATACAACTTTATGTGGTGCAAGCTGACTTGATATCTGTTAGCCAATCGGCTTTCTCACATGTGACATGTTAAGTCAATCGGCTAGCAATGAACTTGCATCTCTCTTGTCTAACATTTAAATGGCTCAGTTAAAATTGCAGTTAAGCTGGTTTCTCTACAGAGCACTGCAAGAGTTTTTTTCTCTGAAAATGCTATTTGCTTAGGTGGTTTGCTGGGGGTTTCCTTCTATCAGCTTGCATGTTAAGGTCTGCACTGGTCATGACACACAGAAACACGTCTTAATAAGGTAAGCCTTAGCCAAATCTGGCTGGCACACATCGCTATCTTAGGTCATTATATTAAAATAAAATCACACATAGCTAGGCTAAGTCAATAGTTAAATAATATCTGGGCTTTCGTGGCTCACGGTTTCTGGCAAGATGGCGGACTGAGCAGAACCCATTTTGTTTGCTCTACACGTGATTCCCCAATAGATACGTTTTTATAGGCTGTAATATCTTAATTTGTATGTCATTTTTATACAGAGAATTTGATTGAAAGTCGTCTGCCTTTCAGAGGTTACAATGCCAAATTCATCTAAAGATAGCAGCGTTGATAAGCTGCTACTGGCATCACCGTTTGTGCCTGTCAAAAGTTGTTCTTCCAAAAAGTTGAGAATTGATAACCCGGGTGAAGAAGTCTCCTACGCTACATTACTGCAGGCGATTCAGGCTCTTACAAGAAGATTTGACAGTCAAGATCAGAAACTAGAAGACTTGGCTTCCCAGATGAAACAGAATGCTGCCATGATAGCTTCGATTTCAAAAGCGGTAGAGTTTAATGCTACAGAGGTGAAGGAGTGCAAAGAAAGGGTTTCAGTGTTTGAGAAACAAATCTCGCTGGCCACTAAGGAGAACAATGATCTGAAAGCTTCCAACCATGATCTAGCCAGATACAAAAGGCGATGGAATCTTCGCATTAATGGTCTAAAAGAAAAAGAAAACGAGGATACCAGGCAAGACATCATAAATCTTCTCGGAAGGATTGCTCCCAAGATGGCACCTAAGCTAGAGGACGTGGTGGATTCTGTGCATCATTTGCTGAGATGGAAAGAAACCACGACAGGTTATTCTGCAGTTTACCATGTGCCGTCACAGGGATTTCATTTGGAAAGCTATGAAAAACTCACAGGTCTGTTAAGAACTTGGCGTCCAGTTTGCAGAAGATCTAATGAAGGAAAACAAGGCAGCCAGAAGATATGCCAGTCTATTGCATACTGTGGCAACTCAAAAACAAACACAAAGACAATGTTAAGCTTAAATTAACAAACCAAATAGCTTTCAACTGTGTTTGATATAATGGCAAGTGATTTTCTAGTACCAAATTAGCAATTTAGCATGATTACTCAAAGATAAGGTGTTGGAGTGATGGCTGCTGGAAATGGGGCCTGTTTAGATTTGATCAAAAATGAAAAACCTTTTTTCAAATACTGATGGTGCTGTTTTTTACATCAGTAATGTCCTGACTATACTTTGAGATCAGTTGAATGCCACTTTGGTGAATTAAAGTAGCAATTTCATTCTGAAACAGCAAAATATGTACATTATTCCAAACTTTTGGCCGCCAGTGTGTGTGTGTGTGTGTGTGTGTGTGTATATATATATATATATATATATATATATATATATATATATATATATATATATATATATATATATTTTGCACACATAAATAAAGGACTGGATTGATTTAATTTGAAATGAGACAAAGATCAAGGGAAAAGAGAGACAGAAAGGCAAAGATTGGCTTCAGTCTTGACAAATCGAATGACATGATTGCAAGTTTCATAAGCTGTCAAAAAAGAAACATCACATGCTCTCATCAAATTAAGCCTTTAAGAATATAAGCTTCTTTTTGAATAACATTCTGAAAATCACACTGACCATTATTCACATGGCAGAACCTCAAGAGATTAAAATGATCTTTTGGACGGAGACCCCCATGAAGATGTGCAAGACCACACCAAATCAATTTAAGCATTCAAAATAAGAACAGAGGTAACGGAAGTTATTACAGCTGAGACCAAACACATCTCATCACTATTCTCTTACAACATTCCAACATGTTATTGTCATTACAGTGCCTGATTTTGGTTTCCAACAATGACTTGATATGAGACACCAAATCAAATTTGTTTTCTCTCAGAGCCATGATTGAAAAGGAATTGAACGAATCTTGTTTTTCAGTAAAGCTGTATTGCTTGAGCTAGGATTATGCATCACGCATCACCATTTGCAGAAAACACTTCTTCTCGCATTTTTGTGACCGATTGTCATTGATCAAACTTGCCGTACCAAGATTCCATACCTTCATAAGAAATGTATTTCCTTATATTGTGTATTTCAAGGCACTTATGACATAAGCATATTCCCCTATCCTGGTTACAATATCCATTGTTCCAGAAATGTGTAACCGATGTGTACCTTACACTGGCTATGTTCACACAGTCAGTATTTGGGATTGACAACCATATTTACCTACAGGTGTGAGTCTTGAAATATCCTGTTCATACAACAGCGTATAGTAGCAGCTCGAATTCTGTCTGTATGAACGAACAACCAAAGTCACAACTGTATTCTAACAGCTGTAACCATAGTTATAGTGCACTGATTCTTGAAATAAGGGACAAAACGTGTTTAAAAGTTTTAATTTTTTATTCTAAATTACTTTGAAATTGATATATTTGTAGACAAAGGTTTCTTTGTCTTAACCATGTGTTGTACTCTGGAGCCATTTTGTTTTTTCCTCAGATGAAGCTGTCTCTATAACCTAAACTCAAATACCAAAAATATCCCACAGTTCTAACAGAAATGATCATAATGGGAATGACGGAGTTGAAGCTGTGACCGCAGAAACGTAAACATTGTTTGTATAAAATATGAAAAAAAAAAAAATAATATGTAACATTTACTAGACCACGTGTCCTACTGTTGCATCTACCATGAGCAGGAGGTGAGAAAGGGGTCCTCAGAGTTATAGTTGTCCATGGCATTGCCTGATTTATTCAGGATTATAAAAAATAATTAAGCACAGTGAGGACACAACTATTATAGACAGTTTTTTTTTAATGGGAAATATCATTTAAAGTTTACTTTGTGTATTGTTTGATATCTTACAGATCCCTACCTATCATTAGATATTAATATTTATGAATTTGTTGCATTTTTAAACACTTTGTTTGGCAGTTTAACATCATGACCTCTTGCTGAGGACAGGTTAAGTTACATGTGCTTCCAAGTATAGCGCATGCATTAAAAAAAATTCTAATGATATTATTTAAAAATATAAGTAAAAACATCCTGGTTACTTTCGTAACCTCCATTCCCTGATGGAGGGAATGAGACGTTGTGTCGATGTAGTGACACTAGGGGTCGCTCTTGGGAGCCCCAAACACCTCTGCTTTTTTGAAAAAAGGCCAATAAGAATTGGCGAGTGGAATTTGCATGCCACTCCCCCGGACATACGGGTATAAAAGGAGCTGGTATGCAACTACTCATTAAGGTTTTGTGTTGAGGAGCCGAGACCAGGTCCCAGCCATTTCAGCGGGTAGTTCAGCGTTGTGGCAAGAGGGACACAACGTCTCATTCCCTCCATCAGGGAACGGAAGTTACGAAAGGAACCATGATGTTCTCGATGTTGTGTCGATGTAGTGACACTAGGGGTCCCTATACAAAACGCCACAACTATCTTAACTGTGTTACGTGAACTGGTGGTGTGTGATGGGCAGACCACTGTGTACCTTGTAGCCAGCACACCAGGCCGTCACGTAACCTCCCCCAATGCTCTTATGACCAAGGGAATGATCACGTCGGACGTACCGGCGGTTGGGGCCTCGCAGCAGGGCAGAGCTCGAGGTGCCACGTCGAGGGGACTTGAGCCCCGTGGCCGTGCTGAGTCCAGGGACATCGAAGCACTTACCTGGCTTACCTGGCAAGGTCGGTCGCCAAGCGCAGTTCCTGCATCAATCCCGGGTCAGAACTACTCTCGTGCAGTTCTTTTAGCGCCTTGGCTTGGTGTACTTGCAAGAGAGCCATGGCGTGCAGGGCGGAGGTGGCTTGTCCAGAGGCACCACAGGCCACAGTCATCAGGGACAACGTAAACCGTCATGGTTACTTGTGTAACCTCTGTTCCCTGATGGAGGGAACGAGACGTTTTGTCGATGTTGTGACACTAGGGGTCACTCTTGGGAGACCGAGACACCTCTGGTCTTTGATAAAAGGCCAATGAAAATTGGTGAGTGGTATTTGCATGCCACCCCCCCGGACATATGGGTATAAAAGGAGCTGGTATGCAAACACTCATTCAGGTTTTATGCTGGTTTTTATACCCAAAAGATCATGGCTTCTTTTCCCCTTCTATCAGACTGGGCCGCCAGATATAGTCGGGGGGTGTCCCTCCCAAGGGGAGGACACCACGGAGACCACAACTCACCCAAAGTGAGGGGGGGGTATTTAAGTGGAAAAATACGTCACATGATCTTTCGGACCATGTGGAGTGTCTTCAAGGTAGATCCTACCCAACGGGGGAGGAGATACTACAAACATGGAGACTGGGGCAGAGGGGCTTTGCCCAAGGAAGACGCAGTTTGCAACAGGGAAACGAATTAGCGGAAGATATATATCGCATGGGGTTAGCCTTACAGGGAACCACCACATGCGGAGCACCTACCCCAGAACAGGACTCTTAGTTAGCACGTGTACTGGGCCGGCAGCGAGTTTCTCCGAAAACTCGACTGCCACAGGGCTCGGAGGAAGTCAACCAGGGAACAAAGTTTGTGAACACTACTGGGAATTAATGGTGCACGTCTTCAGCTCAAAAGGAGGTGGAAGGCGCTATGTGCAAGTGATACACTTGGCCGGCTATCCCGGGCTTATCCGCTTGTATTGCGTGCCACTACCTGGGACAAAACCGGTTCCACCCGGAGGTTGTAGAACCTTGCAAAGGTGTTGGGTGTTGCCCAGCCTGCTGCTATGCAAATGTCTGTTAGAGAGGCACCCCTGGCCAGGGCCCAGGAGGCCACTACACCCCTGGTAGAATGGGCTTGTAGCCCTACTGGGGACGGCATGTCCTGGGCGTGATATGCCATAGTTGTCAATGAGCTAGTGGGTGATCCTCTGCTTGGAGACAGTGCTTCCTTTCCGCTGTGCACCAAAGCAGACATAGAGCTGCTCAGAGATCCTAAAGCTCTGCGTGCAATCCAAATAGATATGTAAAGCATGCACCACACACAGCAACAACAGGGCTGGGTCTGCTTCCTCCTGGGGCGCACTTGCAGGTTCACCATCTGGTCCCTAAAAGGGGTGGTGGGAACCTTGGGCACATAGCCCAGTCGGGGTCTCAGGATCACGTGAGAGTAGCCCGGACAAAACTCCAGGCACTTTTGCTGACAGAGAACGCTTGCAGTTCTCCTACCCTCTTGATTGAAGTGAGCGCAGTCAGGAGGGCAGACTTCAAGGAGAGTGCCTTAAGCTCGGCTGACTGCAAAGGCTCAAAGGGGGCTCTCTCTAGACCCTGAAGAACTACAGAGAGGTCCCATGAGGGAACAAGGTGCGGTCTGGAGGGATTCAGCCTCCTGGTGCCTCTTAGGAACCTGATGATCAGGTCGTGCTTCCCTAAGGACTTATCGTCGACTGCGTCGTGGTGTGCTGCTATGGCGGCAACGTACACCTTCAAGGTGGAAGGGGACAGCCTCCCTTCCAACCTCTCCTGCAGGAAGGAAAGCACTGATCAGACTGCACATCTCTGGGGGTCTTCCCGTCGGGAAGAACACCACTTAGCGAAGAGACGCCACTTAAAGGCATACAGGTGCCTTGTAGAGGGGGCTCTAGCCTGAGTGATCGTGTCTACCACCCCATCCAGGGGCCAGATATGGAGATTCCAGAAGTCTGGTCGCAGGTGCCAGATGGTGCTCTGTCCCTGAGAAAGAGAAAGTCGCGAGGAGCGTGAGGTCTGAGAACCACGTCTGGGTGTGCCAGTAGGGTGCTACCAGGACGACCTGCTCCTCGTCCTCCCTGACCTTGCACAAGGTCTGTGCAAGTAGGCTCACTGGGGGAAATGCATCTTTGCGCAGGCAAGGGGGCCAGCTGTGTGCCAGCGCATCTATGCCGAGGGGGCCCTCGGTCAGGGCTTACCAGAGCAGGCAGTGGAAGGATTCTTGGGAGGCGAACAGGTCCACCTGTGCCCATCTGAATCAACTCCAAATCAGCTGGACCACCTGAGGGTGGAGACTCCACTCTCCCCTGAGGGCAACCTGCTGTGACAGTGCGTCTGCTGTAGTGTTGAGGTTGCCCAGGATGTGGATGGCTCGCAGTGACTTGAAGTGCTGCTGACTCCAGAGGAGGAGACGGCGGGTGAGTTGTGACATACAACGAGAGCGCAGACCACCTTGGCGGTTGACATATGCTACCGTTCCTGTGTTGTCTGTCCGAACTAACACGTGCTTGCCCTGGATCAATGGCCGAAACCTCCGCAGGGCGAGCAGAATTGCCAAAAACTCAAGGCAGTTGATGTGCCAATGCAGTCGCGGGCCCGTCCACAAGCCGGCGGCTGCGTGCCCAATGCAAACAGCACCCCAGCCCGTTTTGGAGGCGTCCATCATGACCACGATGCGCCTGGAGACCAGTTCTAGGGGAACACCTGCCCGTAGAAATGAGAGGTCGGTCCAAGGGCTGAAAAGACAGTGACAGACCGGCGTGATGACCACGCGATGTGTCCCGTCGTGCCATGCCCATCTCGGGACTTGAGTCTGAAGCCAGTGCTGAAGCGGTCTCATATGCATCAACCTGAGCAGGGTGGCTACCACTGAGGATGACAAATGCCCCAGGAGCCACTGAAAATGTTTCAGTAGAACCGCTACTGAACGCCTTCAAACAGGCCAGCACCGACTGGGTGTGCTCATTTGTAAGGCGCCATCAAAGAGACTGAGTCCAGCTCCAAACCGAGGAAAGAGATGCTCTGAACCGGGAGGAGCTTGCTCTTTTCCCAGTTGACCCGAAGCCCTAGTCGGCTGAGGTGTGAGAGCACCAAGTCCTTGTGTGCGCACAACATGTCCCGAGAGTGAGCTAGGATTAGCCAGTCATCAAGATAGTTGAGAATGCGAATGCCCACCTCCCTTAATGGGGCAAGGGCTGCCTTTGCGACCTTTGTGAAGATACGAGGAGACAGGGACAGGCCGAAAGGGAGGACTTTGTACTGATATGCCTGACCCTCGAATGCAAACCGCAGGAAGGGTCTGTGTCGGGAAGGATCGAGACGTGGAAGTACGTGTCCTTCAGGTCTACCTCCGCAAACCAATCTTGATGCTGGACGCTTGCCAGAATGCGTTTTTGCGTCAGCATCTTGAACGGGAGTCTGTGTAAGGCCCGGTTCAGTACTTGCAGGTCCAAGATTGGCCACAACCCACCGCCTTTTTTCAGTACGATGAAGTAGGGTTGTAAAAACTTTTCTTCATCTCTGTAGGAGGGTAGTGATCTCCGCACGCAGCGTAGCAGCATTTTTGTCCTTGACCAAGGTGAAGTGGATACCGCTGAACCTGGGCGGGCGCCTGGCGAACTGAATCGCGTAGCCGAGTCGGACAGTCCGGATCAGCCATCGTGACGGATTGGAAAGTGCAAGCTTTCACGCAAGTCCAAGTTCCACGCAAGTGGGACCAAGGGTACAACGTCGTCGGACATACCGGCAAGTGGGGCCTCGTGGTGGGGCGGAGCTCGAGGTGCCACACCATGTCATGGCTGTGCTGAGTCTAGGGACATCAGAGCACTTAACTGGCTCCTAGTGACCACCCCCAGAACAGCCTGGGATGGGTGAGGAAGAGTCTGTCCTCATAACCCGTGGAGACTGCCACATCGGGGGCGGCTGTATGCCACAGCTGGGCGCTCAGGGGCAGGAAGACCACCGCTGGAGCGCTAATCCTGCAAGGAAAAACCTGTGGACGGTGGTCGTGATGACGACCGTGCACACGGGGTATGTGACCCAGGGAGGAAGGAAACCACTCTTTTGCTGAACTGTTGGGTACCGCAGCCACTTGGGCATGCGGTGAAATCAAACAAAAAGGCAACAAAAGATTTTCCACCCGGCCCTCCACCGGGGGATGGAGTGGTCTTCTTACCAGCTCCAGGTGAGTGGGTTTTGTCATCCCTGGGTCGCCCGTCTCAGGGGCGCTTTGACGACCTCCGTGTGTTCTTAGTGGCCGACTGTGAGACGGGTGGCGTCTGGTTCCTGCGGTGGGCTCCATGCCGGGGCCGGGCCGCAGGGGGACGCCCTTGGCAACAAGCAGACGGGGTGCGGGATTTTGAGCGCACCGGGGCAGGATGTGCCGGATAGACTCCGTCTGCTGCTTCACCGCCGAGAACTGCTGGGCAAAGTCCATGATGGTGTCGCCGAATAGGCTATCCTCGATCAGGTTGAGCCAAAGGTGGCACTCCTGGACCACTAATGTGGCCATCGTCCGCCCGAGAGACCGCGCCGTGACCTTCGTCGCTCGGAGAGCAAGGTCGGTCGCCGAGCTCAGATCCTGCATCAAATCTGGGGCGGAACTACCCTTGTGCAGTTCTTTCAATGCCTTAGCTTGGTGGACCTGCAGGAGAGCCATGGCATGCAGGGCAGAGGTGGCTTGTCCAGCAGCGCTGTAGGCTTTAGCCGTCAGGGACAACGTGAACCTACAGGGCTTGGACGGGAGCTTAGTGCATCCAAGCCAGGTGGTGGGGCTCTGCGGGCATAGGTGCACCGTGAGCGCCTTATCCACCAGGGGAATCGCCGTATAGCCCCTGGCCACCCAGCCATCGAGGGTAGTGAGGGCAGGGAACTGCGGAATCGGGGCTGGGCAGTAAAAGGTGCCTCCCACGATTTTGTCAGCTCCTCGTGCACTTCTGGGAAGAAAGGCACTGGAGCAGGGCATGGCTGCTTTGAGCGGCGCCGCATGCCCAGGAATCAATCATCGAGCCGCGAGGGTTCAGGGGAGAGCGGAGGTTTCCACTCTAACCCGATGCTCGCGGCCACTTGGGAAAGCATGTCCGGCATTTCTGCATCAGCCTGTGACTGGGCAATCGTCCCCGAGGGGGGGAGCCCAGCTTAGACTTCTGCGTCCGACTGGACAAGCCTGCTCTCCGATGCTGCGCTCAAGAGCTCATCATCTTCGCGGGCTCCGAACAAGAGGCCAGACTCACCGTGAGATGAGCAGGCGGACTCATCCGGAAGCCCGACTGGGGCAGACGAGCGTGCTGGGGAATGGGAGGTCCGCGGGGGGATACCCGCTGGAGGCGATCCCATTGGGGTCCCCAAATCGCCCCCAGTGCTAGCCGCGCTGGCCTCATACCCGTAGGTAGAAGGACCGAGGCGGGGAAAGCAAGCCGCGACCGCAACGTTGCCATCCACGAACGCTGCCTCCGTGTGGGTCGTGCCCAGACAAGAAAGTCAGCGATCGTGGCCGTCAGAAGGGGAGAGATAATAACCGCAACCAGGAATAACACACAAATGGAAAGGCATCTTTAAAAAGACGTTCCGTGTGTGTGCCGCTCTTTTTGTGAATGAAAATATACTCTTTTAGAATATACTCTCTTATTTTCGCTCTGCCGAAGCTCCCAGGGGCGTTCTCTGCACTCCACGTGTGCAGAGGGGGAGAAGCCGCTGAAATGCGCCGTAAATCCAGCAGTTTTGAGGTGCGTCTTTGGAGGGAATTGAATTCAGTGCACTGAATACAACCGCTTGGAGTGGTTGCATACCAGCTCCTTTAATACCCGTATGTCCGGGGGAGTGGCATGCAAATTCCACTCGCCAATTCTCATTGGCCTTATTTCAAAAAGCAGAGGTGTTTGGGGCTCCCAAGAGTGACCCCTAGTGTCACTACATCGACACAACGTCGAGTGAGTGACAGATAGGGAACTGAGTATACACATTTCCTTTAGATTTAAATTTCCTATATTTTTATTATTATGAATTTCTTGACTTTTAAAATAAAGATTACTTTTGTATGTAAGAAATGTTTTGTCCCTTATCTCAAGAATCAATGAGTGACTAAAGATGGGACGTCCATAACACCAGCATGTCTTATCAGAATTAACGCCACGTTTGAATATAAACAAGTCCAGTCAAGGCGTGAGTTCATCCATCAGATCATAATAAACCGACAGCGGCTTTGAATGCTTTTTTACCATGTGCAGACAGAGACTATTTAGCAGAGATGGGCCACTTCTCTTAAAATGAATGAGAGAAATTGGAACGCCCAGTCAAAGAGCTCGCGCCTAACGGTCAACGGAGGTAGAAAGAAAGTCCTGCCTTACAGGTTAAAGAGCCAATCACCTTTTAGACACAGACATCACCTGTCAATCAACTCAAGAATGTGCATGCACATTTGCAAAACAAACTGGTAAAATTGCATTTTTCAGTGTAATCTGAGCTAAAGTGGCACAATTTATGATACCAGTGTTGTTTGATTTAATATATGTTTTTTAATAGTAATATTGACCAGCTGTTTTTGAGATTTCGGTGTTCCCCCATTCAAGTAGATAGGAGCTGCACTGGCATGACTGGAAATAGCCTCCAGGGAGCGTTCCAAAGATGGCCGACAGTGGACTTGCTAGAGAGTCTTTGGTGCAGAATGTAGCTTTTGTGTCACACAGCTCGTGCTCGTGAGCAGACGGTGGAAGGCAGCGGTTGGATCTTTGGATGACAAGCAGCTAATATCTACCTCTCCGTGAGTTAACAAAAACCCCACATGAAACACACGAGACACGAGGTTATAGAAAATGTACAACACATCGTTTCAGTCATATACACACACTGAAATCTCAGCAGGATCTCTTGGTAAGAGGGAGCACACTGTTCTCTCATATAACAAATCAGTGCTTTCTATCAGTGAGTTCCTTGCCCTGTGATAAAATAGCTAGATGTCCACAGGGTACACCATGGAGATGATGAAAACATTCAAAGCACTAATAAATAAATGACAATTGCTTGTTAACATGCAAACCATTTTCTGATTAAGGTTCACATTCTGGTGAAGTCTTTATTCTGACAAATGAGTTTACATGCTCCACAGCTATTGGAATATCCCTGTGTACACAGAATCAGCATATTCTAATTATATATATATATATATATATATATATATATATATATATATATATATATATATATATATATTATATATATATATATATATTTGGATAAGCACATATCTTAATTAATGTTCTATTAAGCTGTTTACCCCGCAACGGACAGGAAATTATGTCATGCACCAGGGCTTCTGGTTTTAATAAGTAATAAGTTGCAAATAATTATATTCAGATTATAAGGTCAGTGTGTGACATTTTGATCTTCTATTGGTCACATGTCTTCTTGCCATACGTATTTGCAGGTCAAAGTCCACCAAACTTGAAATTTCTTGCCGTGAGCTTGCGTTTCCACTCTCCCGTATTTGGATGCGTTGCGAATTGCGAAATGTAGAGTGACTGTGGCTTTCCAGTGAATATTCTGAAAATGAGGTGTACAACAGGCATAAACCAGTAGTTTTATTCAGATTTCTAGAAACTGGAATATTTACTTACAGTAATCTGGTTATGACAATCAGGGTAATGCGCTTACATTATGCTCATAACCAAAAAATGACATTCTGATTAATAACACAATTTTCTTGCGCATGTAAACAATGTCAATGATCCTAGGTGATGTCTGAAGATTTTAATTCAACTGACTCATTCCAGAGGGAAAGCGAAACAAAACAAACTTCCCCTGATAGATCCCTGACCTAAGTTGACCTAAGAATTTGAATTTGAACCGAACAAGATACCAAAAGGAAAAGGGGCCTATTTTTTGGAGATTTATGATTAAGGCCTTTATTCATTGCTCCTCATCAAATATTCCTTGTTCCTATTTCTCTATTTTAAATGCATAGTACACAGAGTGCTAAGAGTGCCTGATTGTTTGGCCAGACAGCAAAGCTACATAATCATCTCCCAGATAATTACTGATAATAATGCAATTTCATAGCACACACCATGAAATTTAAAGTGGCTCACATGTATACAGCTGTTCAAAGCTATAATTGTACATAATGCAGAACAATTAGAAGTTGATAAAAGTGGATATAATTCAACTATGTGGAGTGTTTAAGCTTGCCTTGTCTATTTCATGTCTGATGCATTGTTGTCACTCAATTGTTGTTTCCTCCCTTGAACTGCAAATGTAAATTTATGCAAATCCATGCATTGTTTACCTTGGGAAATGAGGAAAAAAACCACTTGAAATTTCTGTAAAATAAGTGCATCTGTGTGAAAAACAGCTGACTCCACTGATTGCCATTTCCTGTGGGGCCAAGAGGCTCACTGCATTGAACTGCAAGATGAAATGGAGATGGAAATGAAAGCCTAATTTTACTTGTGAATGATTGTGGGTGGTAAAATTGGAATTAAAAATTAAAAGGAATAGTTTACCCAAAAATGAAAATTCTGTCATCATTTAGTCCTCCCCTCATATTGTTCCATACATGTTGTAATTTTTGTCCATGGAACACAAATAGAGAGTTTCTGAAGAATATTCATGCAACTCTTTTCCTTTGACCACATCTGTTAAAGGTTTAAAAATTCTCACATCATTTACTCACCCTCATGCCATCTCAGATATGAATTTCTTTCTTCTGCAGAACACAAACATTTTTAGAAGAATATCTAAAATGATGAAAGTGAATGATGATCAGACCTTTGAAGCTCAAAAAGGCAGAAAAAGGCAACATTAAAGAAATCCATATGACTGCTGTTGGTTAATCAATGTTATCTGAAGCGATCCAATCAGTTTTGGGTGAAAACAGACCAAAATGTAACACATTTTTTACTATAAATCTTGACAGCAGTCTCCTTGGTGATCATGATTTCAAGCTCAGTTGCACGTCCTATAGCACCATCTAGTGCTCTGTGCATGCGTCATGCTCTAGGAAGTGTAATCGAGCTTGAAACCGTGATCATTCCTAGAGACAGCAATGGCAAGATGTACAGTGTAAAAAGGTCTGTTCTCACCCAAACCTGTCTGGATCACTTCACAAGACGTTGATTAAAGTACTGGAGTCGAATGGATTAGTTTAATGTTGCCTTTATCTGCTTTTAGGAGCTTCAAATGTCTGATCACCATTCACTTGCATTGAAATGACCTACAGAGCTGATATATACTTATGAGAAAATCTTCATTTGTGTTCTGCAGAAGAAAAAAGTCACACACATCTGGGATGGCATGAGGGTCTGTAAATGATGAACAATTCCTTTAAGCTCTAAAAAATACCAAAAAAGCACAATAAAAGCTGTCCACATGCACTATTTTCCCTCTTAAGTTTTCTGATGCCACATAATAACTTTGTGTGAGGAACGAACAGACTTTTAGTCGTTATTCACTGATAATTTTCACCATCAATGAGCTGTTAATTCGAGACCCATTAAGTCAGTGAGCTCAACCTGATATCCTTAAAAGTAACAAATTGATCTCTGGAACTCGTTCTTTTAAAATCAAGAATCAGACTGATTTGTGGATCCTGATTTCATAAAAAACAACAACAACAAAAAACGTGACTGTGGCAACATTTTTGCAAAATTACATTGCGTGTCTCCATACACACATTGCTGCAGTTCTGAGGGGGAAAGTCCACAGTGTGGCACTAAAAGTGAATACAATTTTCTCCAAAACAGATGAGAATGCTCTATCAAATTTAAAATGGACAAAACCTACCCACTAAACCCTAACCCATAGTGAAAAAAAGCACATGTTAAATGAAAAACACATTTGCTGAAGCAACCACACCATTTTGCGGTGCTACCATGACAATTTCAGCTCATGTGTCGACTCACTTGTCATTCAGGACTCGTACCCCAGTCCTTTGCGTTGCAATGCTCCACCAGTTAAGCTACTGCACATTTTATTGCAACCAAACAACCTATAAATGGAGTTATTTATGAAATGCAAATTTTAAAATGTATTGCATTTGATGTCATAAGATAGCACTGTGTTTATGAACTGATAATCTGCCATTTTACTCGTGATTTGTGTTAAAATGGATAAAAGTCACTGTTGTAGTAGTGCTTCTTGTGGAGAGGAAGCTTAACAATCCACGTCACTTTGAATTGTTGTTGAACATTTGTCAAAATATGTAATTTTGAGATTCAGCTAATAATGGTAGAATTTTCTGTCTTTCTTTTCTTTTCTTTTTTTTGTGAACTATACCTTTAATGATGCTTCCTTATTTGTTTTTGAGGCCATTGGTATTGCTCTTCACCTTCAGTGAAATCCATATCTGTTTGATGTTGATGTTGTTATCACTGTTGTTACGGTCATTTAGGATTTGTACTTCGTGTAGTTCCCCGGAGGAATATAGTGGAAGGAAAAAGGCTACAGCGGTGTGCTGCCAAATGGGAACAATCCAAATGAATATTACTTGAGTGGCAACTTAAAAATGGTTGCTATGGTTTCCCTGAAGCACCATTTCAGCCCTGCAAAGCTAACTTACACTTCAGCTGTTCGAAACATGTTCATGTTGACATGTTGTCACCACTGGGTCTGAGTGTTTTTTATTTCTCATAAAAGAGTGTAAAATTAAGTGAATTAAAGAGTTTTTAAGACTGCAATGAATGCTCAGGAGTATACATGTATGAATTTAAAAATGACAGAGTAAACCAATTAATGAAACAAACATTCTGTTTTGTGTACCAAAGCCATATGGAAAGATGAGACAGTTAAGGAATTCTTAGTATGCTAGATAAGATTCAAATGCATTAATTTTGCTTATTAAATGGTGCTCTGGAATATTTGATTCTGTTAATGGCGCCATCTAGCGGTCGGATATCTCTGAGTAACAACTGCACATCCGGGGATTCAGATGTATCAGACCGGTCATTCGGGTATTGCGAGTCATCTGTCCTGCTTCTTGGATTTCTATGCAATCTCAACAAGTAAGCTAATAAAATAATTTCAACTCAAATAAATGTTGTCTATTCTTTTGAAACAGTGTGTATTTTAGCATTTATGGACTGGCCACATACACGCCAAATGTAAGTACCCTACAGTAACTTCATTTTTCGCTCTTTTAAAAGTAAACAAGGGACGAGTCGTAATTGTTTTTGTGGTAATCAATATTATGCCACAAATGCTGTCGATTGAGCTTAACTTGTATTGAACCGGAACATTCCTTTAAGTTGTTTTATCCTTTGAGTATTCCTTCAAAGTGCCTTTTACTTCCATTACAAAAGGTGATGCTTTGCACTCAAATGATTTGCAATACATAAACCTTTTAAGGGGTTATTGTGGTGAGCAGGGTGGAGCCGAGCAGCATCTGGGCAGAGCGCCACACAGGCCTCGCGTTCCAGCGAGGGGAGGCGGGAGTATTTAAGGAGAAGAGACAGCGGCAGACGGGAGAGAGATGTACAAAGCTTGTCCGCATCTTTGAATGTCTTTATGATTTGACGCAGCTGGCTGAAAAGCAGTGCATGTTTTTGTTTCTTTATACACTGAAAAGTGTCATTAAATGTCTATGTGTTTGTCAAGCCGGTCCCAGCTTCCTCCTTACCTTCTATATATATATATATATATATATATATATATATATATATATATATATAATTTATAAAAAAGACATTCTGATCGGAACTCTCTCAAGGCTCTTTTGATCTTTGAGTCTCGCTTTTCTTTGTTTTCCTTCATTTTGAGGTTTTCCTGTACTTATCATTTGTTTGTGTCTTTTGAGAGCCACTATAAGGTCTCTCATTGGCCAAGAGCAGGTCAGAGCACTTCACAAATCTAAAGTCTGTGCATTACTGATGGGGTGGTAAATGTTTTTTGTTAAAACATGAAATTTCACTCCTAGAATACTTTTATCACTCTAGCGGCTCTCTTATCTTGCTTATTTCCCCCAATTGGAACTTAAACAGCGACAGCAGATGCTCTTTACGAAACCTTCTGGTGCAGGCATGCAGAATGTTTTTGTTTTCGCCACATCAGATTATCTGCATTAGTGTCTTCAAGTCTGCTGGTTCTCCTTGCACATATTGCATTGCAAAGCTGCTCTGAGTTTAATGACATAATTAGACCTGCAGTCACACATCGCTGATTTTCCTAATACGTTCTACTGGAAACTAAAATAGTCTATTTTTCTGGATGAAAGGATGGCCAGCAAGTTGATGTTGCTTGTCACAGCTCGTGCTGTATGTGGCAGACAATGAGATGTCATGTCCGAACAATCCCAAAGGAAAGACAAATCACAAATGATAGCTCTTTAATGTCTTAGCTGTTTCTCCTAGACAGCTATGACGTTAAATAAAGAGCATTTTTCTTTGAGCTTCCCGAGTTCTCACGTCTCATCTAGAGTTTCAAAAGAAGTCTCAAATTGTGCTCTGATTTGCCAAGCGATGAAAGTCTGCGATTAAAAATCCGAGATTTCAATGTGAATTTGTTTCCGTTACATTCTTTCAAGAACAATAATTATCTGTATTTTTGCATATAAATCAAGCTCGCAGGACAAGTAAACATGTAAGTGGTCACAATTGTAACCGGTGGGAAAACTCAGAGCCTCATTTTTGAATAGGCAACTTATTACAAAATTTGCAAAATTGGACTCTAGTTTCCCACTGGTTACAATTAGTGAGCAAGAATAAAAGGCATACCCTTTGTTTCATTGGGCTATCCAAAAAGTAATGTACATGTGCCAAGTCAGATGGGAAAAATTTGGGATGAAATGGATTAAGTTTAAATCTCGTTCTTCATTCTGTCAACAATGGTCTCATTTGTGTTTATTTCTATTTCTTTAAAGGAATTTTGGTAGAGGCCCCTGGGACAACGTTGAAATAAAACTGAGAGTTCCCTTAAAGGAATAGTTCACCCAAAAATGAAAATTCTCTCATTATTTACTCACCCTCATGCCATCAAAGATGTGTATGACTTACTTTCATCTGCTGAACACAAATGAAGATTTTTAAAAAAAATTCTCAGCTCTGTAGGTCCATACAATGTTAGTAAATGGGTGCCAAATTTGGAAATATTCTTAATTTCTGTTCTGCAGAAGAAAGAAATTCATACACATCTGGGATGCCAAAAGGGTGAATAAATCAAAAGAGATTTAAATTTTTTGGGTGAACTATTCCTTTAAGTCTCTTGAGTCATGAAAGGGCAACCTGCTCAATAAATGTTTTCTCTGGGCTGCTACAGAAAGTAAGCTATACCTGATTTATGCTTACTCATACAATGCACAAAATGGGGTGACAAACTCTTCCTGCCTCTCACAGTTTAAACAAGATCCCAGGGTTTATTCGTCATCTATTATGAAACATGTCGTTAGCATTGATGCTAATGTGCTCTTTGTGAATCCGGCCCTGTGCGACGGGTGGAGGCCACTGTTTGAAATTAGGGGTCCCATCAGGCTGACACATAAGAATACACAGGCTCTTATTAAGGAGCCTCTGGACCATTGACTAGTCCCTGTCTTCCCATTTTCACTGTGCATCTTGCCCCTGGTGGCCCTGTCCTTGGCTTAGAATCTGTGCTGGCGGGTAGATTTGGTAATTCGCATTCAGGTTCATTCATATCGCAAAGTGTATTTATCCTGACATTTTGTAAAAACTGCTTCATTCTCTGGCACTCTGCTGGCATATGTTATTACAATAATGTTTGCCTGTTTTTGTGCAAAAAAGTGATTATTTGTTTACTTTAATGACTTTAATTTTATTACTTTTCCTGCTTGTAACAATAAAAATTCTGAATGTTGTGAAAAATCAGATCAAACATGCAAATGTTCTAAGAAATGACAAGACTCTTTTAAACACTGGTGAAAGTGTTGCATTTTACTCACACATTTACAAGGTAACACAATTGCAAAAGGTCGTCCATAACGACAGCAGATGTTATCTATGTAATTGCAGTCACACAGGTCATACTCCACATTTTCGTAGCTTAGAATCAGGTTTGTGTGTGTAGGGCTGTCAATCCATCAAAAAAGTTTGTTATTTGAATTAATTACATGACATGCTGATTACTTAATTAATCACAGTCAATCATATTTATCAGTATTTGCTGAGAAAAGCCCCTAATGCATATAATTCAAAGACATTACATTATCGTGGCAGACAAAAGCAGTGAATAGACATAAAGTGGCTTGAGAAATCAATATTTACTGTAGTTTTTTGTTGTTGTTGTTGTTGTTTTTCTATATCTTTGAACATAAGCGTTTAATTGGCCTACAATACCCAGAGATCCATTCTGCAATTGTGTTTTCAGTCTGTCTGAAGTAGACATAGGAGCCTTTTACACAGGATGTGTTCACTTTTTCCATCTGTTCTATTTTATAATTAACAGTCTATATACTATTTGTGACATGAACATCTCTTGCACAAGTTTTTTTCAGCATTTCGCCCCATAAGTGCTGCATTTTGTAGACACCATTCCAAGTTAAACATTCAAACTAGGGATGCACAGACACAAAATTTGTGTGATGACATCCGATTATTTAGAACAACTTCTGCCGGTACCAGTACCAACACCAATAGTTTAGTGGTTCTGTGTTTTTTATGCTACCTAGTTTGAAATCACTGATAATGAATCACACAACTTAAAATAAATAAATAAATAAAATGTAATCATTTTAATGTAGTTGTGTTAAAAGTTTAAAAGGAAGTTCCCTCACAAAATTTTAGCAGTGCAAAGATTACAAAATGCCACTCTGTTGTCATTGTCAACCAATTCAAAGTAATTCTACATAAGAGACATTTTCTTCTACACACAGCATGACACCAACACCTTTTTCCACCCCCTTTTGATTGACAGGAAATAATCTACCCTGATCAATGGCTGTTTTTAAACAATCGCCGATAATTGCTTTTACCAGCTAATACAGATGATTGTCAGATACATCAGTGCATCGCTATTTCGAAAACATCTTGAGACGCCTACATCCTGTTCCATTCCATTGAAAAAATATGCTTTGCATTTTGGTAGTACTTCAAGCTTATTTCCTTACTGTAGAATTTACACACTGACAAGAGCATTAATTGTTAATTTGCATGATTTTTGTGTAAATGACTTAATAAAAAAACAAAACAAAACAAAACAAAAAACAGGTCAAAATGACATTCCTAGTAGTTACCATTGCTGTCTACATAAAAAAAGAAAAAAAAAAAAAAAAGAAAATCAAAAATATTATGGCTTTGTTTGTGTTTGCGCACACTGAAATCCTACCAGTTATTTCCAGAAACCCTTTGGGTCATGTTTTGATGTGCATTATTTAGAGAAAAATGGTTGACTTGCTGAGTGATCTGGTGTAGTGGGTGCATTGTAGCTCTAATTAAGTCTATTTCACTCCGCCACAGGACTGTCAAAATGAGACATCAGTTCTCACAGCTCTCCATGGGAAATGACAAAAACACTTCATATCAAAACAACTGGCACTCGCTCCTGTGACTCAGGAAATTATTGTCAATTTAGTTCTCACCACTTAAAAAGGTCGAGCTCACGCTGTTGAACATTTTCTAGAACTATTCCTATCTTCAGAATAAGTGTTGAGCTACTTCTAGTGGAGGCTATATCATCTGCGTCTTAAAGCAGAGTGTGCAGTCCATTACCAGAGGCGAAAGGCTGTCATTTGATTGAACTCTGATTACCGGAACCCTCTTGAGTGTGTCTGGACTTGAGAGTGAGAGGTTCTGAAAGGTTTAGAACAATGATCTATATTAGACGAGCAGTGATCCTAAGAGAGCTGTGAGGGCTTAGAGAAGTTCTGCATCACTAGTTTTCTGACACGGCTGAGAGCTTAAGGAACAGAATTCACTGCTAATTGTGTAAGTGCTAATAGGATTGGGTCAGAGGTGATGGGAAACGAGGTACCTCATCCACAAAACCTGATACTTCCTCGACTATTAGCTGAGAGAGAAAGAGAGGGAGTGAGTAGAGGAGAAGAAAGTGAAAAAGAGCAATCAACATCTAAATATTTCCCTTGACTAAGGTGGGTTCAAAGACAGAGTATTTCTCCCCCAGTGGGTTTGCTCCTCTAGTAAAAGCTGCATCTTAAATCTGTGTTTAGTATCAGGAGGTTTCATTCAAGGTTAAAGAGATCTATGAGGAGATCTTGAGCTTGGAACAATAATGTCCACAGTGACATCAAAACAAAGCTGAGAGCCTGAGAGGATTCTCTTTAGTCCTCATGAAAGAAAACCCCACAGAAACACCAACAAAAAAGCTCAGATAAGAACATAAAATATTTGCTGGAATACCACTCCAGTGCTGTGATACCTCTTTAGTCCACGAGTGCTCTTTCTGATTAGTCTCCACTGATCTTCAGAGGCAGCTGTCAGGGATGGGGCTCTCGGGTGATTGGCTCTCCTTCACCGCCACCTCCGAGATGAGTGTCAGGCAGTTGGCAGGGTTACGAGAGGTGCAGTGAGATAGTAACTCCTGCCCACTGTGTCTGCAGGGACAAAGGTATCCCCGCAGGTGCATACGGACCTTGCTGTGCAGCGAGGCATAGATGAAGGGGTTGTAGCAGGCTGAGCTCATGGCAACCAGATGGCAGCTGACCTGCAGCACGTTGATGTAACGCTTGTCCAGTATCTTGAAGTCAGAGTCTAGATCCAGAAGCAGGTTCAGGACCTGAAGAGGGAGCCAGCAGAGGGCAAAGGCGAGGATGGAGGCAACCAGCAAAGAAAATGTCTTGTGCCTTTGCTTGCTCCATCGCTGCTGGCTTTGCGAAGGCTCTCCGGGTAGCGTGTGTTTGCGAAGGTGCATGCTGATGGCACAGTAGGAAATGCTAACGGACAAGAGAGGGATCATATAGGATGCCAATAAGAAGAAGCAGGAATACAGGAGTCGCTGTCGTTCGGCACCCAGCCAGAACTCCTCGCATACTACCAACTCCATGCCACTGGGCCGCAGGTCCACGTAGCGAGTGTGGAGGGAGGGAGGAGCAGCAAGGGCCAGCGAAACCGCCCAGACACCCAACGCCACTGCGCCACAGCCCCACACAGAGATACGCCTTCGCACTGGGTATGCCACCACGACGTAACGGTCCATGGCAATGGCGGTGAGGGATAGAACTGAGGCAAAGACCGTTGCGCCCTGCAACAAGGGAATAAGGTGGCACAGCGGACGGCCAAATGCCCAACCACGTGCGTCGAAGGCATACGACACGGTCAGTGGCACACAGCTCAGGCACATGAGCAAATCCCAAGCTGCCAGGTTGCCGATGAAGAAGTTGGTGGCGTTGTGGAGCTTCTTGTCTGCAAGTATACAGGCTAGGAGGAAACTGTTCCCAACACCAGCCACAACAACAACCAAGGCGTAGAGGGGAATAAAGAGGGGTTTGAAGCGTAAGAGCAGCTGGGTTCCTGAGAATTTATCCAGGGGGTCTGTCCGATTCGTAGCTCCAAGAGTTCCATTAAAGCCCGCCAAAACTTGTTCCAGAAGATGATCCATTTCTACCTGTGACAGAAACATTCATGAACAACTGCACCAGCCATTACGCACACACAGGTACACATTCCCTGTGCTGTTAGAGATAAACACAATGTGAGACTGGCACATGGAAACGCTGTTGCCATGCTCTTGATTGAGAGAGTCTTTCTCCTCCTGCCTTGATGAGACTTGAGCACCCTCTAAATGAAAAGCGAAAGGCAGTGTTTCTCCAATGCAATTAATTGTTGAAGCTAAGGCTTTTATTACCCAAGGCGAGTCATAAGGTGTAATTACAGTGTTAATACTTAGTATAATCTAGAAGAAATCCTGTGGTATTTAACCTTATTTAAAGCCACACTGTCTGGCAGAAGTAATTCACAGGAACGCATAAGGCCTTATGAATGGAGAAAAAATTAGCAGTTTATAACTCTATAATCACTTCTTGAATATACGTATATCAAACTCAATTAGACAGAATTTTAGGATGTGTGATGACATGAGTACATAATTACAGTAGCAATCAAACCAAATGAACAACATATATGAGTGGAAAAAGCCACAAAATTATACACCATTATAATAATGATGATAATACAAAAACATTGCATACAAATGAAGTGCGTAACTAAAAAATACATTGTTTAATAATACTATTTTTGCATTATATATATTATTATGATCCACACCAGGATGGAACACAATGATGTTCATCCAATAAAGAATACCATCTTTTCATCACTTCTAGTTCTGAATAGTGAGAGGGATTAAATACAAATGAAAACACTGTTATCAGTTGTGTTATATGAGAAAAGGTATCTAATGTTGGCATCATCTGCCAATAAAGCTGTCAGACAGTGGGTGGACAGAATGAGACAAGGCATATACAGTTAATTTTTGATGACTGATAAAAACAATGAAGCAATTTTCTTTTTAATCATTAATTAAGTTTAAAGCTTTTTAATATAAACTCAATTAATCAAATTCATTTTTCCACTTATTGAGTTATTATGCGAGGAAAACATTAATTTAAAAGCAAATCCTGTGAAACTAAAGCCTTTCAATTTGCAAATACTCTTTTAAAAGCGATGCAATGTTCTATAGCATTTTAAAAAGGCATGTGCAGTATGATTGAAATTTATGTGCCTGTTTGAAAGAAAGAGTGATAAAGATACAGAAAGTGTACCTGCTGCACAAAAGCTTGACGTTCAGGAAGGTGCCGATTTTAGATGTTCCCTTACAGTTGATATTTTGTCCCTCTCCACATCTCCACAAAAATTTTCAACAGGAAAACATCCATAATGATCCTCTGTGCCCAGTTTTCCATGCAGAAGTCTGTTTCTGATGTCCTTTTGCACTGTCTCACAGGAGGAGAGTGGTTAGTGAGGTTGAGGTGGGTGGGGGGGGTGGGGGATAGACTAAAATGAGACACAATTCTCATTCTTGGACCAACCTCCTCCTTTCACTGTCTCTCTCAAAAGCTGTGGGCACACAAAAATGCACATTTCAGACATATTTTCTTTTTTGTAAGCTCAGTCTTTAATCTCAGTTTGAGATCATTTTCCTCTTTCCCAGCTTGGGTTCTGTGAGCAGCTGATAATTCAGTGTGCTGGTGCACGTGGTCAGAAAACTAATGCTCACCGCACAGAATACAATATAGATATTAATAAAAAATGTGGTGGTTGTTAAATCCAGTGCAAAATTTACATTTAAAAATGCCCTCCTGTAATGTTTCTCCATTGTGATGTTGACATATAGCAGTAGCCTATGGTTAAAGTTATAGACTATTCCTCAGACCTATCGCTCTGAATGTATTGCCGCTGTCATTAAGAAAGATCACTGCATTGCTTTAAATCCATAGGTTTCCTTTGTATTTCCCAGACATTTACGATGATAAATTTTTCATTCAATATTAAGGATGTTTTTATAACTGTATCGTAATTCCAAAAAAGAAAAATGAAGAAGATTTTGAAGAAGTGCTTGGTTCTCTAAAATTTTTATTTGACTTAAGAAATGTTGGCTCAAATAGAAATGTGTACATTATTTGTTTTTTCTGCATCTTTAAACAGTTTTTGAAGGTGGAACTGCAGTCTAATATGTATATTTATTCACTTTTACTCAAAGCAACTTGCATTTCAGTTATCACTATGTGTGTTTATTGGGAATTGAACCCGTTTACTAGTCTCATGCAGGAATACTGAGTGACTATATCGTTACCAAAATCAGCTTTGCTGAGAAGAATTTTAAGGGACTCAACATTAATTATTATTATTATTTTTTTGTATGATTGAATCTGTGAAGAGTTTTGCAACGTTCCTTGTGCATTCTCATTAGATTCAACATGCCCACTGTTACTGTTACTCTGCAAATACAAATTTTTGGATTTAGATTTACTTAAAGGTGTATACAGTAATTTGGGGCAAATATAAAAAGTTTTACACATTAACAAATGAATTGTGTTTTTGTGAAGAGTGATCTGAGTGGTGTACACTCACATGAGATGAATACTGCACTCATAATAGTTTTCTATAAAAAGTGTTTTATTATTATGGTGCGGATCACCCCCTTCAATGTGTTTCGCCATGTTGAAATGACATGACCCACCGTGTTTCACTAAACGTCAATGAAGAGAATGCTTGCACTAACTGGCTGTCTATGCTTAGCGCAGTGTTGTTTGGTAACGCGAAGAGCGAAAAGAACACAATGGAACATACTTATTTATCGTGCTTTAGAAGCAGAGACAACAGGAGATTCAATAGCTGTACTGCTGAAGAAGTGAAAAAGATCCAAAGTAAGAAGACAGAAATACCGGCAAAGACAAAAAAACTAGAGTAAACATCAGTACGGCATACTCAAGGTGGAATGATTTGATGATGGAGAAAAACATTAGTGATGCCGATGTTGCTTCTTTTTTGTTGGATAGGTAAGAAATTATTAATCGTTTAGACCACTCTCTAAAATGGTATCAGTGGAATTTACAGAAAGCTCATACAAGTTTCCCTCAGACATTTTAAAATTATGTGTGTAGTCGACATATGTTAGTAATGGACAGTTTTCAGCTGTGTTTACAAACACAACTGGAAAGCAACATGTCATTTTCTTTTCTTTGTTATCACAGCTATAGTAAGTCGGGCCCATCTACCTCCACCTCAATGAAATGGCATACGTCTTCATTTGTTTAGTAGCTTGGCACAGCGATTGTTGTGGATTTTTAGTAAACCATGATGTTGGTTTGCTTGGAAATAATACGAGGATATGCTAAATTTGATAATCAAAAACAATTCTAATCTTTCATTTACCATGACATTCTGTATTGTTAGATAATTGAGGTTTATTTCATGCTAAGCAGTTCTATAATAAAGGTCTTTAGAAATAACACGAAACATAGACAGTCTCCAAAGATTATTGATATGAGGGACAATAAAATCTGTCCTCAACTGTAGAAGTCTGTTTGCTTGAATTCTGGTGTTTGTTTTTAGGCAAAGCAATTATATTATAGGAGTAATAAATAACTTTATAAATGACGTCTAACACCACTGTTGTATCGGTACATAAAGTACACGAAGAAGAGCAATGCTAACACTAGCTAGAGAACTACTGAATGCCCCTTTAACAATAAGGTTCTATTTGTTAACATTAGTAAGAGCAATAGGAATAAACTAACAATGAAAAATATTTTTTAAAACATTTATTCATCTTGATTAATATTGATTTATGAAAATACAATTGTTCATAGTTTTTTCATGTTTGTTCATAATGCAGGAACTAATGTTAATGTACACATATAACTAAAATGTGTTAGTATATGTTGAAATTAACATTAACCAAGATTAATAAGTGCTTTAAAAGTATTATTCATTGTTCGTTCATATTAACTAATGTTGTTAACTATTGTTAACGAAAACACTCAGCACAGCATCTATTATGAACTGAATTTAACCTTATTAGTTAAGTGGCAAAAATTTCATAATGTATAATAAAACCCATTTCCTATTTTGTGGCAACTATTTTCAAATTTATTATTGCCATTTTTTCTGAATGTTAATATTCATGCAGTGAAATGATTGAAAACAGGTCTTTATTTTCCCAGCATGAGGAGTATGTTCCTTGCTAAGCCAACCAATGAATGCTCTTGTGAGCACAGAGAAATGAGAAGAACTTGTTGGACTCATAGTTCCATGTATAGGCATTACACTCATCATTAACCTTGTTTTTTTGCATCACAATGAACAGACAATCATTTGAATCAATGATCACAAGTGTCATCCAGTTTAGGGGTGATTCATGGATTTCAACCTTTTGGGGGATCATATCTAAATATGAAATATTGTAACTGAAAGCAATATTTCTTTAAATGTATAAGGTCACGAGTTCAATTCTGGCTTGGCTGACAATTTTTAAAAATAAACCAATTAAATAGTATCTGTTTGTCAGTACATTTACAGTCCATAATGGTGATTTTGCTTAGGGTTTAGTTTGTTAATTGACTGTGATTTGATTGGAATACACACACGGTGGTGGACTCTGGGGGAATTTTCCAGGGTGGCTGTTTTGTAAATCAATATTGATCAAACTATTAAAACTATTAAAAGATTGCAGTAGGTTTTGTTATCATGTCTGTTTTTTTGTTGTTGTTTTTTCTTGATAATTATGCTCCTGCACAAATGAGCTCTTCATAATACTGTATATTAAAACAGTCTTGATAACCACTGAGTTATAATCTTTCCATTCACCAACCCAACACTTGTCAATATAGTAAATAAATGGAACGGAACAAATCACGCAGTGCCTTCTACATAGTATGACCAAATGAAATGAATAAATACAATACAGACATTTTATAAATGAATAGAGGGCCTTTGAATTTCATGAATGAAAGCTGATCATCAGAATATCATATTTGAATGGAATATTCCATCCCAAAATGAAACTTTCCTCACCATTTACTCGCCCTCATGTCGTTTTAAACCTGAATTGATTTTCTTGCTTCTGTAGATTACAACAGAAGTAGCAAAAGTATTTATGCTGCCCTTTTCCATTCATTTAAAAATGTAGAGCTTGACAGCTAATGGTGACCATTTACTTTCATTGTATGGAAAAGAGCAGTGTGAACATCACTTCTAACACCTACTTTTATATTCAACAGAAGGAAGAAAATCATATGGGTTTGAAAGTGTATGAGGGCGAGTAAATGATAACAGGAATTCAGTTTTTTGGGTCAACAATGTCTTTACTAATCACCGGGCATTAATCATTGTTTGATGCATAGACATTTCAATATTCCATTCATGTTAAAGCCATTATCCTAATCGACTTAGCTCACTCAGAGTTGAACACCTGGCTGTATTTTTAAACTGGACTGTCAAACTGACATGGACTGGATGTTTTTTGCAGCTGGCATGAGGCTAAACACATTCAATTACCATCTTATTGATGCCCTGAGAATCATGAGCTAAAAATGGCCAAAAAAAAAAGGGGTGAATAGAGTGGATTTGAAAGGTTAATTGCAGTTGTGCCTGTCTAAGTTAATGTCTTGGCATAGCTTGTGTTCTGAATTTGGCCCTGGGCAAAGCTGTTAGTGTAAGACAATCAACACTAATAATTTTATCCCTCCTGTCATGAGGGTTATGACCTCTTCAAAGATCTGACCTCTCTGTGACCCCAGTGACTGCTCTTGCACCATAAACATTAGTGTCATGTATGAGCAGTTGCTTTTGCTGATAGAGGGACAAATAGAGAGTTTAAATGAAGTTCAAGAGAGCACAGAGAGCGATGTTAGAGATTCACTGGGTAGTGTATTGGTTCTGGTTAATGACACTGATTTTCAATCAGTTTGCTAGGCTCAAATATTGACCTTAATTAAAGTTCAAAGCCAATCCCAGGACAGTCACAAAAGGTTTTGTACTTCTGAACTGTAAAGTATTTTTGAGTGTAACAGGATATTCAATAGAAAAAAAAAAAAAAAAAAAAAATGGGGAAATGGGATTTTTTCTCTTTTATTTTCTGTTGAAAAGTAATGTCATGAAACCCTATGTACATTCTGCTGAAAAGGCTATTTAGTAAAGAAAAGCTAGAAAAGTTAATGCAGATTTAGGGCCCTATCTTAAGAGTGCTAAGTTGCGCTATATGCAGTAATTAATATGCGCAAAGACAATGGCCGTGGCCATGGAATTTTGGAATTTTTGAGTTTTAGAGACTAGGCGCAAGATGGTTTGGTGAAATTTCACATGCAAAGCACTAATGGGCTGGGTCAAGTGCAATTTAATTCTAAGGTTCTTTTCCCATTATTGCACCATCTGAGTCCTATCATATAGTCCATTCCCTGTCAAGCACCAGTGATATAAAGAAAGACAACACATTTATAAGAAGTTGGTAGTGTAAAATGGGCTGTATCCAACAATTTAGAGGAACAGAAATATGGACTTCCGTTATTTTGTGCATTAACTGCATTCTTGTTGAATCTCAGGCATATTTCTATGACAGTGACATGCTCCTTTTATGCTCATGGAAATTGTGGTTCTCATCAAGATTTGGATGTAGGCTCCGTTAAATGATAGAGAATGTAAATATTATTAATCATATTGATCAAGTTATTCACAAGTATTCGCAGTGATTGTATCAGCCTTCCAGGTTAAGCTGTGGAGTTTTGCATGTACTTCACTTCTACCAGTCAATTTTGCTTTAAAATTATTTCTCTGGAAATTAGTAAATTGCGCTTTGCACCACTTCATTAACATACAATACACCCATAGTTTGCGTATACTGTATACACCCACAGATAGCGCAAACAATTCTACCCAAGGGCACTTGGGATTTGCGCTGTCATAAAAATTGTCCTCTAGCGGCACCAAATGGGACTGCAAAAATAATTATTGTTTTCTAGCAGGCCATTGAGAAAACAAACAGAAAGTTCCACCCCAAGCTGACAGCATTTGTTTAGCTAATGTTTCCTTTTTAGTTTCAAATTACAACTATCTATGCATTTTACCGTAAACTAGGATACAAAAAAGTATTTTAACATTGAAAAAGTCAAACAAATCACCTGTTGTTGTTTTTTAAATAATGTCATTTGGTAATTGTAATATATGCCCCATTTTAAAAATAATAAAAAAATAATAATAATAATAATAAAAAATGAAATATTAAAAGAAAATGGCTTGGTACATATAGCCATTTAAAAAAATAAAAATCCATATAAATTACAGAATGAAACAGCGAAGGTTTCCCCTTACCAAAAAAATTGTGGTGGTTTATTCAGAAGCATTTCAGATTATTTGTTCAGTTTTTGATGCATTCTTAGTTGTGTAAGATTGGATCTTTCATTGATCGGCCATCCCATCAGAGGCAGCAAAGAGAACATCCTTCCTTTCCACCCGCACAGCAAACCTCCTCTGACCCTTTATGCTTTAAACATTCTGTATGTTTCATAGTTTATACATTTCCTCAAACTCAAGATAAATAACATGGCAAGAACTTTAAAGGTGCTGCTCTGCTAGAAGCTCTACTTCCAATTATTAGCCTGAGAAACACACAGAACTCACAAATACAAGCACTTTCACCACCATAACACTAAGAGGGAGAGGAGTATTCATGTCTTTCACTCTGTACAGATGGTTTAAGAAATGTCTTGTAGATTTTTACTCATGATTTGAGTTGGACAAACAATTCCCAACAACAAATAGGAGAAACCCAACCACAGTCATGTATATATATATTACTTTACAAATGGTGGATATCTGTTTTTTTCATTCTGTGTGCATAAAAGTGTCATGAAATCCTCCATTTCAGGTCTGTTTTCACCTCAGTTTTGAAAAATCTTCCTCCTAATGGTAGCAGCAAACCTCTCAGATTTGTTTGAAGCCAGTTATTTCAGATCCTGCTGGAGTTTTTCAAATTCTATAAGGAAAAAGTTCCCAATAAGGCATAATTATGGATTTAATATGCTAAAATTGGGCCTTTATTATGTAGCTAATGTAATGAGGCACATAAAGAGGAGGGTATGTGAGATGAAAAGGTTCACTGTTACAATATGGTCGTGGTTATGTTAGGATTAGTCTCACATAGATAAACCTTGGACAAAACATCAAAAGGTCTGGTCTGCATTGCAGCATAATCTTGTGCAATCAATCACAATTTAAGGGCAGGTTAATCTGAGATAATCTGGACAATGAGCTGGAGAAGCCTCTCAGTTCAGCTGCCCAATCAGATTACAGAGATGTCTCCACAAAGTGTCTAAACCAATAAAAAGGGAGGTGATTATAAAATAATAACCAGCCATGATGTGGCTGAATGGCTGCCTCTATAGAGAAGATTTTAATATGTAGAAACTGTCTTACTACTGCATAACTTCTGATGTCTGAAATTCTATTACCAGGAGCTAAACATTCAAAACAGAGCTGAGGAGGAAACAAAGAGAAGAGCCAGTAAGGGATGTGTGAAATTGGGAACAAAGGAAGCTAGACTTGGCTGCAAACAAGGATAACATTGATTTTTTTTTTAAGGCTTGGCTTTGTCACACTTATATTTACATTTCATTTTATGTCCTTCTGCAAACTTTTTAATTTATTTCAAATGGCTTTTAATTCCTCACTCACTCTCTCTGTCTCTTTCATGCCGGGTTTGCAAGGCCGGTTGTTGCTCATTGATTACAGCATGGTAGAGATTCAGCAGCTGAATCTATGATGGGGTCGTCAAATCGTTATTTCTCAGTTCCCCCCTCCTGAGCATAACTCAAGCTATGACAATGAAGAACAAATAAAGCGAAGTTGAAACAACATAAAAAAAAGATTAAAATAAAGTTACAGAAATGCTTTGTTGCACATATTTCTTTTTCTGTTGCATACAGTGAAAATAGGCAAAACAGGTCTATTGAAAATATTAAACAAGTACATTTATAACCAATTTAATACATTTGCATTTTAAATGAGAACATAAGTTGTACAAAGTCAGAGTGAAATTCAACTCAGTCATCAAAAAGTGATTTTTTACACTTCATTAAAATGTTAAAACTGATTCAGACTTCTAATGAGTGGTGTTCACTTAAAGTGATTTTTGCTGGTTGCTCAATTTACTTTTTTTAAATTAGTCAATGTAACACAATTCTTGAGCATGTTGCCACAGCTTAATTTCATTTACATGCAATCCATACGTGATCCAATTTATTCAATTGCATTTGGATTATATGAATAATTTTTGTTGCCGTCAATGTATAATTGACACTGAGCAGGGGGATTTCTGGTTTGCAGCATGCTTTCCATAGGACTGAATTGAGAGAGTGAATGTTGAAATTAAGTATTATTTTGTGTATTTCTATGCAAGATGAAATAAATGGTGTGGGTGTGTGTGGGGGGGTGGGGGGGGGGGTCCACTTCTGCTCTGCCGAACCTTCTCCAGATTTGTTCCATAATTTGTGGATGTAATGTCCATTCTTCGGGCGTCAGACCCTGTCTGGACAGGAGATCTGCCCCCAAGATTACCCAGCCAGGAACATGTATTGCTCATAGAGATAGTACATTGTCCCATGACCACAGAAGAACGTGACGTGCCAGCCTTAGCATGTCACAAGAGCGCACCCCTCCCTGGCGAATGATGTAGGACACCACTGTCCTGTTGTCCGACCAGATGAGGACATGACTGTCCTGAATCTCTGGAAAGGAACAACCTTTACACCAGAAGCACCGTGAGCATCTCCAGCCGGTTTATTTGCCAATATTGCTGCTGGCCCGTCCAGACTCCATAGGTTGGATGACCTTTGTGTACAGCTCCCCAACCCCTGAGTTATCACCTTTCGGAGACACACCTGTCCCAACGGAACACCCGATACCAGAAGGCGGGTTCGTTTTCATGACAGCAGAGTTTGGTAGCACCCATGCATCACTCATGAAGCGCATATGTCAATGGTTGAAGTCCCTTTTGTGGAGTTCATCCAGCACTGAAAATGTCTTGCACGCAAAATGCCCAGGGGAATGACAGTGGACATCGCAATCATGAGCACTAAAAGCCCGTAAAATGTCCTCGCAGGGAGAACACGTTCCACTATGAACACCGCTAGACACTGGCGTAATGACAGAACGCGAGCTGGAGACAGGTGTGCCTGCATCGCCTGCTCAAATGGCTGAGAATGACATCCCGATCAAGCCTTGATTCGCCTTGATTCGTAGAAGGAGGCACAAAGTCTGTTGTCTATCACCCTCGCAAATAAAAGCATCACCATGACCAACTCATTCCCCTGCACGAGCTGCAGAGGGAGCAATCGAGGGAAATTCCAAATGGAGCCGGTGAACTCAAAGGCATTCTGATGCACTTGGTTGGAGTGCAAAACCATCATGTGTAGATCCAACAGCTGTCTGAAAAAAGCGATATCCACGCCACTGTTGGGCACTTTGTTCAGGAGCCGATTTGGATATTAGCAATAATTAATAATTATCACAGATAATTATTAATTATTAAAATCAATAGAACATTGATTAGAATCAACATTGCTTTTTAATCCTTTAAATCAACAATCATCAAAGATAACCATCAATTATAAAATACAATAGAATATTAACTATTATCAATGATAATTATTCATTATTAAAATCAATAGAAAATGGATTAGAATCAACATTGCTTTTTAATCCTTCAAATCAACAATCATCAAAGATAATTATCAATTATCAAAATCAATAGAATATTAATAAGGATTAATATCGCCGGGGAACCACCCTGGAATCAGGGACTAATAACCAGTATAGTAATATATAATATAATAACTGACAGTATAGCAGTCTCACTATAGGATTGTTCTCTTAGGAAAGTCGACATCCGGAGAACATCGACATTCAAAAGGAAAACAATGAAGGCTTGAATCTGAGCACTGACATCCCCTACCAGCACTTGACACAGGTGCATGCAGAACAATACCAATGTACTTCTCTTTAAAGTATAACAAAGTTTATTAATGCAGTAATATCAATAAATAATCAATACAATGCAGACAATAAACTTACGACTTCCAACTACAAACATGATTAGATACGGTAACAAATAAGCCTATAATACATGAGAGGAAGGTATGTGTGTGTGTGAATGGGTGTATCTCTGTGTGTGTGTGTGTGTGTGTAATGAGTGGAGTGCACAAAATGGTGGACGTGGCTCTCGTGGAGAGTACGTCACGCATTGTTTCCGGCCAGAGAATGGGCCGTGAATTTGGGCGGAGAGACTGGTTAATGGCGTCTGCCCATTTAACACATGTCTCCACTGGTATGATAAGTTAGGGACAAGGCTGAGCTTTATCGGCAAATTATCAGCTCGCCAAATGTGTGTGCGGGTATGTTTGTGAGGAGTTGTGTGTGTGTGTGTGTGTTTAGCATGAGAGAGAGAGAGAGAACAGAGTGACGGCATCGAAGCCTGTTTTAGCGCTCGTGGGAGAGAGGGAAACCATTATTTTATCACTCAGAGACGTGGTGAATGGCTCGTAATCCGTCCGCCATGGTCGTTGGTTCTTTAATGGATAAACTCAGTGTGCCGGTCTCACCCGCGATGGTGGAAATGCACAAACAGTCCAACGTGGTTGGACAACAACACAGCAAATAGTAACAGTAAGTTACAAATAATACCTTGAGTATTATTAGCAGCAATGAGCGGACTCGGCAGTCCGTAAACTGAACAAGCAATAACCTTGATACACAAGAATAACACTCTATAATAATCTATCTCTGCCCAGACCTAAACCTCTTACTTGAGTCATGTGAGGACGTGGGTAGAATGTGTTTTCATTCGTCATTTAACTCCGATTCGGTTCCTCGAAGCTCGGGTGATGACAGGAGGCCATTTCCTCGCTCTGTCGGCGGGTGGTATGGCAGCTGATTCTCGGCGAGTCGTCGGTGAAAACAGCGAAGTTGACTCGGTTGAAGAAGAGAAATCTTCTTTCTTCACTTCTGCAGGCAAATGGGTGAGACGCGGACTGCTCGGCAGGGCTGCATCTAGACGAGGCACATACTGTCGCTGTAAGATCTCCCCTCTCCCCTCTCCCTCCCCTCATCTCTTCCAGGGTCTAAAGAAGCAGGGAAGACCTGCTGGCAGAGGGGCAATTTGGGGTGGGTTGTGAAGGAAAGGCTTGAGGGAGGAGGGATCCTCAAAGTTGTGACCTCATGGATGGCCTCCTCAGTAACCTGTGTGGTTTTATATATACATACAGTTGTGCTCAAAAGTTTACATACCCTGGCAGAAATTGTGAAATTTTGGCATTGATTTTGAAAATATGACTGATCATGCAAAAAAACTGTCTATTATCTAAGGATAGTGATCATATGAAGCCATTTATTATCACATAGTTGTTTGGCACCTTTTTAAATCATAATGATAACAGAAATCACCCAAATGGCCCTGATCAAAAGTTTACATACCCATGTATGTTTGGCCTTGTTACAGACACACAAGGTGTCTGTGTATAAAGTCAGTGAGTTTGTTAGCTCTCACATGGATGCACTGAGCAGGCTAGATACTGAGCCATGGGGAGCAGAAAAGAACTGTCAAAAGACCTGCGTAACAAGGTAATGGAACTTTATAAAGATGGAAAAGGATATAAAAAGATATCCAAAGTGTTGAAAATGCCAGTCAGTACTGTTTAATCACTTATTAAGAAGTGGAAAATTCAGGGATCTCTTGATACCAAGCCAAGGTCAGGTAGACCAAGAAAGAATTCAGCCACAACTGCCAGAAGAATTGTTCGGGATACAAAGAAAAACCCACAGGTAACCTCAGGAGAAATACAGGCTGCTCTGGAAAAAGACAGTGTGGTTGTTTCAAGGAGCACAATACGACGATACTTGAACAAAAATTAGCTGCATAGTCGAGTTGCCAGAAAGAAGCCTTTACTGCACCAATGCCACAAAATAGCCCGGTTACAATATGCCCGACAACACCTTGACACGCCTCACAGCTTCTGGCACACTGTAATTTGGAGTGACGAGACCAAAATAGAGCTTTATGGTCACAACCATAAGTGCTATATATACTCAAGATGGCACCAAGTATGGCTGCTGCTTTGCGAGCTTGTTTTGTTTACAATTCTTATGTTTTTTGTCTTGGATGTTGTCTGCCTTATTGTCTACGGCAGACAAACACTTTTGGACGCAAACTGGACTTCAAATTCCTCAATGCCGACCCGCTGTTTTCAAACACACCAGCAGAGCCCTTTGTCTGGGCTGCCCAGCCAAGGAAACACAGAAGGAAAAGGGGAAACAGAGCCGGCATTCTCATCAGAGTAAGACGTCGCACAAATCGACCCCCGCTACCCAGTATTCTACTGGCAAATGTTCAGTCTCTGGACAACAAGCTCTTCTAGCTGAAAGCGCGGATCTCTTTCCAATGAGAGACGAGGGACTGCTGCATTATCTGCCTTACAGAAACTTGGATGTCTGCGGAGATTCCAGACTCAGCCATTGAACCCGCGGGGTTCTCCATGCACCGAGCGGACAGAGTGAAAGACCTCTCAGGTATTTCGCTCTGTCCGTTCGGTGCACGGAGAACACTATACCAGAGGTGGTGGTGTATGTTTTATGATCAACAAATCCTGGTGTGGTCTGAGGAACGTACATTCTATCAAGTCTTTCTGCTCTCCTGATCTGGAATTTCTCATGCTTCTGTGTCGACCATTCTGGCTACCGAGGGAATTCACAGCGGTCATCATCACAGCTGTGTACATCCCCCCACAAGCCGTCACAGACCGGGCACTCAAGGAACTGTACGGGATTATAAGCAAGCAGGAAACCACGCACTCTGAGGCTGCGTCCATTGTGACCGGGGACTTTAACAAAGCCAGTTTTAAATCAATTGCACCAAAATACCACCAACACATCAGTTTTAACACACGAGGGGACCAGGTTTTGGACCATTCCTACTCTCCCTTCCGGGATGGCTACAAATCCCTCCCCCGCCCACCATTTGGCAAATCGGACCACTCTTCCATTCTGCTTCTGCCCGCTTACAGGCAGAAACTGAAACAGGAAGCACCCACCCTCAGAACGATCCAGTGTTGGTCGGACCAATCAGACTCTACGCTACAAGACTGTTTTGATCACGTGGACTGGGAGATGTTCTGGTCCGCCTCTGATGACGACATCGAGGTGTACGCTGATAGCGTAACGTGTTTCATCAGAAAGTGCATAGAGGATGTTGTTCCGTCCAAAACAATACGGATCTACCCGAACCAGAACCTTGGATTAATAGCGATGTTCGCGCTGCACTTAATGTGCGGACCTCCACTTTTAATTCCGGGAATGCGGAGGAGCATAAACAAGCAGAAAAACACCAGTACAGGGACAAGATTGAGGGACAGTTTAACACCATCAACTCTAGAAGCATGTGGCAGGGAATTAATATCATCACGGACTATAAAGGGAATAAAAACTCTGCCGTGAACACCGCTGCCTCTCTCCCGGATGAGCTAAATGCTTTTTATGTAAAAAGTAGCCCTCGCAGAGAGAGCTCTCGCAGCCAAACCTACAGAGGTTAGTTCAATCTCCGTCTCTGTAGCGGATGTAACCCAATCTTTCCGACAGGTGAATAAACCGGGCCGCGTCATCAGAGCATGCGCGAATCAACTGGCTGGTGTTTTTATGGACATTTTCAACCTTTCCCTCTCTTTGTCTGTAGTCCCCACGTGCTTTAAAATGTCCACCATTGTGCCTGTACCAAAGCAATCCAAAATCACTTGCTTAAATGACTGGCGTCCTGTTGCTCTGACCCCCATCATCAGCAAATGCTTTGAGAGACTAATCAGAGATTACATCTGCTCTGTGCTGCCTCCATCACTGGACCCATTGCATTTTGCTTACCGTAACAACCGCTCCACTGATGATGCCATTGCATCTACAATACACACTGCTCTCTCCCACCTGGAAAAAAAGAACACTTATGTGAGAATGCTATTTGTAGACTACAGCTCAGCATTCAACACCATAGTGCCCTCCAAGCTTGATGAGAAACTCCGGGTTCTGTGCTTAAACAGCTCACTGTGCATCTGGATCCTGGACTTCCTGTCAAGCAGATGCCAGGTGGTTAGAATGGGCAGTAACATCTCCTCATCACTGACCCTCAACACTGGAGCCCTGCAAGGCTGTGTTCTTAGCCCACTCCTGTATTCCCTGTACACACATGACTGTGTGGCAACACATAGCTCCAATGCCATCATTAAGTTTGCTGATGATATGACGGTGGTAGGTCTGATCACTGACAATGATGAAACAGCCTACAGAGAGGAGGTGCACACTCTGACATGCTGGTGTCAGGAGCACAACCTCTCCCTCAACGTCAGTAAGACAAAGGAGCTTGTGGTGGACTTCAGAAGAAGAGAAAGAGAACACAGCCCCATCACCATCAATGGAGCACCAGTGGAGAGAGTCAGCAGCTTCAAGTTCCTGGGTGTCCACATCACTGAGGAACTCACATGGTCCGTCTACACTGAGGCCATTGTGAAGAAGGCTCAGCAGCGCCTCTTCTTCCTGAGATGGCTGAGGAAGTTTGGAATGAACCGCCACATCCTCACACGATTCTACACCAGCACTGTAGAGAGCATCCTGACTGGCTGCATCTCCGCCTGGTATGGCAATAGCACTGCCCACAACCGCAAAGCCCTACAAAGGGTGGTGCGAACTGCCAGACACATCATCGGAGGTGACCTTCCCTCCCTCCAGGACATATATACCAGGCGATGTGTGAAAAAAGCTTGGAGGATCATCAGAGACTCCAGCCACCTGAGCCATGGGCTGCTCTCACTGCTACCATAAGGCAGGCGGTATCGCAGCATCAGGACCCGCACCAGCCGACTTCATGACAGCTTCTTCACCCAGGCAATCAGACTTTTGAACTCTTGGTCTCTCACGATCAATATACATCAGCACTGCACTTTATTAATCTTATTATCTCACACTGGACTGTCATAAATTATATTCTCTTAACAACACACTGGCAACTGACTATCAACTGACAGCCTGAATGTCAATACAGTACAATACAACCTACTGTACATTTTATATATACTATATATACTATTTTTTTATTGTATAATGTGTATTCTATATTGTGTGTATTGTATAATGTACATTGTATGTTATTATTTGTATATTGTGTTGTGTGTAATTATGTGTATATTAGATTTTAAATTGTGTTGTGTAAATTTGATGTTTATTGTAGATTGGTATATGTCTCATCACTGTTGCTCGGAACTGCACCCAAGAATTTCACACACTATTGCACTTGTGTACATGGTTGTGTGACAATAAAAGTGATTTGATTTGATTTGATATGTTTGGAGAGGGGTCAACAAGGCCTATAGTGAAAAGAATACCATCCCCACTGAGAAGCATGGTGGTGGCTCACTGATGTTTTGGGGGTGTGTGAGCTCTAAAGGCACGGGGAATCTTGTGAAAATTGATGTCAAGATGAATGTAGCATGTTATCAGGAAATGCTGGCAGACAATTTGCATTCTGCTGCACGAAAGCTGCACATGAGACGCTTTTGGACTTTCCAGCACGACAATGACCCTAAGCACAAGGCCAAGTTGACCCTCCAGTGGTTACAGCAGAAAAAGGTGAAGGTTCTGGAGTGGCCATCACAGTCTCCTGACCTTAATATCATCAAGCCACTCTGGGGAGATCTCAAACATGCAATTCATGCAAGACGACCAAAGACTTTGCGTGACCTGGAGGCATTTTGCCAAGACGAATGGGCAGCTATACCACCTGCAAGAATTTGGGGCCTCATAGACAACTATTACAAGAGACTGCACACTGTCATTGATGCTAAAGGGGGCAATACACAGTATTAAGAACTAAGGGTATGCAGACTTTTGAACAGGGGTCATTTCATTTTTTCTTTGTTGCCATGTTTTGTTTTATGATTGTGCCATTCTGTTATAACCTACAGTTGAATATGAATCCCAGAAGAAAAAAAATAAATGTGTTTTGCCTGCTCACTCATGTTTTCTTTCAAAATGGTTCATATATTACCAATTCTCCAAGGGTATGCAAACTTTATTTGTATATATATATATTGTGTTGTACTTGCTTGTTTTGATTATGGGGGGATCTGGAATCTACGCCCCTGATCACAAATGACTCAAATGCATATAATCAGGAAGATAAAGGCAGGGGCCTAGGGCACCAGTGTGCTGAGTGGGCCAGTGAGGGTGAACAATACATAATCAAAGGACATTCGGCTTTCAACAACACAAAATAGTAATGTTTTCTAGGTTCTGGTCACAAACTGCACTATAAGGTGCAGCAGTAGGTCATGGGAGGACACACATGGACCTCATTATTTTACACACAATCCACAATAACAGTTACAACAAAAAAAAAAAAAAAAAAAAAAAAAAAAAAATACCATTAAGATGAATGTGGGAGCCCAGGTGAGTTTTAATCACTGGATGAATGCCACAGGAGGCTGACAGCATAAAGGATCCTCTCATTAGTAAACTGACCAATCAAACTGTATTTGAAATAAAATGACTAGCACAAACTTTTAGAGTCTAGCTAAAACAGAACAAGTAAGATATGTGCAAAAAAATAAATAAAAATAAAAATAAACATTAAGGTGTCTTTACTGGATCCTTTAAATAAGACTCTGTGTCAACAAATTTTCTCAAAGAACATCAAATATTTATCTGAAGTGACTTATCCAAACGTGTTGCTGATACTGAGCATCTACGCGAGAGAGGCAATGAAGTTGTATCATAGTTTAGATGCTCACAATTATTTCCTCAGTGGAAAGATCGGGAATATTGGATCACTCCTATTATAACCAATGAAGCTGTTTATGTTGTAAGCACGTGACTTGCAGACAAGGCAAGATTTTATTTATTTTTTATTTAAAATCTCTCTTCTGCAGTAGCTTTTATACTACTCCAGCTACCCCTGGCAGTGCAATAATGCAGATATTGTTGACTTTTGTGTGACAAATTGCCTATGTTTCTAAGTCACTTCGGATGAAAGTGTCTGCTTAATGACTGTATGTAAATATAAATGACTTGCACAGCTTCATTCATTATAATGGGAGCAATCTATAATCACTTTTAGAGCTCATAAATAAACACTCTGACTCAACTAGCCAGCTAAACTCTACTTTAGGGTTAGGTCAGGGTTAGGGTTAGGTTAACCCTAACTATTAGTTGGCAAAAATGTCATTCACCTACCAGACTGTGCTACAGTTGTTAGTACTGCACATATCCAGCTGTCTCGCTTCACTGCTGCAGTTCATAAGTCCATACGTTGTTACTTTTTCAGAGATCTAAACAACTTAGTTCCGTTAGTTCCAGGCATCTAGGGAGCATCATCTTGTCACCGAACAACATGGTCCATATTTTAATAATGACATTCTGTTACAATCGTGAACGATCACTATGAATGAAGCTGGAATGGGGCCCTCCATGCAATTGTCAGTAGATACAATTGCATGGCCATTGTCAGCAGATAGAACTGAGAAATTGATTTGATCCCTTTGTTTACTATGTTAACAGGTGTTGGTTTGATGATCTGAAAGATAACACATCGGTATAGAAAAGAATACAATAAAAACATATTAAAAAAAATATAATAAAAACATTGCAAACTTTTATTGGTTTGATCAATCAGAATTGTTTTATTAGTATTGTCCACTAAAAATTTGGTCACGGACTGCCACTGTCATAGAGTATAAAGCTAGATAGGTACAGTTTGTCCAGACAAACTTTGACGTTGGCTTGACAAATCATGGTCTAAAAGTTTAAAAAGTGTGTTTGATAAAAATGGGAAATTATTAACATACAAACAATTTATGATCACTTACAGCTTCCCTGTACATTTTAAGGAATTTAATTTAGTTACTAAAGATATTCCTTTAGCCCTTATTCAACTTGTAAAAAGTCATCTATGTAATTCCTCAACAGTTACTCCCAAATTTGTGTTGGATGGTATTGACTTCACTGGGATAAAAATTATTAACAAACCATTTTTCAAAAACAAAATAGAATTTCACCAAGAGGATTTTTTATTTTTTGTTCTTTAATTGCCAGTATTAGATGGAAGAGTGCCTGGTTACTAAATACTGCATTACAAATAAAGGAAATAAATTTGTATAATGTAATCTTTAATAGCAAAATACACTGACATTGATGACATTTGTACTTAAAGGGTTAGTTCACCCAAAAATTCTGTCATTATTTACTCACCCTCATGCCATCCCAGAAGTGTATGACTTTCTTTCTTCTGCAGAACACAAATTAAGATTTTTAAAAGAATATTTCTGCTCTGTAGGTCCATACAATGCAAGGGAATGGGTGACAACATTTTGAAGCTCCAAAAATCACATAAAGGCAGCATGGTTTAATTTAATTGCTTGCTTTCTTTATTTACATTGAAATTATTTCATCTACATGTTTATTGTTGATTAAAACAAATACAGTAAAGTGTTTGAGTCACAGACATTTGTGTTTTATTTCTGTGTTTCTGGACAATTTTTGCACTGACTGGTGGCTTTAAAAGAGCTATCTGGGGTTGCATTTTTCTTTTTGACAGGCTTAATCCTGTTTGGCACCCGAATATATTTAAGTTTTATCATTTTAATTTAAGTTTGGGTGCGCCGCTGTTACACTGCCCAGTTGTGGGCGTTTGCATGAAGAATGTGAATCACCAAAAACACAAGAAGAAGAATGTGAGAGTGAAAGTTAAAGTGGAAACTGACTGAGAAGAGAGGAGAATTTATTGTAAAAACTGGTTAAATAGTAATGTTTCTAACCAACATCTATCAAATCGCTTCTGGAAACAATGATTTAACCACTGGAGTCTTATGGATTACTTTTATGCTGACTTGGAGCTTCAAAATTGTGGCACCTATTCACTTGGATTGTATGGACCAAAAGAGCTGAGAAATTCTTCTAAAAGTCTTCATTTGTGTTCTGCTGAAGAAAGAACGTCATGCACAACTGGGATGCCATAAGGGTGAGAATTTCCATTTCCCTTTAACAAAAAGTCCAAAGCTTATGTAATGCACTATGATAATGTGCTCAAAATTCCCCCTTAAGTGATGTAACCTTTATAGTTGGGTAATTACAATGCTATGCTTGTGCTATTATATACATGAGAAGAAAAGAAGTGTATATTGCATGATAATCCTGACCTCTGGTGGTGGTGTTTCCTACCTGCGGGCACAGGTCAAACGTTTTATCAGTTTGTGTCACTGTGGTTTAATCAATTTTTCATAGTAACTGGTAAATGTTTCAGAATCAGTGTAAAACGTTAATCAAAAATGCTATTTAATTTTAACAATTAACAAAATCAGAAAGTATTTTTTCCCCCACAAATTTAGTTTTTAATCACACCTAGATTTTATATTGAAATGACTTATAGGCACAGCAATTGCTTTAACAATGCAATTCACATACAACTTTAAATTTGCTTCTCTTCTTATTAATTTTAATGAATTTAAAAAAAAAATAATCCAACTGCTTTTACGTGCAAGTACAAAACTTTAAACTGATCACACATAATTAAAAAAGTTCTGGTCAATAAATGCACAATAGCAGGTTTATTATTCAAGAACTGTTATCATGCATTCATATGATTAGTAAATGTTTCCTTTCAAACAACCAGTGTTTCAAAACTTACATTTATTTTAACATACAATGAAAACATTGCCCCAAACAAACAAACAAACAAACAAACAAACAAACAAACAAACAAAAAGTGTTTCTTTTCTTTTAATTTAGTCATTTTACTCTGTGAATTTAATAAATAAACAATTCAATATACATTTTTCAAATAGAAATAATGGGTGACAAATGTTAGAGTTGGCAAACATTAGTAAAGTATTAAAGTAATTAAAGTTAATTCAAATTAAGCAAATTAGGCAAATTAGGCAAATGTCAAATTAATAAAATTGGTGAAATATTCACCTGAAATGAAATCAAATGGTGTGATCAGTGAAGATACTGACATCATAAAATTCAAAGTAATCTTTGAACATATATGCTAAACAATTGTGGTTTCCATGCAAGATAAATTGCCAATACTGTAGTGAGAATTAATCATGTTTGGTTACACTTTTTACAAAATTTTTCCGAACCTGTTACAGTAAAATCAGTAGATATACCGATGGTTTACTGATGAAGCATTAAGACCATGTCGATTAAATCATTTCAAAATGTATTAAAATAAAATGAGAACAGGCTCAAAATGTTTCACGTTACATAAATGCATTATGAGATGTCTTTTCCATGGAACTCAAGAGGAGATGATGGGCAGAATGTTAGCCTCAGTTACCATTCACTTTCATTGTATGGGGAAAAAAACAAATGCAATAAAAATGAATGGTGACAGAGGCTAATATTCTGCATTACATCACCTTTTGTGTTCCATGAAAGAAAGAAAATCTTACAGGTTTGAAACGACATGGGTTGATTACATTTTAAGACTTTTCATTTTTTCAGTGAACAATCTCTTTAAGATCGTTTAAGATAGCCCCCCTTAAGTAATTATTTTTATTTATTTTTTTACTTGTGGAATATACTCAAATCGGTTTGGTTTCACTATTTCAAAAATGTTATTTAGATGTTGAACCTATTTTACAGTAAAATAAAACAGGATAAAATTGGCAATACAAATTGGCAATACAAAAAAAATAAAAATAAAAAATAAATAAAAAATACAAATTTTTTGTGCTTCTTTTTGTAATTCTTAAGGACTCATTGTAAATATAACATACAATCCTAAGTAGAATTTACTTATCAGTTAAAGCTTTAATTTCTACATGCTTGAATTGAATACTGATATAGAATCTGCTTGTAATATTTTCAAGTTCTTTCTTGAACTAACTAGTCAGTGTAGAATGTATTAAATCTTTTGTGCTGTATGTTTTGACCACAGAATATTTTTTCAAGCTACATTTGATAACTAATGTAGATTATTACTGTAATACTCATGTGACACTCTAAAAGTTTGCTCTAAGTAGACTACTGTATAATTATCAAAATATATGCTGCTCTCTCTCTCTCTCTCTCTCTCTCTCTCTCTCTCTCTCTCTCTCTCTCTCTCTCTCTCTCTCTCTCTATATATGTAAGCATTGAGTAGGAGCAGTATTTGAATACACTATAAATAATGCCTGATTAGCCTGACCTCTTGTGGTGATGCTACCTAACTGCGGACATAGTTGAAATAAATTTGATATACCTGTAACTTAATGCTGCAAATAATCTAAGAAGCAACTTGGCAGCTATACTGAGACAGGAGTTTTTTTCTGATGAGTTAAAAGTTTTTTTTTTTTTTTTTTTTTCAAGGTTATTGTTGCATTGCCCTTGTAGTGAAAAATTACTCATTTCCTTTCTTTCCTATAAAAAATAAAACATACTTAAAAATCAGTTGGTCTTATATCCATCAGTATATATACAAATGGAAAATCTACTTGATTTAAGACTGTATTATACAGTATGTTAGATAATTAATTAATTAATTAAATGTAATTATCACAAAATAATTTGGTTAAGAATTGTTTGATTGTGTGCCTAAGTTTCTTTAAACAACAGAAAAATAAGAGAAATAAACAAACAAGATTTTTTAAAATACCTTTTAAATCATATATCAAAGCAATATTTGTAATGAAGGGAAAGTTATAGTGTCATCCACGTATACATCTTATGAGTGTCAAAAGACATTCTGTTGACAATGAATAATTACTGAATTACATCTGAGACCTTATTAGTTAACATTTCTAAGAGACAAATAGAAAACATATTAGGAACTGGTCATAACATGTGATTATACGGAAGGGTTCATCAAAGGTTTTCACTGGTTTCCCCCCTCTGTCTCTTTTTTTTTTTTTTTTTTTCAAAGCAAGTCAGTCCACACTGTGGCCATCTTGGGAATGCTCTGGGGCAGGTATTTTCTATGGAAACAGGCGGCATGAAAGTACAGCTCCTATCTACTTGAATAGGGAAAGACCGAAGTCTCCAAAATGGTTGGTCAATATTACACTCTAATGACATTTCAAATCAGCAAAGTCAGACAACAGTGGTATCATAAATTTTGCTTCTTACAGTAAGCTCAGATAACACTAAAAAATGCTTGGTCAAGCTGGTCCAGTAAATGCACATGTGTGTTCTCGAGTTGAATGACAGGTGATAATCTAAATAAGTGTAGATAAGTGTATCTAAAAGGTGATTAGCTCATTTACCTGTAAAGGACGCAACTTCCTTTTCTACGTCCACTATTCTGGGCATTCCAATTTCTCCTATTCATTTTAATACAAGTCTCAGGCTAAATAGTCTCTGTTTAAAGTAAAGTTCTTTAATAGTATATTTAATAGTATATTAAATTATGTGAAATACTGACATGGAGATAATGATGATGGTGGTGAAAGATGTTGTTACTCTGTAATATGGAAGGCCTCTTTCAGGCTCTGTAGAATTGGTTCTCGCCTGTAATATCAGCAGAGCAGGTGCTGTGGGACAGAGTCGTAGAGTTGGCATTGGTATAACTCACTAGACATTTGCGGCGATGCACAATGGCTTCATGCACTAGGTGTTCTTTTTCTCCCAGGTCACATGGAGCTTTACAGAAAGGACAACGCTCATCACAGCCTTTGACTCTTTCGTATAGCATGTTCTGAAACTTAAAGGGGAGATCATCAGAGACTTCAATGACATCGTCATTCTCCATAAATTCCTGAGCAACTGACAAAGACAACTCAGTAACTGATTCCTTTCGATTTGCAAGGAAGTGCTCAGGATATGTAGTTATGTCAAACAAAGGTTCATCCAAGATTTGAGTTGGCACAGTGATGTCTCCCAGACTCTGCTGGTTGATGCAAACTTTTTCCAGTAATAGTCTAACATTGCTTTGTACCCCAGTACCGTTTTTAGATGCCTGAATAATGAACCTATTAATCCAATCAAAGATTTGTTGCATTCGCTGTTCCCTGCTGTCTTCTATCAAAACAGAACCTGAGAGGTATGTTGCAACAAAGTTCTCTATGCTCTTCCGACTAAAGCCCTCATGGGACTGCAGGTCCTCATGGAAATTCTCAAAACGGTTCTTTAGCAGCATGTCTTTAAGAATACTATAGTGGAACTTCTTTGGTGAACTATAAAGCTGTGCATTTGAATGCTGGAGCATATCATGAAATATATGCCTCTCCAAATTGCAGTAAATGAAATCTTCAGCTTTTGGTTTGAGGCACAGGTTGATGAAAGCTTGAGTTGCTCTTTGACACTGGTCTCTTTTTCGGAACAGATTCATGTCTTTCCTTGGTCTCATTGAGAAATCGTTCTTTAATTTCTCTTTCCCTTATGAGCGACTCCTGCATGTCTTGAAAAGACTGTTTTGCTACAAATGTATCCTTTGAGGTCCGCCTCATATTTTGGTTTCATCATGAACGGCTCTGATTTTAGAACTTCTAGACCCTTGTACACAATCAGAAGTAACTCTCTTATGTAGCTGTCAGAGCTGCCCTCTTTGTGCCACAATTTCTCTGAGACTCTCATCATAGTCCTCTATAAAATTATTGGTGAATTTTTGCGCAATGTCTTTGTTGTACTTCAATGTTTTCTTCATCTTACTACCCAGAGCAAAGTGCCCATTCTCCACCATAAAGCCATTGAGTTGGTTTGTGTTACGGAGTTTTATCTTCTGTTTTTTCAGACCACGATTGCTCAGGTTTTCCTTTATCCTTGTAAAGATTTCCTGTTTCTAGAGGGGGAACCTTCAAGTTGGATGGAATGTCTTCCCAAACATTAACAAATTCCTGTGCAAGCTCCTTGTCCTCAGTTAAACATTCAGTGTTCTTGGAGGTCTGTAGAGTGAACATAGTTTTACCTCCAGTGCTGCTTCAAGTGATGTAAGTAAGGCTTGCATCTTGACCATAATAGTTTGCCGGATGGTAGCAGCCTCAAGTTTTGGAACAACATTCGATGTCATTTGCTCTTGAATGAGGTCTGTTCTTTTGAGAAGGCTTGCTTTGTAATTATCCCCAAGGGCAATGTCAATATCCTTCTCCCTGAGGTGGTCCAAAAATCTTGCCTTCATTTCGTCTCCCCCCATATTGATTGTCTTTCACTGACTCCCACAAGTTAAACATATGCTCCATAAATGCACCCAAGCAGGTTGGCTGGCCTTTGTTGCCTTGTTATGGAACATAGTCAACAGGCTTTGCTTTAGCCCAAGAACTACATTACTGTAGCTTTGAGCATTTTGTTTAGTCACAGATTTGCTGCTCCAAGGACCATTCGGGATATGGCTTACACATCTTGTTTATTATACCTTCTGTCCCAATCAACATAAGAAATTCACAGTCCATTTCGTTTCTGAAGTTGTCAGACAGGCTGAGGAGAAGCATGTAAGCCCCTTTTATGCCTGATAAGACCTCTGCGGTCTTTGAATTGTGGAAACCCAAGACTGTCAAGACTCTCAAGCGACTGAACTTTGGCAGCAGTTTGTGTACCTCATAAAAAATGCTGTACACACAGTTCATGGGAAATACAGAGACATCCCCATCATAGAGCTCAATGGGAACACCATACAAGAGTAGTTCGGCACCAATGTATGGTAAGCTAAACATGTCATACAAGTCACTGTTTGGGCCGTGGAAATAATGTTCGTAGACCAATCCCATCTCCCGGAGGAAGTTTTCGAGTCCAATGCAAGATTCTAGCATCTGTTCCCCATCTGTTTCTCTATGAAGGGATAGTCTATCCAGCTGCATAAGTTCAAGTTTGACCCTCATCCAAGAGAGGAAGAATGCCCGCTTGGTCATGTCAAATGTACACAGAGCTGCAATAAAAGCCCTCATGGTTGTTGTTCATTTATATTCAAGCAGTTGTTTAATAAGGCCTTCCTTCTCTTCTGTTATGCTCTGGGTTGTATGAAGACATCCCTCTTCCTTCTCCAGCTGACACAGCTGTTTCCACACTGTACCCTGTAGGAGCAGCTGGTCTTCCAAATATGTAGACACTCCTTCAATTCCACTGAAGACTTCTTCAACCTCACCGAATGCCATTTGATAGATTTCATTCTCATCGACTTTAATGTTGAGGTCATTGGCCATACCAGCTGTGCCAACAAGGTTTGCAGTATGCAGGCACATAATAAGGTGATTCAGAACATCTCTTAAGCTTTTAGCAATTACTTCCTCATCACCCTCACAGCCATATAGCACTGTATCATCAGGCAGTTCTAAATCTTTTACCAGCCTTTGTTTGATTTTCTCATTATGCTCATTATCCTCTTTGCCATTCTCCTCTGTTGAAATTGAGCAGTCTATTAGAATCATGTGGCTTGTATTGTCTTTCCATGAGGCAAGTAGTTCTCGCCCCTTAGTGCCGAAACTTCCGCAGAACACAATGAGGACTGCAGATGTGTAACACAGAAGACTTGTCTGTTTTTCATGGTTGGCTGTATCTTCATGAAGATTAGCTACCAGCACAGGACGAGAAAAGACTTTGTCCTGATGATCTCCTGAAGTAAGTTTCCATCACACCTCTACCAGACCATCTGAGAAAACTCGAGGCAGCTGCTCACCTTCCATGCCACAGTTTATGAAGCATTCGTTCAGCTTGTGTTGACTCCCAAGCACATGGTTGAGTACTCGAGATTTTGAGACACTGCAGCAACCTAGTCTCACTGCGAGAAAAATCATCCTCAAATTGGCCATGTTCTTGCTGATAGTTCCCTCAGATGGTGACTTCCACTGAACAAGAACATCTCTGAAAGGACACAGAAGGAGGGTTCCCTTCTTTTCTGGGTAAATGGATGGTAGGTACAGAGGCACTGCAAAGTTGCACTGCACCATTCAGTGGGTAATCTCTTGCTGTAGGAGTTGATTTGGCGAGGCACAGGTAGACCTGTTTGCCTCCCGGGAATCCTCCCACTGCCCGCTGTGGCATTCCCTGTCTGAGGCCCCCCTCGGTATGGATGCACTGGCGCACAGCTGGCCCTGGAGTCTGCGCAAGTATGCGTTTCCCCCAGTGAGCCTACTTGCACAGACGTTGTGCAAGGTCAGGGAGGATGAGGAACAGGTCTTATTGGTAGCACCTTACTGGCCTACCCAGACTTGGTTCTCGGAACTCACGCTCCTCGTGACAGCCCCTCCCTGGCAAATTCCCCTGAGGAAGGACCTTCTTTCTCAGGGATAAGGAACGATCTAACACCCGTGACCAGACCTCTGGAACCTCCACATCTGGCCCTTGGATGGGACACGGAAGATCTTAGTGGTCTACCACCCACTATCACTCAGGCCAGGGCCCCTTCTACTAGGTGACTGTACGACTTGAAGTGGTGCCTATTCACAAACTGGTGTTCTTCCCGAGGCAAAGACCCATAGAGTTGTGCAGTCGGGTCAGTGCTTTTCTTCCTGCAGGAGAGGTTGGAGGGGTGGCTATCCCCCTCCACCTTGAAGGTGTATGTAGCCACTATAGCGGCACACCATAATGCAGTGGACGGTAAGTATTTGGGGAAGCATGACCTGTTCATCAGGTTCCTTAGAGGTGCCAGGAGGTTGAACCCTCCTAGGCCGCACCTTGTTCCCTCATGGGACCTCTCTGTGGTCCTGCTGGGCCTACAGAGAGCCCCTTTCGAGCCCTTAGAGTCAGTTGAGCTGAAAGCCCTCTCCTTGAAGACGGCCCTCCTGACTGCGCTCATCTCCATCAAGAGGGTTGGGGACCTGCAAGCATTCTCTGTCAGCGATACATGCCTAGAGTTTGGTCAGGCGTACTCTCATGTGATCCTGAGACCCCGGCCGGGCTATGTGCCCAAGGTTCCCACTATCCCCTTTAAAGATCAGGTGGTGAACCTACAACTGCTGCCCGGGAGGAGGCAGACCCAGCCTTGTCATTGCTGTGTCCAGTACGCGCTTTGCGTATCTATTTGGACCACATGGAGAGCTTTAGACGCTCTGAGCAGCTCTTTGTCTGTTTCGGTGGACAACAGAAGGGGAACGCTGTCTCCAAACAGAGGATTGCCCACTGGATTGGGGATGCCATCGCGTTGGCATACCAGGCCCAGGGTGCGCAGTCCCCTTTGGACTACGACCGCACTCTACCAGGAGTGTAGCCTCCTCCTGGGCCTTGGCCAATGGCGCATCTCTAACAGACATCTGTAGGGCAGTGGGCTGGGCAACACCCAATACCTTCGTGAGATTTTATAATCTCCGGGTTGAGCCAGTTTCGTCCCGTGTGTTAGTAGGTACAAACTGGTAAGGATGCAGGCAGCTGTCCGGGTGTACCGCTGGCACACAAGCACCTTTCCCCTTCCAAGGGGAAGACGTGTGCTCTTTCATCCACGTGAGTTCCTGGGATCGGTGAACCCTGGATTCCTCCCCAGCACCTGCGGCAAGCAAATTCGGTGGAGGAATTCGATGCCAGGCTCAGTACTTGTGTCAGTATGCCCTGTTCAGGTCATCCCCTGTACTGGGATAGGTGCTCCATATGCATTGGTTTCCCTGACGGTAGACCCATGTCTCCGCATGGGCAGAGTCCCCTCTGCCACTGGTCGCTGTGTTTGTAGAGCTCAGTCTCCTCCGGGTAGGACCTACCACAGGGACTTCCTCCACATGCGATACTACCGATAAGGAATCGGTAAGCCCATGTGACATATTTCCACACAATTACGTCCCCTTCGGGCAGGGTGTGGTCTCCGCGATGTCTTTTTCCAAGGACACCTACCCCGACACAAATACGTTTGGCCCCAGCTGGAATCAAGCGAGTTCTTTCTCCAGGAGAAGAAAGAAGCGAAAAGGCTGAACCAGCTGATGCAGCCTGTTCCCATTGTGGGCACATCTGACCCCCCCCCCCTTTATGATTTCGGGGGTCGAGGGTCCATACGATGTGCATGGGGCATTGGGAAGGTTATGATGGGGCTGGTGCACTTGTTACTTGGCACTCAGTTGGCTGCCTGCACCTGCACCGCCGATCCACGTAACACAGTTCAGCCGGTTGTGGCATTTCATATAGGGATCCCTAGTGTCACTACATCGACACAATGTTGAGTGAGTGACAGATAGGGAACATCTAGGTTACTGTCGTAACCCCCGTTCCCTGATGGAGGGGAAAAGACGTTGTGTCCCTCCTGCCACAACACTGAACTACCCGCTGTAATGGCCGGGACTCTGTTTCAGCTCCTCAGCACAAACCTGAATGAGTGGTTGCACACCAGCTCCTGTTATGTCCGGGGGAGTGGCATGCAAATTCCACTCTGCAATTTTCATTGGCCTTTCCTTAAAACATCAGAGGTGTTTGGGGCTACCAAGTGTGACCCCTAGTGTCACTACATCGACTCAACGTCTCGTTCCCTCCATCAGGGAACGGGGGTTACGACAGTAACCTAGACGATTTATATCCAAACATTTCTAAAATGCATTCATCTGCTTACAAAATTCTAGTAAGCGACTGGACTGATTATTTCGGACACTTTTGGGGCATTAGCGGCTTTTTAACTGTGTATATATCGGTGTGTATATCAAAACTGCATAAGTGTACATCTTAATTTTAACATTTTATTATGTAATTATCAACCCAATGCTAGATGTCTTGTGCAGCCAAGTTATTATACATCAGTAACTCCTTAGCATGCAGTTTTCCTCTTTCTTCTTGCTTTCCTGAGAGTCATAAGGAGGTTTGTCACTAACCACACACATGGGAAGCATCAAATCCAAAGCCTTTGCATTACAAAATGCTGATTAGCCAGTACATCAAATGTACAGTACACCTATGAAAAATTCATTCATTAAAAAAAAAAAAAAACTTGAAATGCTAAACCTGCTAATATTTATCCAAAATATATATAAGTATCATCATCATCTTGCTCTGGTGTGTTGAAATATGATCTTACCTAAACTGTGATTGAATTGATTTTTTCTTTCTTGTGCTATTCTGTCATTGAATGGAATAGACATAAACCTGGTCATGACTGTGAGCATTATATACAGGCTCAATGTGATATGGTCTGATTTTTTTTAATTTTCCCCACCCTGTTCATTAAGCATGTACGCACATACAGTTCACACTTGATCACGTACACACTCATGCACCAAAAAAAACTCTCACACAGCAGAAAAAGTACCAAATAATCCAAACAGATTTTTAATTTTTTTTTTGTATGATAATTCTGTGCAATATAATAATTGGTTTTAAGGGAGGCCAGATGTCTTTATTTTCAGCCGATAGGAGTAGTTGTAAACATTAAAATTTGCACCCATAAACGTACATGATATGCACACTAAAATTAAGCACAAATCAGGAATATTTTCACAGTTACAGTCCTTTACACAAACCTTGAAAACACTGTCACTTTGTGGGACCTAAACCTTATCTAGAGACCAGAAGACTTGGTGGTGGGCTATTTTAACTTTAGTCAGTAAGCAGCCATCTGACAACAACCCAGAACACCTTATCAACCACATAGCAATATGCTAAAAACTCTCAGAACACCTTAGCATTGTGGTTTTGTACGGGCAAGCACATTTTCAAAATTGTACTAAATTTCAGTAGTTTCATTATTAATTTTGCTTTTAATTTTTTAATGCATTTTATGGTGTATATATGTGTATGATTGTGCTACTGCAGATTTGAAAGATTGGCACCGACCCTACAGGAATGATGACTTCATTAATGACAAACAACTTTTGCTATTTATCCAGGCAGAGATGTGCACAGGGGCCGAAGCCACAGCCCCTTCGCCCTACTGGGCTGAGGTGCCCCTCTGGAGAAAGTATATCATTTGCATATATTCATTTTGCAGACACTTTTTATTCAAGCGATTTAAATATCATGAATAGTAAAACTCTCTATGCATAATGTTTTTTAATTGTTTGTTAATGTAAACATGCGCTAGATAGACGACCGTCTTCGGCTGTTGCATTGCACCTCTTATTTTGCAGGGCAGCGGATCAGGAGAGAAAGAGGGGGAGGGTCGCTTGACACTTAAGCAGGTCTAAATGCGTTAAAATTGTGCATTAGTTCATAAGGTGAACGATCAGATCACAGAGCTAATGTAAGTCCCTAAAAATTAATACTTTTCTTTCTTTCTTTTTTTTTCTTTTTTGTTATTTAAACTTAAATGTAGGCTGTCCTATTACTACAATTGCTGCATAGCTAAATCAAAGTTGTACTATAAATGATAAAGAACGATAAAGTGAGGCATTCAACTGTTGCTTAACTGAATATATGAAGCAAGCTGTCTTCTACAATTTATGGTGTATTAAAGTATACATAAATATACAAAGCCTATTTCAGTCCTATATATATATATAAAATAACAATGAAGAAAGTGATAATAACACTATATAACCATGGAATTTAACTGCATAATGTTAAATAACACCAGGTCTGCATATCTGGCATCACATTATGCTGTGCATATTGTATATGTTCAAAGTGTGTGTTACACACTGTTTATAGTACCACACATTCACAAAAAAGAAGATTGAGACAGAAAGAGGAAGAGTGGAGGCTGCTAAAAGGGGGTTAGTGGATGGGGGGGAGGGTGGATCCCTTTTTCTCAGTTTGAGCCACTGCCCCTCAGAATGTTTATGCACGGTCCTGTATCCAGGTTTTGACTAATGAAAGTCTGAAGAATTGAGAAGAGATTCTTAACATTATTGTTCTTTGATAACATTTGCCTTACAGACCTGATTTCAAGTGTGATTTATGATATGGAGTAAACTTTTAATGCCATGACATCATATTTACATGGATCAATGTATTAGAAATTATATAGCATTAGCAATATTAATTACATAGTATATAGAAATCATCCAAAAAATGATTTACTCAGAATTACTGTGAAGGGGCAGTAAATTATTTTTTTTAAATTATATTTTTACAAGAAACTGTGAGAGGTGCTTACCCATGCAAAACATGCTGCCATCCAGGGCATTGAATTTCAGTTGCTATGAGTTTTTTTAGCATATTGTTATGTAGTTGCTTGGATGTTATGGGTGGTGTTTTAATATTTGCTTACTGGCCCAAATCAAAAGAGCCCATCTCCAAGTCTGTCTATGATGTTTTGGTCACTAGATAGGGCTAGTGTCCCTCCTTCAATGTAAGTCTGTGGCATTTTTTTTTCACCCATTCATTGCATGGCAGGACAATAGTCTGATTTAAAGTATGTTCAATTCAGCACAAATGGAGCTACATGTTGAGTTGGAGATTTTGAAAAATCCCTAACTATGAGCAATAGTAACAATCATGCTAAAAATCACCATTCAAGAAAAACATGAGCAAATGCTTTATTATCCCTTGACTTGAAGTAAAAATGCCCTCTACCTATTGACATTGGAGTTCTGGCCCATTACCAGGCCATAATTTCCTGCTCCACAATTGATCAGGTACATTTACTCATGATGCCCAGAGAACAACCAGGAATGTTCAAAGAGGTCACAATGCACACAGTGTGCCTGTAAACTAAACAATTTTTCTTCAAAGCCAAATGAAGTCATATATGTAATTATTTAAGTCAAAGTGTCATGTCTAACTCTGAGTCCTCATGAGCTTAAAGCTCTATACCCACAGGGATAAACGCTTGTGTGCGCAGAGGAAAAGATTACATGCCTCCTATTTCTGTAACGCAAAGCTCTTTAGCTGACTTAGCCCTGCCGTGTGAGTGTGTATGCCTGAAATAGCGGACAAACAATATTATGTGTGAGTGTGAATGGTGCATGTGTGTGTCTGTGTATTCGCAGAAAGATGCAGCTTTAGATCCTTTACTTTCTATCTGAGTATCACCAGGGTTGACGTGGTGTGTTGAAGTTCTCTGCACAGGACTAACTGAAGGAAAACACAAAGAAAGGCATCTAACAGACATTCAAAATGCTGGTGACAATGCTAACAGCCATTTACATGATGGTGAGAGTGGCTGAACAGGTAAGGCAACACATTAGATTAAGATCTTCATGCAGTAGTCGCCGTTTGTCAACATACCAGACTACAGACATTTAATTGGTTGTGATGCTTGTCATTGCGTCATGTGCCAGACACTATGAGCTATGACAAAAATGCTAGATTAAGACAAATATGATGTGAGGACTGTTTATCCCTCATACCACAGAGCATAATATCACTATAAACAGACTTAAGGAACAGATATTTTTCTCAACAACTACATGCACATCAGACAGTTCCTGACAATTTTGAAGCTTTCTAAAGCTTATGGAGAGAAGTAGAATTGGCGTATCTTTTAAAAAATGGACCTTTCTTTCTATTAACAAAAAAGCACCATAAAGTTCTTTGGTATTCATTGAGGTACTTTGGAGTAACTTTTAAGTGGGTTTCTTCAACTATTGTTCCTTTTTGGCCTTGTGGACACCCTTTATATATATATATATATATATATATATATATATATATATACTGTGTATATACAGTATATATACTGTGTATATATGCACTGACAGCCAAAACTTTGGTATATTGTACAGATTTAGTTGTTTCTGAAGGAAATTGGTACTTTAATTCACCAAAGTGGCATTCAACTGATCACAAAGTATAGTCAGGACATCACTGATGTAAAAAACAGCACCATCACTGTTTGAAAAAGTATTTTTTGTTCAAATCAGGCCCCATTTCAAGCAGCCATCACTCCAACACCTTATGCTTGAGTAATCATGCTAGATTGCTAATTTGGTACTAGAAAATCATTTGCCATTATATCAAACACTGCTGAAAAATATTTGGTTCGTTAAATGAAGCTTAACATTGTCTTTGTGTTTGTTTTTGAGTTGCCACAGTATGCAATAGACTGGCATGTCTTAAGGTCAATATTAGGTCAAAAATGGCAAACTCGTCAGTGAATCATTGTTTTGAGGAATGAAGGCTATGCAATGCTTGAAATTGCCAAAAGACTGAAGATTTCATACAAAGGTGTACACTACAGTCTTCAAAGACAAAGGACAACTGGCTCTAACAAGGACAGAAAGAGATGTGGAAGGTCAGATGTACAACTAAACAAGAGGATAAGTACATCAGAGTCTCTAGTTTGAGAAATAGACGCCTCACATGTCCTCAGCTGACAGCTTCATTGAATTCTACCCGCTCAACACCAGTTTCATGTAGAACAGTAAAGAGAAGACACAGGGGTGCAGGCCTTATGGGAAGAACTGCAAAGAAAAAGCCACTTTTGAAACAGAAAAACAAAAAGAAAAGGTTAGAGTGGGAAAAGAAACACAGACATTGGACAACAGATAATTGTTTAGCGTCAGGACCCGCACCAGCCGACTTCATGAGAGCTTCTTCACCCAAGCAATCAGACTTTTGAACTCTTGATCTCTCAAGATCAATATACATCAGCACTGCATTTTATTAATCTTATTATCTCACACTGGACTGTCATAAATTATATTCTCTCTTAACAACACACTGGCAACTGACTATCAACCGACAGCCTGAAAGTCAATACAGTACAATACAACCTACTGTACATTTTATATATACTATATATACTATTTTTTATTGTATAATGTGTATTCTATATTGTGTGTATTGTATAATGTACATTGTATGTTATTATTTGTATATTGTGTTGTAATTATGTGTACATTAGATTTTAAATTGTGTTGTGTAAATTTGATGTTTATTGTAGACTGGTATATGTCTCATCATTGTCATGACTGCTATGTTGCTCGGAACTGCACCCAAGAATTTCACACACTATTGCACTTGTGTATATGGTTGTGTGACAATAAAAGTGATTTGATTTGAATTGGAAAAGAGTGTTATGGATCGTAAACCCATTAAGCTTTTGTGGGATCAGCTAGACTGTAAGGTGTGTGAGAAGTGCCTGACAAGACAGCCACATCTATGGCAAGTGTTACAGGAAGTGTGGGTGAAATATCACCTGAGTATCTGGACAAACTGACAGCTTGAATGCCAAGGATCTGCAAAGCTGTCATTGCTGCACGTGGAGGATTTTTTGATGAGAACTCTTTGAAGAAGTTTAAGTTTTTTTTTTCCCCAAATTGTAATAGCAATTTTTCACATGATAAATGTCCTGACTATACATTGTGATCAGTCGAATGCCACTTTGGGGAATAAAAGTACCAATTTCTTTCCATAAGAGCAAAATCTGTACATTATTCCAAACTTTTGTCTGCCAGTAAATATATATATATATATATATATATATATATATATATATATATATATAGTATTTTAAGAAATTAAAATCTATGATGATAAATGCAGGCATAGTACCAAGATGATGATGATGATGATAAATGCAGGCAAAGTACCAGGTCATTAATTTTAATATGACCTTTATATATAAAAAAGGAAACCATTGAAATCTTTTAAGAAAATACAAAAAATAAATAACTCCTGGAACATAAAAGAACCATCCTTAAATACTATGGTACATTATTATGGTAATCATTCAGTACCATGGCATGAATCAAAGTATCATGGTATTACCATGTGATTCCTAAGGGTCTTTAAGAACGTTATGGACCATGAAATTTGAAATGTCTATGAGGCATTTGAAGTTTATACTTCGTCCCCTGCTGAGAGATGATACAACAATTTAGTTTTTTGAGCCTCAGGAATAAAGAAATTAGGGTGCATGACATTGCAGTCCAGAGATTTAATACTCTTGACAAACAGGAATGACACCGAGGGAACTAGATAAATTAACACAAGGTACGTTTTGACACGGCTGTTCTGTTTATTCCACAATAATTGATTTAGTTCATAGGGGACAAAATGAACACTTTCTAATGACAGCTTAGCATGCAAGAGCATGACACATCTCAAATCAATCCAATAGAATCCTGATGTCACCTAGTCTGTGCTTAGCTGGACCTTTGACTACTGCAAAAGGTCTGGTCTGTACTGCAAACACATACTTTTTGCCAAGACTCGCCCACAAACTGTAGACAAGAAGAGAATGTCTGACTGCATGTAAAGCAATTAGAGGTGTCCAGATTAATTATTAATTTAACACAATTAACACATACACCAATTTGACAATGTATTCAGCTCTGTGTGAGTTACAAACACTGGTTGGAAAAGGACAGAACCTTTGCGAGGTGTTTGGGTTTGTTTGCGCTTGAAACTTGTTTTATCTGTCTCTCTGATGGAAGTTGTAGAATTTTCATCATGGTCTTTTTTTATCCGTCATACTTGTTTTCATTTCACAAATACTGAGGCTATATTCCAGCATGTAGCATCCATTATAATGGCATACAGCACATAACCGTGGATATATAATAGATTTTTGACTTAAGTGGGAGCATATTGAAACAGTAGTTCTAGGGTGAAATTCTATGTCAATCAATCGCTGTGCTAAAACAAGATTTATAAACTTTGCCAGTTACGTGTGGCTTAAAAGGAAATGACTGTTTGATCGAAAAATGTCCAAAGTGCTTACACTCATTGTGACAAGGCAGACGAGGAATGAGGATCTAAATGCAGCTTTTAATGAAACAAAAAATAAACAAGGTAACTCAGAATAAAAGGAAACAAAACACAGAGACCCAGGCACAGAACATGACAACACATGTGAAGACTGACAAAGAAACCACCGGAAACAAGGGCTTAAATACACAAGGGCAAACAAGGGAATGAGGAACACCTGGGGAAAACAATCAGGGGAAAATCAATCATGAAAGGAAACTACAAAGGACTACAAAACCAACAGGAAACAAAACAAGAATTTCAAAATAAAAGTCTAAGCACAAAAACAGGCAATACGTGACACTCATGTACAGACTTCCTGGAACTTCAGTGTGCCTAATAACAAGCAAATTAGCTAATTTAAAATAGTTTCCCCATTCAAATAATGGAGAATTCCACTCTAAATGTCATGTTTGCACTAAAATTAAAAGCAAGTGCTATGGGCAAAAAAGGTATGCTGTTTTTTTCTGCACTTTTTGTTTTTAAACTTTTGCGTTTTATTATCATGCAGTAACACATTGATATACTGTAATGATTGATGTATGCAGCAATGAAATCATAGTCACCCCCCTCGAAATCCAAACAGATGTGGTCAAAAGAGACACTTTCAAGATCAGGTGTAAATGGCGATGACGCCTGTCCACTTGTGATTGGATCGCCCTAAGCGCATCTTACGCCTGGCAATAAACAGGGAAGGGCACACACACACACTGCGGGAGAGTGAAATCAAAACTTATGCACTAGGTTTAAATGGTTTTCTTGTTTCTTTTTTTATCTGTCAAAATGACGGAAAACATTTGAATTTATCCGTCAGTGTTTTAAAAAATCGGTATATGACGGAGAATTTTCGGTTAATGCAACCCCTGCTCATTACACTGACATACCAGACTGACCTCACAGAGAAATTGGAAACAGTAGGTTGACTTTTATTTAGCTAAAATAATGTTTTGCTTTCCGAAATGCAAAACACTGCCCCCAGTGGCCAAAGTGGTGAGTGTTGTTGGGTGTATATGGGCACGTATGAACTCCATTTTCCGGGTGTATTGTCAACGGCGGGGCGACAAGAGTGAGTTGTGAAGCCAGTTGTTTTCAGCTGTACAGGCTGTAATACAGTGAAGAGGAATGCATATTTTATAAACTATACCCCCAACCCAAACCTAAATCTAACCATCAGTGAAGTAAAAAATTTAATGTTAGAGGGGGAAATGCAACCTTTAAAATGCGGATGTACTTGATTATGCAAATGCAATTACTTCCTGGTTTCAACAAGGGAGCCGAACCCGGGTCTCCCTCACAGCTGATGCAACACGCTTCCGGTTGTGCTTAAGGTTAAACATGTTGAAGCCGATGCAAAAATGTCTTAAAGGGGATGGAGCTTGTCAGTGAGTCGGCATATGTGGCCGATCCTAAGGTATCGGAACTCTCAGAAACAACATACCCACTTCCAGTGTGATCATGTTGAATGTACACACACAAAAAAAACAAACACACAACAGCAATTCCATGTCATTGATCAAGTGGTGGAGAAAACTACATTTTAACTGTACAAAATAAACCTGGAGCTTCAAAATAAAGTACTTTGCTGCCTTTGTAAGGTGAAATGTAATTACCACAGAAGCACGGCAAGTCTTAACTATCACCTAAAAGCCACACGAATCATAGTGCTGATGAGGAACCACAGCAGCAGGCTAGCTTGTTTGAGTTCTGCCGTGGAAGGACCGTTGATAATTACACGCGCAGCAAATTAAGCCGCATTCACATGACTCGCTGGAGTGAAGCATCAGCGTTTCCCAGGTGACGCATTGCACTAATGTCTTACCATTATGTGGTCAGTGCCATCGCTACAGGAAAAACAAGACGTTCTCTGCAGTGCTTTTCATGTGGAGTTCAAGGCGGAGCAAATCATGTGAATGTGACTTCACGATTGCTGTAGCAAAGAGGCTAGCCACAGCCTGCCAGTCAATTAATATTGTGGAGGATGAAAGTTAAGAGAATTAATGCCCATTTCAATGAATACTTAATTTATGGAGACTATTGTAGCTCTTTCATTTTGTCATCCTCCCACTTTGCATAAGGTTACTTGAAGTGGTGCTATTTAAGTGAATTTCTATCTTTATAGTGTGGAATTCTTTGTTTGGAAAATGTTTGTAAAGCTTCATTGTTACATATTGTTTTGTTTTCTAAGATGGAACTAAGTGCATTTTGACAGGAAAATAAGTATATAGTCAAATTTCAGCAGTGTTTTAAAATCTGTGATCAATCGTGATTAACTATGAAAAAATCATGCAATTAATTGCGATTAAATATTTTAATCTACTGACAGCATTAAAAGCAATCATTCACATTTCATAATGCTTTTACGTGCCGCTTAGAGCACAATAAAAGATTGGCATTGAAAAAAAATACTGGCATTGAAATAATGATGCGTCAGCATCTGCAAATGAATATTCAGAAAGCTCACATAAAAATAGCAGAATATGTGTAGACACTCCCAAGTACAGTACAGTGCAGAAAATAAGTACAGACTAAAGACATAACTATGAAATCAATTCAGAATATACTGTTCTGCTTGTAGATATCTAGTAACTGTAAATAGATTTGATCTCACTAATATGGCAAACTTTGGCAAAGATAGAATGAAAATGTGCCCTTGTTCTAGGAAAACGCTTAAAGGCAGCCAATTAGATTAGAGCTTACAAAATCGAGAAAACTTTTTCAGTTTAATATGCAATATACATAAAACGGTCAGCGAACGGACTGTGGAAGGTGAATGACCTTATGCTGAAACTAGATGTTGCCTAAAAGAGGCCAAATGTGGTCTTAAATGGAACATGTGTGCGCATACATCAAACACATACTGTACACCATATATGCAGCACACATGTCATTGTGGACAAACTGATACAGCTTTGTCCTGTGTGTTTCAGCTGGGCATTCGGTGGGTGCATCAGCCAGAGCCTCTGCCGTACATGGTGTCTCAGCCCCTGCCGTGGCAGGTCCACTATGTCTCCCAGAGCCGAAGAGGAAGTCGTACAGAGGTAAAATTTTATGTAACCCTATCCACATTAAATATTACCTACATTTAACACACCACTTAAAACACCCCAAGCCCTAAAAAACCCACCATGAGCAAAATAAAGAATGTGAGAAATCCACAGGCCTAATAGTCAGTTATGAATCTAATTTAGAGTGCCATGTAACCGGTCACAAAAAATGCCCAGGTCATATGCCACCCCAAAATTAAAAGAAAAAATAAATTACGTTTTGTATATATACAGTATAATATATATATATATATATATATATATATATATATATATATATATATATATATATATATATATATATATATATATATATATATATATATATTTATACTGTATATATACAAAATGTAATTTATTTTTTCTTTTAATTTTGGGGTGGTATATGACCTGGGTTTATACATAAGTTTATACATACATATATATATATATATATATGTATAAACTTTAATCTTGAGGACCATTAACATTTTTGAATAATGACATTAGTTTCATGACAATCAAGCATCCCTCCACCAATTCTCAGTACGTTTATGTGAAAAAAAAACAAAAACATAATCTCATTTTTACTATTATAATGTAGAACTGATAATAATTATGTATTATTGAATAATATATATGATTTTATATTGGGTTATAAATATAACCCAGACATTTCTGTGAGATTCACCCTAAAAGGTGAGCTTGGCTACAATAGTCCTTATATTAAATTCACAGTGAAAGGACTTTGCCTTGACATCTTTTTAGTGGCTTTAAAGGTTAGAGAGGGTAATGCTGGTGGGTTGAGGAAAGAGATGAGATTTATGAGCCCTGTGTCATTGAGTAACCATTGGCTTAACTCTTTTTTAAAGTGATTCAGAGGTTTCCTCTCTCAGTAATATATTCGTTTCCATGTAAACTATACCTCACATGCCCTAGCTGTTACATTCTGTTCTACTGAAGTTGCCATGAATTATCAGGCATTACCCACTGGCATTCAAGGCCACTGTCAAACAGACAGATTCTCATTGACTGCTAGCCTTAGAAAATCTAGTCTTGAACAACCCTCAGGCCTGTAATCCAATGGAGAGGGATTTGTGTCTTAATGCATTATGACATCTTGTGGTTCTGTCTTCTGCTTAAAAAGAGGACAAGTTGTAATTAAATCGCTGATACATTACAACTGACACCATCTTAAATGCCAAGTGGTTAATTATCTCAAACTGTATGTTAAAGACACACTAAGTATTTTTTTTTTTCTGACAATGTTGTACACATAACAAAATTAATAGTACTTTTGATATAAAAAGCTATTTTATTAGTTGTGCTTGCAAAGGGATCCAAAAGACTCCCAAAGACAAGATGATATGGACTGAAGCCATATACAGACCATGGTTTCGACAAGTACCACATGCAACTGGATTCAAATCCTTGTTGCTCCTGGAACAACATTTCTATCAACCAATCAGATTTTAGGGATTCATTTGGGGTTAACATTATGCAACGTTTAGTCTTAGGGCTAGGGTTAGGGGCTTTTACAGCATTCCTATCAAGCTATTATTTCCCTCTAATTTTAGAAGAACTTTATGGTTGGGGTTTGGGGCAGGGTTAGGGTTAGGACTACGTTTCTTTGTTTGGTCAGTTGTTTCAGGACCAACAAAAAACATTTATCTAGAAACTTTTGCATATTTGGCAAAATCATGGTGACCAATGCCATTTCTAGTGGCCAGAATATCATACTAGAGGCTGAGCTCTTCTGACTTGGGCCCATTAGAAACCACTTAGCAGCACTCCTGCTGTAGCAAACACTTGCAACAACAAATAAACACATGGCAACAAAGAAACTTGGGCCAGTCAGGAAACACCAAGAAACCACCCAGGTTTGGTGGAACAGTTGAAATGGTCGAACCAGGTTGCTAATAATCTGTGCATCTCCTCTGCATTAGGTTTCAAGCTCTTCACTACGCCAAGCAAGTTCTAAACGTAGATTGGGTTTTGTACTGTTGCAAGTAGACATACTTAGATATAAAGCACTTTAAAATGAGAATTCATCTCATTGTTTATCATTTAGCAAATGTTTGTCATCCAATATAACTTAAAGTACACTAATTGGTGTTTAGTATCTACATCAATCAAACTTTTGATCAAACATTTCTATCCAGCCTAGTGTTACAGTATGTAGAGGCCTAGCAGTCCCTTTGAAAAACTTAGGGTTATGTTTGAGCCTTGTAGTGCCTTTTGAAGGAGAATCAGCCCAAAAGGAAATACTCTTGAACACTTTTATGTACAGTATACCATAATTAAATTTTCTGAAAATATTAATGTTGTATTTGGGCGAAATGGAGTAGAGTGTCCTCGAAATGACCACATCAGCACTGGGACATTGCATCCAGCAACCCGCTGCAGTGGCATGTGTGGAATATCCCAGCAGAGACGTCTCACACCTGCATGTTTTGTCTATACTGCTATGTCTAGCACATTCCAGCTGTACAAGAGACTCCAGAAAGACAGAGAGGCAACATGTGTGATAAGACTTTCCTGGCTGATGCTTTTGTGCATTCAAGGACATGAGGATGCATTGACACTACTGTAGATCTCTAAGAATTGACGCACAAGAAAAGCATGAAAGCATTCTTTAAATGTTGCAAATTTCTGAATCTTGTTAAAGGTATAGTTCACCCCAAATTAACCCAAAATCCAAAAATAACATGTCATTGTAATTCATTGTAAAAATAAAAAAAATAATTTAAAGGACCACATTAAAAAAGTTTTGCTCCTTAAGAAATTAATAATAATTTTGAAATATATATAGAAAATCTTAAGCTCTCACATGAATTGGCATTGTATAAAAGTTGTTGACCGGGGGCGGGGTTTGTATGGCGCCTTGGGTGAAACCCACTTCAACACGCCCCCAAAGTTGTTCACTCATGACGCCCCGCCAAAAGATGCCGCCACCCCCCGCAAGATGCCGCCCTGGGCAACTGCACATGCCTAAATCTGCTGATGACTCCAGTTATATTAGTAACCATATAAAAGCTGTTTAAATCTACATGGAGAGGGTCCCCTCATGGGGGCTGCCATTTTAGAATCACATGACCAGCCGAACACCACTCGCTGATGCAATATTCTGCAAACAGAAACAGAGCAATGTATTTATAGTACCACAGAGCCACAGTGATTACACTTTTCAGGGAAATCAACATGCATATTAGGCAGTGTTGGGAAGTAGTTACCTAAAAGTAGCAAAGCTGCTAATTGGCTACATTTTTCAGTACTTTTGTTTACGTTAGTGTAGCTTTTTAAATAACTGAGCTACATTTTCATGATTCACTTGAGCCCTGCACAGCATTAAACGGACTTTACCTTTTTTTTGGAAGTGGAATATTTTGATTCATTTGTAAAAAATAGGTGTTTATTAGTGTATATTAAATATAAATTTATGTTCAATTTAATGTTGTCATCCTATTTGTTTAACCCTCATGAAAATTAACCATGGTTTTACAGTAGTAATGTTGCAGTAACCATGACTGTATCCCATGTTTTTTGTTTTTGTTTTGTTTTTTTGGCAGAAAACATGGTTCAAATCCAATTAACCTGGATTTTACTACAGTAATACTGTAGTATCCATATAGTAAACATGGTTTTACTATAGTAATATAGTAGTAACCATGACGTAACCATGGTTTATTTTGTGGTTGCTGTGGTTTTGCTTCGACTACCATGGTTAAACAATGGTTACTGTAGTAAAACCATGGTTTTACATTTTTAAAAGGGAATGTCACCCTAATTACATACCATATAGAACTATCAGGTGATATTATTTAATTCTGCAAATCAAAAATCAGATATATAAAATTATTTTATTCTTTAAATAGCTTCAATGTAGTTAGCTAAATTTTGTTAGTAGCTTGAAGTGTAGCTAGATACGTTTTCAAAGAAGATTGACTTTATAGTAGATAAACAACTCAAAGTTATAAGTGGCTTGTAGCTTGAGAAGCTACAGTTTCAAATTAGCTTCCCCAACACTGATATCAAGGTGGGATAAGAAAATGTTCCTTTTGTTATATTTGTGTATTCTTTGCTTTGCAGTCCGAGGGTCAGAGAAGGAACAGCATAGGAGTTTACAGAAAGAGTAAGTATGAACAAAAGTCTTAAAATGTATGCTAACATTTATTAGCAGACTAATTCACCACTTCACCATTATCTGACGTCCAAGTTCATCCATTGTCTCTCCTCTTTAATATCTTTAGGCTCTTCATCAAGTAATGGATACTCTGCTTCAGCAAAGTCTTCCTCTGCAGACAAGGCAGCATTTACTATTCAGAACCAGTACAGGAAGTACCAGCAGAAGAAAAAGAAATTTCACAAATGAGAGGTCAAGCAGGCTACAGTCAGCTGTTGGCTTTTGAAGTGTCACTTTTGCACTGATCAAGACCAAGTATTTTCTTCTCTGTACCCAAACCTCAGCAACTGTGCATTTGCAAACCTGGTCTGGTATCAATGTTAAAGAGCAACTTCAGTGAGCAATTGTAATGTATTCTGATTTACAGATTAGATACCAGCACGAACACACACTCACACAATGACAAACACTGTAGAGCATTTACTGATGACAGACGCCACATTATATTTTATGTGGGTTTGTGCCTAGTTGGGATGATGTGAAAAATTCACACCAGTCATTCGAATGAAAGATGTTTTTTTTTTTTTTTTACCGCAAATTAACAGCTAATGTAAGTGTAAGAGTGTACATTTTTATAAATTGCCATGCCAATGTACAATCACTTTCAATAAACATTTCATCAAGCCCAAGTTCTTATCTGAGGTGTTGTGTCATTCTTCCCTCTACTGGTGAACTAGTGGATTGGATGCAAAGGAAACATTCTTACATATAATTGTATGTATATAAATTTATGTAAATTTTAAACCGTTTGTAAATACATGTAAAACATAGTTATTATTTATTTTGAATACATAAAACCAGCAATGTGACTACTACTAGATATATAGATGATAGATAATCTTTTTAATAACTTCTCGAATATTATGACATGCAAGTACTGTATTTGAGTCTCCTATTAGTATAATTTTAATCGGTGGCATAACTTGGATTTTGCGGGCCCAAGTGCAAAAATCTGTCAGACCCCCTCCTTGGGGGGCCTTTGTCATTTTTCATCACCCCTCGGGCCCGCTGTCATTTTTATGGTTTCTTTTGTTTGACTGTTGCGTGCTCCCTCTCACCCAGGACCCTAGGGTGGCTGCCCACCATGCCCTCCCTCAAGTTACACCCCTGATTTTAACTCAATCTAGTTTCATTCCTGTGGGATGAAAAATACATTTGTCCAAAATGGATGGGTGGAACAAATCACACAATGAAAAGACAGCATTCATAGAAAGATAGCTTTTATTGCACAAGGTGTTGGAGTACTCTTTTTCAGTTTTTGTTTTGTTTTCATAGAAAAAAAAACTGTATATTTAAACACAAGCAATTGCAAATTGAAGCAACTTTTTCCATAAAAGTTTAGGAATCCCCCTCCGCATATTTTAAACTTTTTTCCCCCTTTTAGATATTTGTCTCCTTTTCCTTATTCTTTTAATAACCAGCAAAATATTCAGAGCATGCAATGCCATTTTTCTTCAAGTTAACCAAAAGGTAGAAACAAAAGCAAAGTAAAAACAAACAAAACAGCCAACAACATAAATGAGTAAAAACATAAAACAAATTATATAAAAAAGGAGAAAATAAAACAAATGCCAGACATCTTTTCAGTCTGGGTTTCTATGCCCCATTCAAAAATCAAGGTGTAAAGTATTTTTTGTTAGATTTTAATATTTTTTTTGGCTTTTTAATCCCCTCACATTTAAAGTTATACCTTTAACCAGACATAACTGTGCCCTGGTTGCTAACGGAGATGTCGAAAATAGTAATTATTTATACAAAACAGTTTCGTATATACAAGAGTATTTATTTGCAGATTAGAAATTATGCTGACAGGGATGTATTGGGTATAGCAGGACATTTTTATTTGTTAAGAAAAAGGGGCTAGTTGGATCATTTAGGTGGGGAAATAGGCATGTGAGGGTGGAGTTTTATTCCTGACTCTGCCCAATATTCACACAGCTTCTCCTGTGATTAGTTGGAGCTTGGGGGTCCCTGATTCAACTGGCTAAACAGGCCTGCCCCGTTGCGCAACACAACTGCATTTTAAAATTTTATTTTTTTTACATAAAACATCATATAACAAAACAAAAACTAAGTTGGATACATCTATTTTTTATAAATAATGCAACAAAAAAATGTAATTTCCTTTAAGTCAGCAACGGTCCTTTAAATATGAAAAACATGAGGGATGTCGGGGCTTTCTGTGGTGGTTTAGGGAATATTTCACTAAATGTTTCACCTGAAAAGGCATGGATACTGAATACTGATATAGATATTGGCCTAAATCTAATGAAAAATGTTTATGGCAAAATGCACTGGGCAAGTCTGCCATGAGACGGACACAATAACCCAGTCAGTAGGCATTTGAGCAGCAATAAGAGGAACACACACTTCTTTCACTGTTTTTAAAACACTTTAGAAAGTCCACATTCTGTTTCAGCTGGGTTAGTTCTGGGTTTTCAAATTAATTTATCTTACACAAACTTTGGATACACTGTAACGCAATCCTAATTAATAAAGCCACCAATAAAACATCTCTTAGTAAGTCAAACAGGTTTTCTTCATATGCCACAAACATATTCAAGATATAATGTCATTCAATCAGCTCAATTTTAAACCCAACACAACATGGCCCTTTTCTGTACCTTTGAGGTATCTGTTGATTCCAATCATGCTACCATGGCATATGCTCAGGTGGCTGCATATAACTGAATCCTGCTGAAAAAAAAACTATAAATGTGTGCTATATCCTGTACTGAAGTTTGTAGGGGTTGGGTGTTATAAGTAACCAATAAATACCTGGTACATAAATGAATCTGAACTTTCCCTTGATATATAAAATCTGACTTATCAGAAGTGCTGAAAGCTTGGATGCTCAAAGTTACAGAAGAGATCTTACTTTAAAGGAATAGTTCATGGCAAAATAAAAATTTGGTCATTATTTACTCACCTTTATGTTTAACCAAACCCATATGACTTTCCTTCCATGAAAAATAAAAAACAAAATAAAAAAAAAAAAAGAAAAGAAAAAAGAACATAATATTAGTCACTATTCACTTTCATTGTATGGAAAATAGATGCAATCAAAGTGAATGATGAATGAGGCTATACCGCCAATCTTTTTGCATTCCATACAGGTTTGGATCAACATAAGGGTGAGTAAATGAAATAATTTAAATTTTTTGGTGAACTATCCATTTAAGGGCCTGAAGAAAAGCTCTCAAAGCACTAAGGGTATTTTAAACTACTCATTTGGCAGTAGAGATGGTGCATACTTTAAATGGATTCGGACATCTACAAGCTGGATTCGCAGTGGAAAATTTCCATTGTTTCCAAGCAACTGTAGAGAGTGTGTTTGGAAATGTCCATATATATCTCGCAACTGTCTTTCATACTGTTGGAACTCAACGGATAATGCAATACAGGCATGTTACACTGTACAGCATGGCTGATTATAATGGTAACAGGAAGTTAGCTAGGGGCGACTATATCAATGGCCTTGTCCCAAATGACGCACTTGGTGTACTTGATGTCTTGCAGACTTGCACTCTGCATAGCCCATCTCTCTTCAATCTTTCTTGGTTTTTGCATCACGTTTTATTGATTTCCACCATCACATACAAAAAACGTCACATTTTTAAGTAGTTGTGCCAAGTTAAATGTAGCATGAAACTTTGTAAAAAGCATCTCGATACCCCTGCAATCTTTTGTGCTCCCACTGCATTTGAACACAAGAATGTGTCCTGATGTAAGGCTTCTTTATTCTCCTTTATTTTGTGCTGCTTGCTTTCGATAAGTGTCTTTTTTTGCCTGTACAACTGCACATTGCCTGTATGGCTGGAATTGCACTGACTGCCCCCTGCTGACTGCTACTTCAATCTTGTGTTGCTCCATTGGTAGGAACATTTCTTGTTACAAAATGTATGCATGGTCAGTGGGGAATTAATTGCATTAAGTTATTTAATGTTATTTTTCAAACAATTAATCACACTAAAATAACATGTTAAATCGACATCCCTAGTACAAATGCACTGCAACGGGCTGTTCAGAGCAAACATGTCCTTGTGCTAAAAAATGACAACACATCAGCAGCACATTGAATAGAACAGATTGCAGGTGTTTCGAGACTAGTTTTAACTTGACACTACGTCTAAAAAAACGTGCCGCTGCAAAAACTTTGAAGCACGTTGCAACAGTCAAAAATGATCGTCTACCACGTTTACTTGTTTACTTCTCAGAAACAATGAATAAGCATCTGCTAAATGCAAAAATGCCTGCAATAAGTGTGGACAACCACATTTCAGACAGGGCCATTGAATTTCATAGTTCATTTCAACATGACTACTGCCCAACCTAACTCCCACCTTGTCAAAACACAACCTCTGCTGTTCTTTTTCAATCTCTCTTGGTTTTGTTACCCGTTTATCTCACCGTTTCGTGATCAACACCTCCTCTGGCTTACTGCTGCACTTCCCACTGAGCGATTGTCTTCAAATCTTTTTTTTTTTTAAATAAAATGTTCTTTCTCAATTAGATATGGCATTAAATCTCTGCTTTCACCATGTATATATTTACTATATCTTTAGATAGAAATATATATGTATATATTTTGACAACAAACATTGCAATATATTTTCTTTTCTTTTGTATTGCAGGAGCCCTGATGTAATACTTATTTTTCCATTGAAATCATTGGGAGAGTTTGTTGATTTTTGGAAGTTTCTCTGTGAAGGGGGCTTTGCTTTGGAAGCTGAGTGAATGAAGGAGGGGGAGAGGCTGTTTGATTTGTTCAGGGGTTGAATTAAATATCTTTTCCTCATTCTCTCATTTTTCCCTCCCACATTTCACTCATTCCCTCCTTTATCCACCCCTGCGCTACCTAAAGCTAAAGTCTCTTAGACCTTTGAATAGGAACGGCCACTAGAGTCTTCGTTTGGGGAAGGAAAGCAAAGAATAACGAGAAACGATTTAACAAACACAGAAAAGCTATAAAGCGACGGCAGATATTTCTCCTTTTCGGTTCACGGGCCCTCGTCTCTATCTGCCTCTACTTACTCCCTACCTCTCATCCTCTTCCCGCCTTTCTGCCTGCACCCTGTCCATTCAGGAGAGGCTGTTCGGCGTTCACAGTGAGACAGAGGAAGTGGTAATGTTTTGGGGGAAGTCTGGGGTGGGGGAGGATGGGTGATAAGTAAATGGCATCAAACACAAACAAATGAACAAACAGCAAAAACAAGAGCCTTTCTTTCATATTACAGGGAATTGTGAAGAGAAAAGGTAGATTTGTCTACCCTTTACATACTCTCTCCATCCCCCCCACCTTTTCAGCTGGACTCTAGACAGTTGGCGGCACTCCTCCGGCTCCATGGAGATACACGATGTCGAGAGCCCAATTGCGCAGGCCTGATTGAGATGACCCTTAAAGGTGTGTGCTGGCCACATGTATACATATATATTTACACATATACATGCACACACACATACACACACCACACATACAAACAAGCTTGAGAAAGCTTAGTGGATCCACCTGGCCCTCATTAGTGCTTCAATTCAAAAATTTTAAAATAGAAAACCAAACGAACAAACCTAAAAGTACAGTAACCATACATCCTCTGTGAAAATGGCTCCAGACATCTTTTTTTGTCACTTTTTCTTGTTTGTTTACAAAACAGTCATTAACACTTTATACTGCGTCATCAATTGCATGAAAAAAATCCCAAAGACTCGATTCAGGCGGTCAAGACTGTCGTCTTCGAGCTGTTTTTCTGATGTGGAACAGGTCGGGGCGAAAGGTGGACACCGTGGTTGATTTGTTAATGCATAAGCTTTCCGAGGCAATGCGTTACAGTACAAAGTTATGCGAGATACATTAAAAGAGACACTTTCGACAGCCTGAAAAACATCTAGACAGGCTAATGTGAAACCATATATCTCTTAAAACCGCTTTTTTGTCCTATTTTCAGAATTCAAGAAATCAAATGAACAAATGCACATGGAAAGCATTTCGTGCATAAGGTCCAGGTGACAGAGAGAGAGAGAGAAGTCAGAGAGGAGAGAGAGAGAGGAATAAAAGAAGAGAAAAGCAAAGTAATGATAAAAAAAAAAAAAAAGACAAAATAAGAAGGCAAAATAGAGGAAAAAGGTCCTGGGTTTTGGCATATTTAATCCAGGAAGAAGGCTTGAGATAGAACAACAGCAATATAACAGGATTCCTGTAGCTCAGCTGGTAGAGCGTGGCGCTAGCAACGCCACGGTCATGGGTTTAATTCCCAGGGAACACACAAACTGATAAAATGTAGACGTTGAATGCACTGTAAGTCACTGTGGATTGAAGCGTCTGCCAAATGCATAAATATAAATGTAGAACGTGAAGAAGAAAAGAAGAAAAGCAAATGGAGAGAGAAAGGTGAAAAAGAGAGAAACCCCTGTGCTGTTCAAGTCCCACCATTGCTCAGTTCCGCCCCTGCCCTGCGACAGACAAACTCCAGGTGTGTATGTTAACGTTCTATATGTGTGTGTGGGAGCTACACCAGTGTGTAGGATTTGGAGTACGCCCCAGCATTCTGCTTTTGCAGTCTGCCCAGGCCGGACGAGCTGCTCTCTAGCAGAGAGTCTCTGGATCCCCCGACCTTCGAGCTCCCGGGCGTCAGGCCGCTGCCACCTAAGGAGCTCCCACTGGTGGCTGCTCCAACAGCGGCCGCCCCGCTCAGAGCTGAGGAGGTGCTGGGCATGGTGAGAGTCCTCTGGGGCAGGGTGGCCGTTCCTGAGCTGATGCTGGAGCTCCCAGCGGCCCCGCTTGAGGCTGGGCCTGATGTACCAGAGGCCCCTGAGCTGGTCAGGCTACTCAGGCCGCCGTGGCCCAGCGTCAGGGCCTGCTGCTTGGAGGGGTCTAATGTCATGTGGCGGCCCTGAGTGTGGTAGGCCCGGGCGGCGAGGCTCCGGATGGACGCCTCACGGGGCGGGACAACAGGGCAGGGGTCATGGACCTCCGCCTGCTTCCGGAAGAAAGGGTCCGTCTTCATGTAAAGGGGAAGGTTACAGTACTCACCTGCAAGAAAGAGGCAGGGGACAGTAAGAAATATAATACACTTAAATACAAAAGCCTGATCTCATGAAATTTACATGAACATGACAGAAAAAAAATGTATTCAAAATTTACGTGCAGTATAAGGTTTGGCTGCAGTTTTCCAGTGAAATGTTCAGCTGGAGGCGCCAAAAGCGAGTAAAATGGTGTCGTATTAAGGTGAATTTTAGATGGATGTTTTTAAAAGAAACCAAAAAAAGTCAACATGAAATAGCATTCGCTACCCATTTTATTATTTCTAAATGAAACAGGATATTCAACAAGAAAAAATCTAGGATACATTTTCATAAAATATATTTAAAAAAAAAATATGAATAACGTGCATCAATGAGTCCTGCACAATATGACAAGGAACATGAAATAAGAAAGTAATTCGGGTCAATTTTGATTTCATGTTGACTCAAAGATAATCACCCTAAATGTGTCATTAACTCACTCTTGTTGGCGCGGTGAGGAATGGGCACTGCCACGTTCTTGCCGCGGTCATAGTCCTGTGGTTTGGGTGGGGAGGCGGTGAAGCGGCAGATGCCCGGTTCGGACGGCGTGCTCATAGATGTCATGCTGTCCGCATTATCATTAGTTCCAGTGGTCATCTGATCAGAAGAGCTGTCGGAGATGAAGCACTCTGTGATCTCAAACTTGGCATGCTGTAGATGCTCCTCCAGCTTTGCATGTTCGTATGCTCGGGCCAACTCCTCATATGTGGAGGATGCGCTCTCAGTGGACACCATGCTGTTACGTCCTTTATCTGAGGAAAGGTTAAAGAGAGGTAATTCAGAACACACAGATTAATAAAACATCTAATTCATCTGATAAAACACTCATATTTGGAATATTATTAGGTTTAAATTGGTTTAACTAATGTCTTTTTTAAGATTTTGGTTTATAATTTATAATTGTATTCATATTTAGTATGCCATTATTCATTTGTTCTTATTTATTCATTCATTAACTGTGTATAACCCATAGCAAAATCTAAAAATATTCAGAAAACTATTTTGGAATTCGACTGGAATCAGGCTAAAATATCACAATTAATCCTCCAGTTTTAGCCCCAGATGGCATGCGAACAAAGCACTCACTGGCCCTGTGGTTGGTCACTTTACATGTCAATCAGATGTTTTTTTTTCACTCTAAGTGGGCGGTACTTGGTCTGAATAAGCTGCAATGTGGACCAGACTTTATGCCCATAGTCTGTCTAACAAAACTGTAAATAATCTAAAAAAACCTAATTCTGATTGTGTGAGTGTGTATGTGGACCTGTGTCCTGGGACAAGCTGGCACTGTAGCTGTCACTCTCTGTGACCGTGATGCCATGCTGGGAGCCCACTGTCCGCCAGTCTGAGGTGAGTGTGCGAGCGGGTGTAGATGCCTGGCATTTAGTCAGTGTCCACTGGCTGGAGTAGCGGTTCCTTGTGCTGTGTACTGATTTAACGCTTTTCCTCGATACTGGATCTGAGGGAATGGGCAAAGATAAAACATTTATCAAATGTACCATCATCAATCATGCATGAGTGAGTGAACTGGGACGTACTGGTTCCTGGTCTGATGTCGGACATGTCAATCAAAGGGCCTGTGTTCTGGATGAGGGCGGGGTGATGCACAGACACACCCGTACAGAAGCTCTGAGGATTCACTGATTGGCTGAATTCCGTGTCCGTGACAGGGATGGTGGCCTTGTCTTCACCTACCGGGCAGAGAGTAAAATGCTCAAACAATAGATTACATTTTATGGCTCTTTAATAGAGACTTGAGGGAGTTTTAAATGATGTTTGATTTAAATAAAGTATAAAAAATAGAAACAAATGATGCAATCATTGACATGCAGTAAGAGAAAAGAGCTATCAAACTATTGTGCATAGAATAGCTCCAATAATTTGGTTTTGGAAGCATTTGTATTAAAATATCTGAAATTTCTTGGCAAATCTATGCTGTAACTTGTAAAATCATATGACTCCGGCATATTCATGTACACACACACACTGACCTATCTGTTTGATTCCCTCCTTGTCCTCGATGAGGAGTTGTACGCGGGGGATATCTATGTGCAGTCGGGGTCCCTGAGGTGGGCCTTTCACTGGAGTGTCAAAACTTCGATTGTTCTTACTGCTCCAAGTGTAAAACAAACGCACGCACGCACACACACACGCACGCACACACACACACACACACACACACACACACACACAAAAGTATTGCCACTGCCATTTTGTACATAAGGAATCAGTTTTAAGTTGAATGTATGTTCAGAGAGACAATTAACTATATCCTTACCTGATAAGCATCTCAGCCAAACTCTTAGCATCTACAAAGGAAAGAGTTATTTTAATCAAACACTTCTGTCAATGTCAAATGGGTAATTATAAAATATTCTATTTAAGCAACTTTCCTTTCCATTTATTACACAGCTCTCTGATTGGTCAATCGCAGCATTCTGTGGTCAAATATTTTTGAATAATATCTAGGGCTGTCAACAGGGCTGAGAAACTAAATTCGAATTTTTCACTGAAATATTACCAAAATTCTAATTATATCTGAACTATTTTCGAATTTGAAATATGTAGCATAGATGACACAAAATTCGAATAATATTAAAATTTTAAAGACATTATTTCAGGTAGGGGGGAAAATCAACAAGACATCTGATTTTTAAATTGACATCGTCTCCTTTGCCCACAAGAAGGCGCAACAAATCAATAAAAAAACAATCAGCACCATATCTAGTTGTTAATGAATGTGAGTAAAATAATAAAGTCAAAAGATTTGGCCAGTTAATATTCTCAAATAATAAGTAAAAAAGTAAATGAGAAAACAAACACTTCAATAGAGAGTTCTATGTTAAATTAGTGTTGCACACACAGTAGCCGGTACCGGTGCCATAGTGCTAACATAGACTCAAGCTTCATACCATCGGTGCCACAGTGTTTTTCATTAAATACAGTTGTATGTATGTGCCTAAAGCTTATGCAGTGGGACGCTGAAAAGAGAGCAAGACACAGTTAAGACACAACCGCCAAGGACCTCAACCTCTGTGGGCCGTTCACTCTAAGCATGTCTTTTTCTATGTAAGCATGCGCTAGGCTAGACGGACATCTTTGACCGTTGTGCCGTGTCTTGCTGTTTTTTCAGCGTCTCGTCTCGTCCAGTAACGATGCATTTTTTTAGATGCTGTGTCAATTTAAAAGGAAATTCAACCATTAAAACATGTCTCGAGACACCCGCGTTCTGTTTTATTAGTCAGTCATTATTAGTGCTTGGCACACATCCAAAATTCGAATGCTCATTTTACCATTCGAAAGTGTATTTCTATCTTAAATTCAACAAATAATCAAATTTCAAATTTTTTATTTGAAATCCTTAATAATGACTAATCTGTATATTTGACCGTTGTCTCGTCTCTTGTAAACAGACTCAAGTCAGCCGGAAATAAGCCAAAAGCATGTCTGCTTGTGTTTATCCACACTCATGCCACAATTCAGCCAACAGCATGTCTTTTTCTTCATTTGGCAAAGCAGACTCAGCCCAGATCTCAGCCGATTTTGGTAGACCAGACTCAAGCCAATGTTCAGCCAAATGAATATCCATCTTTGCTTTTTTCTTTTGTTTGACCGGACTCACACCAGACTTCAGCCAAATGCTATTTCACACAAAGGTGTTAAAATTTCACTGCCAGAACCAAACCAGAAGTGCCAAAGGTAAGCCAGATTTGGCCCACATCTTGTTGATAACTGGGCAAGCAATCAATTTCCTACAGAGCTTTGCAAGTTTTATGTCTCTTATATCACTCTGCAGTCAATTTCTTCTTGCATAATAAAATTAATCAAACTGAAATCAATACTTAATGCCATTTTACCTATTTATTTGGTAAGCAACTGTGTAATAAGCAGGATCATTTACTATCAGCTGGTCATCATCACAAAATAAGATTTTTTTAAAAACTATTTTGCATTAATGACCTCAATGTCTCTCTCACCTCTGAGTCTCTTGAGTCGCTTTTCTTTGCGTTTCTTTCGGATAATGAAGAGCAGAGCCATGCCCATTGTGACCAGGATGACAGGACAGCCGATGGAGAAGAGCTTTTTAACATCGTCCCCTTCCCCTCGTGCTGACTTAATGGGAGGAATAGTGCCTGTGGAAGAAAGGAAAGAGAGTGACGATCTGATGAAGAGATGTAGAGATATTCAAAGAAAGCTCATGTCAGAGCCTCTTATCTGTAAAATTCAACACACTACCAACACAACAGCATCTCATGTATTGCTGGTGACTAACCATACTGGTCTTTTCAGGTTAAACTCAATGAAACTATCTCCCATATGTAAACTTACTGCCATCATAATCAAGCGTGGCGAACTGGGAGCTCTGGTTGCCGCAGCCTGCGCTGTTGCATGCCTTCATCTTGAGCTCGTACCAGGTGGCCTCACGTAGCTCGGCAAGGAAAATGTCAGCTGAAGCATTGGTGCGCACGCTCTGCCAGGCCCAGGTGCCTTTGGGACGGAACTCAAGAAGGACAGCCGTGATTGGGCAGCCGCCGCTTGTCCAGCCCTGCAGGTTAAGTCGGGCATGGGTGGAGTTGATGTGAGTAAAGAGTGGCTGGTCCTTATTGAACTGAGGCTCTGCAAAACAAAGACAAGACCAGTTTGAGCCAGTGTTATTATAGTTTTAAATGTAAAATTTTGTTTTTATTTCCATTTTTTTTTATTATTCCAATTTAGTTATGTAGTCATTAGTTTTCACTCTATGACCATTAGTTTTACTTGATTTTTTTTTTTTTTTTTTCTTGTTTCAGTTTAGTAAATTTGTTATTTTAGTTTAAGAATTTAAGGGCTGCCAAAGTTTATGCGTTAACTGATTTAATTAAAATATGTTTAAAGCTGTTCAGTTTCTCAGGGCTGTCCAGTGTTATCTAGTGGCATTTTCATGTTTAATTAAGTGGGTTGTAAAGTTTTCACATTTTATGAGATATCAAAAACTAAAATTAGGTAATTTTTTATTTATTTTAGTTGGTAAAAGATTATGAAATTGAATTTAAGCTTAGTTTTTCCAGCTATGTTGGTTTATTGTTTTGGTTTGTTTTAGTTTTTATTAACAATTATTACACTGGTTACAGCACATTTTTACCATAGCATGTTTGACGCTAAGTGGAATAAAACCTATTAAGGTCTACGTTTTATTTTTGCGTCTAAAGTTTATATTTACAAACATTTAAGGAACAAATTCTGACCAAATAATTTCAGAATGATCTTTTATTTTCACATACATTACAGTACACCTTCCTTAAAGTGGATATATCATCAAAAGATGGATTTTTCTTCTACAATAAAAATTTGATGTAGAAATATATAACATTCACAATTCCCAGTCATTAATGCAAACTAAGCTGTAAAAACAGGTTGGTAAGAAATCGTCATGAGTATGATGTCGCAACAGTGAGTATATTAACATATGATCACCTATGTTACATATAAACACATACTTAGAAACTTGCCCCACCCTAATGAACAATGGTGTGAAATGCACCAATAAGCAGGGAATAATAGGTCATTTACATACAGAAGTCTTAGGTACAATGGATAAACAGTCAAAAGCGTGAGAGGAGATTTTAAAAACTGACTTAAATGCTACATAAGTGTCGAATTTGGCTCCTTTAACATATATCTATATCCTGCCTCAGAGGAATTATGTTGTTCCTATAGAAGTACCATAAGTAAGAATAGTCCCCCTCACCTCTGCCGTGGGTCTTAGCCTCAATGATCTCGCTGATGCGGCCGGCACCCACACTGTTTTTGGCTGCCAGTTTGACTTTGTACCAGGTGCCACAGCGCAGGTTGTCCAACTTGAAGGAGCGCTCGCTGGAGCTGATGAAGACATCTTTCCACTCCTCAGTGTTATCCACTGAATACTGCAACACAAAACCTGAACACACACACACACAAACACACACGATGAAGGTGTGTGAATTATAAATATTTACAGCAATTCACAAATATTCATGGCACTATGGCACAGATCAGATTTTGTTGCATGTCTATAAAAAGCAAAAACACATATGAGATCTGATATGGACCAATTTAAAATTTAGTTTTAATACCGAAAGTTGATGTATCTGATATCTGGACATCTGATTCTCCTCCTAATTCAGAATTTTTCACCATTGATACATTGCAGATAAGACAGGTCGTGTTTTAAATGATCTCTTGCTGCTTAAGAAAGGTAGAGGCAGAGAAAACTGCAAAACACCATTTTCTGAAACATATTTTTTGTAAAAAAAAAATCTAAACATCCATAAAACAAGATAGATTTGCTTGATAAGCAAGATTTTAAGTCTTGTTTGCAGAGAAATACGTCAAAATTTAGTGAGGTTTATTTGCAAACAAGACTTAATATCTTAAGTAATTTAGCTCCTCTTTTTATTTTCTAATAGCACATAAATTAATTAAACACAAAATATTAACTAAAAAAAAAAAAATTAGTTAAATTCTAGTTTCCTTTTCAGTAGAACTACTCAGTACTCAGTGACAGAGATTTCCTAACTTCACCACTAGATGGCATATTGACCCTACAGACTAATCATAAAGTAACTCTCTCAGATGAAGTGCTGATCTGATGCAGTAAACCTCCATTAGTTACCCAGAGAAAGACACAGAGAGAGAGAGAAATGCTGACTGCACAGTTATGCAAATAGACGCACAATATGGCATCGCCCATAATTAGGAGCGGGCCGGATTTGGTGTCTCACTTTAGATTTGGCAGATGGTAAAAAAAAGGCTGCCACATCAAAAGGATTTCCCGCTGACAGCCCTGTGTGCTCCTTATTCTCCTCCCACCTTTACACACACAAACCGTAGATATCTAATGTTTTTACCTAATTTAAAATGACATGCAAGCAGTTTGACAATATCAAGATGTGACAGACTAAACACAGACTGAGAGAAAGATAGACAAGCAGCAAAAAACAAATGGAGGTGAAAGGGAAAGAGAACAAAAGAGAGAAGAGCACTAAAACACTTCTATGAGGAGCCCCCTTGTAAAAATGTTTGAAACAACCTGACTTTAAGAGTTCGAGAGGGGCGATTCTAGGAATTCAATTTTAGGGGGGCTCAGCCCATCCTCATGTGTATAATGAATATTATTGTTGATACTGCAAACTTTTTAAAGTTTTTTAGTGACTGTTAAATGGGGTATTCAGAGTGAAATAACCACAGATATTTTACTGCAGCTGTTTTCAAGCAAATGTCAATCACCTAGTGGAGGGGCTGAATCCCCTAAATACGATCTAGCAGTCCCCATAGGGAACAGAGCGATTGGGACAGGTGTTTGTACCTCTGATGGAGCTTCCACCGTTGTCTCCAGGGATCCAGGCCAGAGTGATAGAGGAAGTTGAGGTGGTGGACACGGTCAAACGGGGTTGATCTGGAGGGACTATAATACAGAACACATACAGATTTTACACAGGTTATACCTCATTACATACAATACATACATCTCATAACATTCAACCTGTGCCATTTTTCACATTTTGGTCATTGTGATTCTGTAAGACGTAATCCTGGATTAACATCTTTTGTTTGTTCTGGAACAACAGTCCTGTCAAAGAAACAGTTCTATCCCTAAAAAGGGAAATGATTGGTTGATGTGCATGTGTCCTAGAATGAGGAGAGTGAGGTTTACACATTGCACAGCTATCACATACCAGCTGGATATCATTATATTCACCCCCCTAAACTTCACTCCTATCTGGGTCACAGCACCAGTGTCACCGGTCCTACTCGACCCACCCGAGGGGAATTTGAACCGGCAGTCCCCGGCATGGGAATTGGATGTGCTAACAAGGAGGCTATAAAAGCCATGGCCTCAAGCCTCGGACGCTAGTGCATCTCTCTTAAAGCCAGGAGAGTGAGGTTTACGCACTGCACAGCTATCACGTACCAGCTGGCTACCGTTACACATGTTGTTCAAGCCCCAACTCCAGCCCAAGCCTCACTCTAAAATCTGATTGGTGAATAAACAAGAATGTTCATACAAGAACATGTCCTACTTGACAAAATCATGGCCACCTTCATATTTTATGGTACTGTGTAGAAATATACTGTTCCTTACCTTGCACCAGCAAGTTTACGATGATTGTGTCAAACCCCAGCGTGTTGGTGGCTGTGCAGGTGTAGTACCCTGAATCCTCGGCTTTAACGGAGCGCAGCACCAGGGTTCCGTTTGAAAGGATGTTACGGTGACCATCTTGAGTGACCGGGATGGTGGTGTCCTCACTGTAAGCGTCAGATCATTTAAAAGCACTCAGTTTTATTCAGCTGAGGTCAATGGGGGGAATTCACTGAACAGTTGCGCCACTTTTGTGCATGGTATTTTATTGCAAAAACCTGCGTCTTATTCACTAACAACCCACAATGTAGTTGCGAGTTTGCTAGCAGGCACAATCAGTGCTGAAGTTGCGCTGCTCTTAAGTTTTTGAATTAAGTCAATATCATTTCTTTTCGAGCAAGCACGTCTCATTTAGAAAAATAGGCTTATTATAGATTTCGCTTCATTCACAAAAATTGCCTGCCTGCAATTCACGTTGCGCTATTTTCGGCAGGTGAAAGCAGGCGTTAAAATGAATTTTATTTAAAAAAAGAGATGTACATGTGTACATTTTCTATCGATAATATCAGCAGTCATTGAATGATGGAGAAGATTGTCGTAACCTGGCATAAATTCAGATGCACGGTGTAGTCAAGTGCATTTTCGGCATTGTTAAAAAGATGATTCAGGTGTCTGGATCACAGTAGTCAGTGATGCTGTTAAGTCCTGCCAAAGTGTGTTAGATAACGGTGGTCTGCTGCATCTTCTGCTATAAAGCGCTCAGAATCAGCCCGCAAGATCGGAATTGAGCGTGCTAATTACATTCAGCAGCGATTTTGTGGGCAGGTCTGCACCATTGCCTAATCACCATAATTCCTTCAGTAATTCCTTTGGGTGGTAAAACCAGTGCAGACAGTGCAAATAATTGACACTTTTACTGGCCACAATTCATTCCAGGTGAATATTCCCCATTGTGTTGTACCATTTTTCATTATTACCTTCATTGCATCTTTTAACAAACTAAAGCTCTATGAACTCGTCATCTTTTACAAACCAGAGGACTTTCTACGAGCAATAAGAAGCTTGAAGGAATAATTCACTCAAAAATGAAAATTCTGTCAGACAGGTGGGACAGAGACAGTATTCTCATGTACACTATGTTATAAAATCTGATGTCAGACCTGTCTTTGGTCCATTTAATGGTGGGTGTTGGCTCGCCCACCGAGCTGCATGGCAGCCGCACTTCCTTCATCCACGGGGTGGTCACCGTTCCACCGAAAGACAGGATTTTAGCAGGAGCTGAGAATGAGGAATGCAGGCTTACTCTACATCCGGTATCATTGGATATACACAAAGTGGGAATTATGAGGGGGATTATGGCGGTCTGACCCTTCTAAGAAATATTTGAAAACAGAAATTTTATAGTTGTCATTTTAAAAAAAGTATGTATTTAGGGACAACAGACATGTAGGTCAGAAAGATATTCAAAGTGATTTCACTTGTTGTGCATAAGCTGTCAAATAACTCATTAAGCTTAAAATCATTTTGCTTTTGAGTAGTTGAATGAAAAGAACACACACACACACACACACACACACACACACACACACACATAAATGTCTTCTCTTGCTTTCTGACCCAGGAAAAAATGACTGAACTGCCCCCTTCATTTTCTTCCTCTCCCTCTGTTGTCTGGCATATTGGCCGGGACATTGTCTGCCATCTCTCTCTCTCATTTAGTTGCCTTTACTCTCTACATAATAAAAAACAGTTTATCCTCCAATCCATCAGGAGAGAATGGACAGACAGAGGGTAATGGGAGAAAAGGAGGAAAGAGGAACAATGACAGAAAATGACCCATAACTTCCTGTGCTCACACAGGACCTTGGCCCTATAAGTCAGTTTTACAATTTCTACATAAAAGCTGGGTAAATAAAGCTAATTTGCTGCCATCCTTAACATTTCTGTCAATCTGTCCATTTTGAGACCAGATTTCTTCTACTTTAATGCATGCGGTTGAGTACAAACATGATTCTCAGACACATGGCACTGACCTTCATGAAGATGAGCATCTGACTGTCAATGTTAATAACTAGCTTACTTAATTCCAAATTAAGCACTAGTCAGGGGTACACACCTTTGCCAGCAGGCTCAACGGTGACCTTCTCGCTGATGTTGCCTCGACCGGCAGTAGTGACGGCGGCTGCCCAGATCAGGTACTGCTGACCCCGGGTCAGGTGGGTGATTCGATATATCAACAGTTCAGGGTTGGCTTCATATTCGCTGGGTGCCTGAGATCATTGCAAAAAATGTGTAAGGTTACAAAAACAACAACAACAACAACAACAAAAAACATGATGTTAGCATGTTGCTAAGCTATCAACAAGATATTCTAATAAGCACAACAATACAAAGCTCACAAAGATTGGGTACAATAGTCAATTTTGGATTGAAAGGTACTGAATGATACATATCACACGGCAAACAATTCTTTCTACTGCTTTCATTTATGTAACTGGAAAACGCTGAACTCTGTGTGTGTGTGTGTGTGTGTGTGTGTGTGTGTGTGAGAGAGAGAGAGAGAGAGAGAGAGAGATAGAGAGAGAGAGAGAGAGAGAGAGAGAGAGAGACCCAGGGGGCCTTACACAAGTAGATGAGAGGGTAAAGAAAAACAATGCCCCTTGACACACTAGATCAGTCAGCCTCAGATAACACTAACAATAGAGGCCGACTCATGAGAGATATCTGCTTCTCGCCTCAGCATACGTTAGACACACACACACACACACACACACACAATGTTGGTGCGGCTATCCTTATGAGGACTCTCCATAGACATAATGATTTTTATACTCTACGAACTATAGATTATATCCCCTAACCCTACCCCAAATCCTAACCCTCACAAAAAAAACGTTCTGCATTTTTACATTTTCATGTTTTTAAGCAATTTGAATTATGGGGACACTAGAAATGTCCTCATAAACCACATTTATAGCATAATACCAGTTTGTATCCAAAAACATTTTTCCTCATAAACCACCAAAACACGCCCGCCCACACACACACACACACACACACACACACACACACACACATTATGATCAGTATTACTATTATTATATTCACTTTTAACTGTAATGCACAACAAAAACATCACTGTATCACTGTATACACACGCACAGAAATGACGTAGTGTTAGGCTGCGCTGCAAGCACTACAGTAATTGCAGTGTATTTAAGAGAGCCGTGTGTCTGCTGTCCAAACGCATGCTTGTCATGGTAAATGTCTGATGCCCGCAGATATACAAACACAAACACACACGCTGGCATTCCCACCAATCACCCTGAATCCTTTCTCCTGTTCTCTGTTGTAAACTCGGCCCTGGCACTAACACTTTTGTTGTGTTTCAGTATCTCAACTGGTACTGCATGGTGCTTGCTACGCCATGGTCTTGGGTTTGATTTCCAGGAAACACACTTGATGTATAGTTTTAATGCACTGTAAGTTACTTTGGATAAAAGTGTCTACAAAATGCATAACTGTAAATGTCTGCTTAACTACACCCCTCATACAAACAGTGCTGTCACATTTATGATGAGGCGTTTTTCATCACAGTGTGGGTTTCTTGTGTGGGCTAATGCAGTTTGGGTAAACATATTTCTTTATTATATTCATCACTTCCCTCAAGTGAAATATCTCTCTCACTAGCTGTTACAAACTCTAGTGAGCTGTCTTGCTATCAGTTGTCTACATAGGCTGCTGCCTTTTAAGGCGGGATCCTTCCAGAAATGGAACATCATTAGGGACTTGTTTGGAACACTCTACATAGGTAACTCCGTGTGCAACACTCTGTGAGCACTCCTCATGTGAAGTACACGGAAGAGTGACTCACAATTGAGTCCCTTTTCACATAATGAAGTTCTTAACAAAAAGTTCGGGAGGAGCATGTTAATTTAATCCAACCAATCAACGCTGGAGAAAGCATATATAAGCCGCTGCTTAGCGACTTTGTTGCTAGATTTAGATTTTCTTTTTGTCCCCCTCAGCAAGTAAAAGAGCCATCTAGCAACAAGCAACAATTGTAGTGACTTTTATAGTCTGCTTTAGCGACATTCTCCACATCTGGCAACACAAAAAACATCAGCTCTATCAAGAATCATGTCTAATTTTTCTCAGTGTTCTAGCGCTCCCCTGTGTTTCAAGTAATATGACTGACCTGCATGCCATCAGGAGTTGGATTTATGTGCATTCAGATGTTATATAAATCGAATGACTGACGAGCTTACGTGTTGTTGGTATTTGTTGCGACAATCTCAACCTCAGTTCACGTGGATGCTCTCCGTTTAAAGAAAAAAAGTCAGCCTACAGCAATAGAAGAGCATTGAGAAATTATCTAGCAGGGCGAGAGAGAGAAAGAGAGAGAGAATGGAATGGATATGAACCCCTGGTCTATAATTAAGAGTAGAGATAAGTGATATGAACAGATGAGGTGTCACTGTCAAAAAGTCATTGGGACACAGTAATACTGGCACAAGTAATACACACTTATGGTTCAGCATCAGAAAACATACATATATGTTAAAAAAATAAGATATATTACATATCTCCAAAACAGCTCCACGTGAGGCATTATAAGACATATAGATCCATGTTTAAAAATAAATAATAAAAAACAAACCATCCCCAACACTACACTGCTGCCTACCCATGGTTGCTATTGCTAGGATCATTTTGGACTTTGTCATTGTTCAATAATGAAGTTTAATTATAAAACTAAATAAATAAAAATAAATAAATAAATAGAAATCCCCCACTGTCAGAATGTTTGACAAGTTCAAATAGTGATAGCTAAATGATTAGTAGTTAAATACTAATTGTTAAATCATTAGTTCTATAAAAAAAGAAAAAAAAATGGTTCTACACCTTTAAAGAATTGCCGTAGCTTTTTTTGTCAATTCATTTACATATGTAAATTTGACGTCTTACGTAATAAATGACATCATCACATGATTTAGCTACTTTTAGCAACATTTCAGTGAGCCTTTACTGACTTCCCATGAGAAATAATTGCCAACACTGCTTACCTCTGTCCTGCGACACTTCTTCCGGCATTTGGTCCCGCCCACTTACCTGCACCAGATCCATGTAACAGATGACCTTCTATGTGCTAAGCATTTGCCCTCATCAGATAAGCTCTCGTTTTCAACACAGCTGCCGCAGCACTACTCACTATTTTCTTATTTTCATGGTAACAGTGGCTGCCACTTTAACTATTGTTTCTGCCATGCCTTTCTTTCTTTCTTTCTTTCTTTCTTTCTTACTTTCTTTCTTTCTTTCAAATCTTTCCTCAAAGAAGCAGACCCTGGCATTGAAGCTGTCTCCGCAAGCAGCCACTGCTTCACTGTATACCTGTAGTACATTTCAATATGGCCATATACAGGTCCTCTCATCTTAACTTCCACCCGGAGCGGTGCCTCCACATTTGGATGCTGCTCCGGCTTCATGTCACTTGAGCTCCATCACAGCTTTAATTTGAGGCAAGGGAATCAAAGTACAGCATTGATTTCAAACTTTTTCCAACACACTCCAGTTTCAAACCAGTTCTCCCGCTCAGGTGTTTAATTCCTCTCAGCCCTGATAACTTCGCCATGCAACTGTGCATTCCATCCCTATTCCCTTCGAAGACTTTCAATCCACTGTGATGGCTAAACAGTGTGGGGCTTTCGGAACTCGCCTTTTATTGGAACTTATGTTCAAAGTTCCCTGTCTGTCACTCACTCGACGTTGTGTCGATGTAGTGACACTAGGGGTCACTCTTGGGAGCCCCAAACATCTCTGATCTTTTGAAAAAAGGCCAATGAGAATTGGCAAGTGGAATTTGCATGCCACTCCCCCGGACGTACGGGTATAAAAGGAGCTGGTATGCAACCACTCATTCAGATTTTCTCTTCGGAGCTGAGCGGTTGCATTCAGTGCACTGAATACAATTCCTCCAATTCACCTCATAAAACTGCTGGATTTACGGTGCATTTCAGCGGCTTCACCCCCTCTGTGCCTGTGGCGTGCAGAGAACGCCCCAGGGCGCTTCGGCGGAGTGAAAAAAGGGAGTATATTCTAAAAGAGTATATTTTCATTCACAAAAAGAGTGGCACACACGGAACGTTTTTTTAAAGATGCCTTTCTGTTTGTGTGTTATTCCTGGTTGCGGTCATTATCTCTCCGCTTCTGACGGCCACGATCGCTGTTTTACGTGTCTGGGCGCTGCCCACATGGAGACATCATTCGTGGATGGGTCATGTCCTCATTGCGAGAACATGACCATGGCAACGTTGCAGTCGCGGCTTGCTTTCGTAAGAAAGCAAGCCACCCCAGCAGCTCCCCGCACCGGTCCTTCTACCTACGGGTTTGAGGCCGCGTTGTTTAGCACTGGGGGCGATTTGGGGACATCAATGGGACCACATCCGCCGGGTATCCCCCCACGGACCTCCCATTCCTCAGCACGCTCGCTTGCCCTGGTCGGGCGCTCGGACGAGACCACCGGCTCATCTCAGTACGAGTTCGACCTCTTGTTCGGAACCCGGGAAGACGATGAGTTATTGAGCACAGCATCGGAGAGCGGGCTCGTCCAGTCGGATGCAGAGACTTCGGCTGGGCTTCCTCCTTCGGGAATGGTCGCCCAGTCTCAGGCCGACGTGGAAATGACAGACATGCTTTCCCGGGCGGCCGCGAGGGTCAGGCTAGAGTGGAACCCTCCACTCTCCCCTGAACCCTCGCAGCTCGGCGATTGGTTCCTGGACTCAGGGTGCCGCCCATGGCCACGCCCCGCCCCGGTTCCATTCTTTCCGGAAGTGCATGAGGAACTGACAAGATCGTGGGAGGCACCTTTTACTGCCCGGTCCCGGTCTTTCAGCTCCCCTGCTCTCACTACCCTCGATGGTGGAGTGGCCAGGGGGTATTCGTTGATCCCCCAGGTGGATAAGGTGCTCGCGGTGCACTTGTGTCCACAGAGCACCGCCATCTGGCACAGGCACCTGAAGCTCCCGTCCAGGGCCTGTAGGTTTATGTCGTCCCTGATGACTAGGGCCTACGGTGCCGCTGGACAAGCCGCCTCCGCCTTGCACGCCATGGCTCTCCTGCAAGTACACCAAGCCAAGGCGCTAAAAGAGCTGCACGAGGGTAGTTCTGACCCAGGATTGATGCAGGAACTGCGCTCAGAGACTGGCCTCGCTCTCCGGATGACGAAGGTCATGGTGCGGCCTCTCAGGCAGGCGATGTCCACTCTGGTGGTCCAGGAGCGCCACCTTTGGCTCAACTTGGTTGAGATGCGAGAGGCTGACAAGGCACGGTTCCTTGACTCCCCCATCTCCCAGGTTGGCCTGTTTGGCGACACCATCGAGTACTTTGCCCAGCAGTTCTCAGTGGTGAAGAAGCTCAAGCTCAAGACCCTGCACCCTGTCTGCTCGTTGCCAAGGGCGTCCTCCTGCAGCAACAATACCGGCTCCACCACAGCCCACCCTCGTGGCCTGGCCCCGGGGTGGAGCCCAACGTAGGAAGCCCGTCTCACGGCCGGCTGCTAAGAACCCGAGGAAGGCTTCGAAGAGCCCCTGAGATGGGCGACCCTTGGGTGAGGAGTCCTGCTTATCTGGAACTGGTGAACAGACCACTCCTTCCCCGGTTTACGGAGAGTCCTTTGTTTCATTTTTTGCTGCATGCCCAAGAGGTTGCGGTACCCAAAAGTTCGACAAAAGAGTGGTTTTCTCGTTTCCTAGGTCACATGTCCAGTGTGCACGGCCGTCATCACGACCACCGTCCACCGTCCCATTTTTGCAGGTATGGCGCTCCAGCGGCAGTGGACTATGGGGACAAGATTCCTCCTCCCCCCTCCTCGGCCAATCTTATGGTGGGCAGCAGGAGCCAGGTACGCGTTTCGATGTCCCTGGACTCAGCACGGCAATGGGGCTTGAGTCCCCTCGACGTGGCACCTCGAGCTCTGCCCCACCGCGAGGCCCCACCCGCCGGTACGTCCAACGTGATCATTCCCTTGGTCCCCCTCGCCCGGAGTTTGGGCGCATGGCTCGTGCTTTCCAACCCGACGCGATGGCTGACCCAGACAGTCCGACTCGGCTACGCGATTCAGTTCACCAGGCACCCGCCCAGGTTCAGCGCCGTCCGCTTCACCTCGGTGAAGGGCGAGAATGCCGCTACCTTGCGTGCGGAGATCGCTACCCTTCTGCGCAAGGGTGCGATAGAGCCTGTCCCTCCAGCCAAGATGAAGAAAGGGTTCTACAGCCCTTACTTCATCGTACCGAAGAAAGGTGGTGGGTTGCAACCAATCCTGGACCTGCGAGTACTGAACCGGGCTTTGCACAGACACCCGTTCAAGATGCTGATGTAAAAACGCATTCTAGCGAGCATCCAGCATCAAGATTGGTTTGTGGCGGTAGACCTGAAGGACACATACTTTCACGTCTCGGTCTTACCTCGACACAGACCCTTCCTGCGGTTTGCCTTCGAAGGCCATGCGTACCAGTATGAGGTCCTCCCCTTTGGCCTGTCCCTGTCCCCTCGCTTTTTCACGAAGGTCGCAGAGGCTGCCCTTGCCCTGCTAAGGGAAGTGGGCGTCCGTATCTCGATGACTGGCTAATCCTAGCTCACTCTCGAGAGTTGCTATGCACACACAGGGACCTCATGCTCTGGCACCTCAGCTAACTTGGGCTTTGGGTCAACTGGGAAAAGATCAAGCTCTCCCCGGTTCAGGGCATCTCTTTTCTTGGTTTGGAGTTGGACTCAGTCTCGATGACAGCGCGCCTCACGAACGAGCGCGCACAGTCGGTGCTGAACTGTCTGAAGGCATTCAGATGGAGAACAGCGGTTCCACTGAAACACTCAGCGGCGGCCACACCGCTCGGGTTGATGCATATGAGACCGCTTCAGCACTGGATTCAGACTCGAGGCCCGAGATGGGCATGGCGCCGCGGGACACATCGCGTGGCCATCTGTCACCGCCTCTTCAGCCCTTGGACTGACCTTGCATTTCTACGGGCAGGTCTCCAGGCGCTTCGTGGTTACAAAAGACGCCTCCAAGATGGGCTGGAGCGCCGTATGCAACGGGCACATCAACTGCATAGAGTTGTTGGCAGTACTGCTCGCCCTGCAGAGGTTTCAGCCGTTGATCCAGGGAAAGCACGTGTTAGTCCGGATGGACAACACAGTGACGGTAGCGAACATCAACCATCAAGGCAGTCTATGCTCCCGTTCCATGTCACAACTCACCCGCCATCTCCTCCTCTGAAGTCAGCAGCGCCTCAAGTCGCTACGAGCCACTCACATCCTGGGCGACCTCAACACTGCAGTGGATGCGCTGTCACGTCAGGTTACCCTCAGGGGAGAGTGGAGACTCCACCCTCAGGTGGTCCAGCTGATTTGAAGTCGATTCGGTCGAGCACAGGTATACCTGTTTGCTTCCCGGGAATCCTCCCACTGCCCACTTTGGTATGCCCTGAAGGAGGCATCCCTCGGTATAGATGCGCTGGCACACAGCTGGCCCCCTGGACTACACAAGTATGCGTTTCCACCAGTGAGCCTACTTGCACTGACCCTGTGCAAGGTCAGGGAGGACAAGGAGCAGGTTGTCTTAGTAGCATCCTTCTGGCCCACCCAGACATGGTTCTCAGATCTCACGCTCCTCGTGACAGCCAACCCCCTGGCGAATTCCATTTGTCACCATCTGTCACCCGTGACCAGACCTTTGGAATCTCCACATCTGGCCCTTGGATGGGACGTGGAAGACCTAAGTGGCCTACCACCCGTGGTGGTAGACATGATCACTCAGGCTAGGTCTCCCTCTACGAGGCGCCTGTATGCCTCGAAGTGCCGTCTGTTCGCTAAGTGGTGTTCTTCCCAATGCAAAGACCCCCAGAGATGTGCAGTCGGATCGGTGCTTTCCTTCCTGCAGGAGAGGCTGGAGGGGCGGCTGTCCCACTCCACCTTGAAGGTGTATGTAGCTGCTATTTCGGCTCATCACGATGCAGTAGATGGTAAGTACTTGGGGAAGCATGACTTGATCATCAGGTTCCTGAGAGGCGCTAGGAGGTTGAATCCAGACCGCAACTCGTCCCCTCGTGGGACCTCTCTGTAGTCCTTCGGGGTCTACGAGGAGCTCCCTTTGAGCCCTTGGAGTCAGCTTAGCTTAAGGCACTCTCTTTGAAGACTGCCCTTCTGACTGTGCTCACTTCCATTAAGAGGGTAGGGGACCTGCAGGCATTCTCTATCAGCGAATCATGCCTGGAGTTTGGTCCGGGTTACTCTCACGTGATCCTGAGACCCCGATCGGGCAATGTGCCCAAGGTTCCCACGACCCCTTTTAGGGATCAGGTGGTGAACCTGCAAGCTCTGCCCCAGGAGGAGACAGACCCAGCCTTGGTGTTGCTGTGTCCGGTGCGAGCTTTACGCATCTATTTGGATCACATGCAGAGCTTTGGAAGCTCCGAGCAGCTCTTTGTCTGCTTTGGTTAACAGCGCATGGGAAGCGCTGTCTCCAAACAGAGGATTGCTCACTGAGTCATTGATGCCACCGTGATGGCATATCAGGCTCAGGACGTGCCACTCCCTGCGGGGTTACAAGCCCACTCTACCAGGAGTGTGGCGGCCTCCTGGGCCCTGGCCAGTGGCGCCTCTTTGGCAGACATCTGCAGAGCAGCGCGCTGGGCAGCACCCAACACCTTTGCAAGGTTCTACAATCTCTGGGTTGAGCCGGTCTCGTCCTGTGTATTGGCAGGCACAAGCAGGTAAGTTCCAGGACAGCTGGCCATCTGTACCACTTGCGCATAGTGCCTTTCCCCTCCTTTGGTGTGAAGACATGCGCTCTTGACTCCCAGTCGTGTTCACAGAGTGTGATCCCTGGATGACTTTCCTCCTTAGCCCTGTGGCAGTTGAGTTTGTGGAGAAACTTGCTGCCAGCACAGTATGTGCACTAATGAGGCCCTGTACTGAGGTAGGTGCTCCACATGTGCTGGTTCCCCGAAGGCAACCCCATGTGATATCTTCCACAAAGTCATTTCCCTGTCGGTAAACTGCATCTTCCTTGGGCAGAGGCCCCTCCGCCCCAGTCACCATGCTTTGTAGAAACTCCTCCCCATCGGGTAGGACCTACCATGGGACCTCTCCACATGACATACTTCCAACAAGACTTGGTAAGACCATGTGACATATTTCCACTCAAAATACCCCCCCCCCCTTTTTCTGGGCAGGGTGTGGTCTCTATGGTGTCTTCCCCTTGGGAGGGACACCCCCTGACATGGACACTTATGGCTCCCAATTGGTTAACAAATTCCACTCTTTTTGGGGAGAAAAAAAGAGGAAAAGGGGCCTCGGCTGGGCTAGCCTGTCCCTATTTGTTGGGCAGTTGACTTGTTCCTGAAGGACCCTTCGACGCTCATAAGAGCGTTGGCGGAGGTTACGTGATGGCCTGGTGCGCTGTCTACGAGGCACACAGCTGTCTGCCTGTCTCGTACCACCAGTCCACGTAACACAGTTCAGGTTGTTGTGGCACTTTGTATAGGGACCCCTAGTGTCACTACATCGACACAACATTGAGTGAGTGACAGATAGGGAACATCATGATTACTTTCGTAACCTCCGTTCCCTGATGGAGGAAACGAGACGTTGTGTCCCTCTTGCCACAACGCTGAACAACCCGCTAAAATGGCTGGGACCTGGTCTCGGCTCCTCAGCACAAAACCTGAATGAGTGATTGCATACCAGCTCCTTTTATACCCATATGTCCAGGGGAATGGCATGCAAATTCCACTCGCTAATTCCCATTGGCCTTTTTTCAAAAGATCAGAGGTGTTTGGGGCTCCCAAGAGTGACCCCTAGTGTCACTACATCGACACAACGTCTCGTTCTTGCCATCAGGGAATGGATGTTGCGAAATTAACCATGACGTTGTTTCACATGACTATCATTATTGTTCTCCCTTCAAAATGCCCTTTGGAGGGTGATTTATTCAATTTGGAACACAGGGCCAATCACGCAACAAGCAAACTTCCTCTCAAACGACCGCTAGTCTAAATTATAAACATCTCTCCAAACCAGAGCAACCTTTTAGCATGAGCTTGCTTCTACAGCAGCATCTGCGTACGCCTGTATACAGCTTCTGTGCGAGCAAACGCAAGCTGAGTATGGCTCCACATGCGGCATGTTGCTCTCAGCGTCACTACTTAATTCTGCAAAGAGCCTCGCCTCCTCACAGCATTTGCGATCACCTTGCCACGCAGCTCTGATAACCACGCAGCAATCGCTTTCTGCAAACTTTATGCAAACGTTTAATTATAGACCATCTTATGACTTTCTCTCCTCCCACAAACCAGGATGAAAGTTTCACGCAGGTGAAAACAATCCATCTCTTTAATCTCACAGGAAAATCTCTAATCTCTAATCTTCTCTATTTTGTCACATATTGTCGGTTATATTAAAGCTATTCTAAATTATTGGAACATAGACTCTTAAACTTGACCTTAGAGCCTAATTTGTACCTATGTCTGCCTTTTAAAGTGGCTCATCAAATCTGTCATAATTCAGCGCTCCACACAATCTTAAAGTAACGGATGATTCGGTTTAGATTTAGGCTTTTATCCTCAAAATATTTCAGTTATTCTGTAGAATTTATTACAGGCTATAATATAAAGAAGCCGTATTTAAACAACACTACTGTAAATGGTGTACATACAGTATATTTTAAATCCAATTCTCAGGCACAAACTCAATAATAAATAATTTTGTACGTCCATGTCATAACAAGATGAGTCATCTCGTCCCAATATAATACAGAATGAATTTAATTACTCATTACGTTAATAAACTCCCAAACCATACGTATAAGCTAAATGATATCAGACCACGGACATTCATCCAAGTACTTTAGTTTCAAGTGCCTCCTAATTTAATGACAAATCACCACTTTAAACGACGTCACATTATGCACATACGTACATTTGAACAGTATACTGATCGCTTCACATATGATCCAAAAATGTAATCAAGCAAATAAGTTAAGTTTGTTTCTGCATCCTCAACCCCTGCTTACAATTGTAAGGAAATGAGAACACTATTTTTCCACTACAATAAGCTTCCTTTATTCACCTGCTTGGACCTACTGATCACCATTATGTCTGCTCATGCACTTCCATAACACAACTGACTAAATGTTATTCCCTCTATGGCTCGCAGGCCTCTGATGGCTGTTATTTAAGCCTAAATAAGAAAAACTGACCAAGTTAATCTCCCTATCAGTGCAATCTAAACTCCCTTCTCTCTATTGCTGTGATCTGCAAATCAGTAAGGTGCCCTTGAAATACCTGCTAGACTTTAATCACCCTTTATGGCTTGCAGGCCATTGAATTTAGCACCACTTCTCTACCAATAATAAGCAGTAATATTTATAGAAATCATAAGTGTCCATTGCCTTCCCCCTAAGGTCCGCAGATGCAACATTTCATTCTGCACTATTCGTTAAATACCCTAATTGCCAGTGCCTCTTAATGCTAGGCATTTCTGGAGGCCTGGGTAGCTCAGCAAGTAAAGACGCTGACTACCACCCCTGGAGTCACAAGTTCGAATCCAGGGCATGCTGAGTGACTCCAGCCAGGTTTCCTAAGCAACCAAATTGGCCCGGATGCTAGGGAGGGTAGAGTCACATGGGGTAACCTCCTCGTGGTCACTATAATGTGGTTCTCGCTCTCGGTGGGATGCATGGTGAGTTGTGCCTGGATGCCACAGAGAATAGCGTGAAGCATCCACATGCGCTATGTCTCTGCGTTAACATGCTCAACAAGCCACGTGAAAGATGCGCGGATTGACGTCTCAGATGCGGAGGCAACTGAGATTCGTCCTCCACCACCCGGATTGAGGCGAGTCATTATGCCACCACGAGGACTTAGAGTGCATTGGAAATTGGGCATTCCAAAATGGGAGAAAATAATTATATATATATATATATATATATATATATATATATATATATATATATATATATATATAATTTATTTTATTTTATTTTTTTTAAATGCTAGGCGTTTATGCAAATGCATAACTTACACATTACATTATCTGTAAATGTCATATTATATGCAAACACTGTTGCTCTAGGAAGCAGCAAGCTGTGGTAGCCCTCATGCCGGTATTTCTGATAATGGAGACACCTGCTATCAGAGTGTTGGGCTCGGCTATGATCTCAGCAGAACACAGATGCATGCCCAACCTCGAGCCCCTTCTAGCCACAATATTAGCTGCTGACTGACATGATATACCTGTATGTTCGACCGCGCTTCGGGTTTCTTCGGCCTCATTCATTAATGGTTCAAATTTTAAAAAAATCCTCTCCTCAGGCAGTGCGTTAAAGCCTAGTGACACCGCAACCGTGGTGCTCCTACTACTGCTATCCAGGTGCCGCCACCGCGGCATGTCTTTCAGGCCATGCAACTAAGCACCACAACTGTGATGTGCTTTTCTGATTAACTGTCTCAGATGCCACTTATGCCAAATGAATCACTACCCACTTTAGTGACTGACAATAAGGCTGCTTCAGGTCACCTCTAAACAGTTCACCATAAGTTGGCTTCTCAGCATCAATAAGTTTCACCCAAATATAGTATACGCTCTCCTTTCAAACACTGTGCTTGACAATTCAGCCTGTGCGTATCGCAGAGTGAGCTCTCATTTAAATGCAATGGAAATAACTTTACATGAAAACATGGGCCCTTCACCTCGTACGCCATGTGGTCCCATGCTCAAGTGTTTGGTCTGTTCATATCACAAAGCGCGCATGTTTAATATACAGCATTACTAAATTTTAAGTGAAGCAGGTGTTCTCCCGTCGAACACTGTGCGGTCCTGTGCTAGAGTATTCAGCCTGTTCGCAGTGTCAAATGAGCTCTTGTATGAAATCCAAAATCAATCATTTTCATGTGGAAAGCATAGGCTCTCTCGTCGAACGCTGAGGTGCCTTGCTTTAGGATTCAGCCCATTTGTTTCACAGAGTGAACACTCCCATTCGAATGACTTGTGTCTAGGGGTGGCTTAAGGTCAAGTTCAGGGCGAGGTGGGCCTGTCTGCCAAGTGCAGAGTGGTTCCATTCTTGCCTGGGGCAGACGGGCATTACTGGGTCCTCTCCATTCCCTGCCATGGGGGGAGGGGGGTGACCTCCCTGCCCGGGCATTGCGGACCCCTCCATGCAGCACAACAGCTCCTACAATAGCTCATTTCCATGCACTGGTAACCGCCACCCAAGATGGCGTAGGCTACGTGCATCTCCGAGATTTCTATTATAGACCTTTTCATCTGAAAGCATCAGTCTAATTGGCATCTGTTAAACGTATTAAATATCAGAGTTGTAAACTTTCTAAATCACTAACATATCAGGGATATCTGCTGAATGTCTTATTGACTTCCGAGACATACTTATTGAAATACGTATAATAGATATAAACACACATCAAATAAATGTCTGGGTGATGTACCTGTGCTATCCACAATGCTTACATTTTCTTCTCTATTATCTCCAATTGCTATCCCCTAGTTCTCCATTTGGCATCCTGGCAGACCTGTTATTCCAGTCATTCATTCCACAATGGAGCAGCAACCACCGCAGCACAAAGGTCTACCCAAGCAGCAAATTCAATCTCTCGGCCATTGGTTTACAGACGCTTTCCACCGATACATCAGAACGAACGGAAGAGCTCACCAAATTCTTATTAGCTAATTCGCTCTTAAAGGAATCACCTGTTTAGTCATCTTCTCTCTCCTCTTATGAAAGGGCATATGCGCATATCGATAATATACATGCATTCATAAGCGTTTAATCATACATGAACGAATAATTAACTTCATAAAAAAATAGCTCAAGGCTCCGCTCATATCCAGGGCCTCTAGAAAGCATTCAATTCTGTCGTTTGAGCACCATGCTAGCTTTCCCATTCGAGCACGGCATGAGTTACTACGCTCCGGCCGTGGGCTCCCCTGTTCGAATGCCATTTGAGCTTCCAGGTTTTGGCCATGGTCTCTCCCATTTGAGCACTGTGTGGGCTTTCACGATATGGCTGTGGGCTCTACCGTCCGAATCGCAGTGAGGGCTCACGTTTATTTGTATCGTGGACTCTCAAATCGGAGCGCTGAGGGGGCTCTCCTGTTCGAATATGGTGTGGGTACCCGTTCGATTGCTTGCTGGGCATGCCCATTCAAATGCTGTGAGCAAGAACTCTCTCTCATTTGCACTGCAAGCTCCTGTTCGGACTGCAGTGTGAGCCATCCCTTTCGAACGGTCCACGGTTGGAGGTATAGGTCACAAATGCATCTGCCACCAACCAACATCTATCGAAGCCAACAGTTCATCCGGCATCCCTCCGCCACCCCAACTCCACGTGGCTAGTTACCACTAAATCAGACAAGGAAGTCCATGGGTGGGGGTTCTTCGGGCTCAGGTCGAGTCTCGAGCGCGAGCCGTCCATTATGGACAGCGAGCCACAAATGTTTACCTTCTTTTCATTTCAAAGATTACATGAACATGTGAACTCGTGAATTCGGGTTTGGAATAAGGTACTAAACTATAGCAGTGTAAACATCCGTAGCGGTGAATGGGAAACAACAGCAAATATTAATTTTGCATTCCTTTTTGCTCCAAAGGAAAAAGAAATACTCCACTATTACAACTTTCCAAAATAGGTAAAAATAGCAGCGGTGGATAACGGCAATCAGAGAAAGACACCACATTTACTGTCACTCCCTCAGCAGCTGTATTTTAAACCCATCACAGCAGTGTTTTTTATGTGTTTTTCATTAAATATTTAAATGTAATGCCAGGATAATAAAACACAAATTATAATGTTATACATTTACATAGATAAAAAAAAAGTGAAAGTATAAAAAGGTTTGCTAGATTTACGCTGCTAAATATGGCAGAAACGTGTCACCAATCTGTAAAAGGGTCCATTAAGTATGATGTTATCATGCTGCTAACCTAACAATACAATACAAGGTAAAATGTTATACATTTACAATAAATAATACAAAAATTGAAAATATGAAATTTGCTAGATTTTTTACGCTGTTAAAAAAAGGCAGAAATGCATCATTACAGTCTGTGAAAAGGGTCCATAAAGTGTGTTACCATGATGCTAATATATCAACACAATACAAAGTATAATGTTTTCAATAAATTTATTTACACTAAATAATTAAAAATACATCATTTTAAAATGTTTGCTAAATTTACACAGCTAAATAAGGCAGAAACTTGTCATCACAGTCTGTGAAAAGAGTCTATAACAGGGGTACTCAATAGGCGGACTCCGGTCCACTACTTTGGCTGTTTTTGGTCCCCCGAGGTCCTCATACCTGCCCAGTTTTGAAGAGACTATTGATTGTTTAGGAATATATATATATATATATATATATATATATATATATATATATATTTATTTTACAAAGTACTATTGCTGTCAATGTGGCAAGTTATAAAACTATTTAAAAAAGATACATAATTTCCTAGCCAAAAAAATAAATGTAAATATATAAAGTTTGCTAAATTTATGCAGCTAAATAAGACAGAAAGACATCATCAGCCTGTGAAAATGGTCCATAAAGTATGATCTTAGCACCTTGCTAAGCTAACAACGCAATGCAAAGTAAAATGTTTTAAATGTATACTAAATAAATAAATAAATAAATAAATAATCTTTAAAAGCTTGCTATATTTACACTGCTAAATAAGGCCAACACATGTCATCACAGTCTGTGAAGAGGGCCAATAAAGTGTGATGTCAGCATGTTGCTAAGCTAACAATGCAATACATAGCACACATATATTGGGTTGAACAGTCCATTTCTGATTAGGCCTACACTGAACTTTTTTCTATACTTTGTGATATTGAATTAAATATTTCAAATTACTCTCAACTCGTTTACCAGTCTTCATGTCTAAAATGCTCTTTGGTACACAATCTCAATCTACCCCTGAAATTGCCTCCTTTCTCCCTTGTTCATTTCGATTCACCTTTTTCCTCCTCTCTCTCACTGTCTCTCTCTGCGTGAATCAGGAAACAGAGGTGCACGTGGGAGGGGTGAAGCGGTGTAACAGATATTAAAATATTCCTCCAGTGTAGAGATAGCGGTTATCCGGGGAGCGATAGAGGGAGATAATGAAAAGAGGAACAAAAGTACTCCCCGCACACTGAGTCTGACCCCCCCACCCCTCCTCCCACCTTCTCCTCTCACACTCATTTACATAGTAATCACCCCCATGCTCTGTAAGAGGCCAGAGAGAGAGAGAGAGAGAGAGAGAGAGAGAGAGAGAGAGGGAGAGAGGAGTGATTTGTGAATGAGTGAAAGAGAGAAAGAGAGTGAGCATGTGTACATATGGACAGGTACATTAATTCATAGAGTACACAAATTATGTGTGTTTGTGTGTGTGTGTTTTTGTCAAAGAGGTGGTTATAAATGTGATAGAGCCCATGCGATGTGTGTGTGTGTGTGTGTGTGTGTGTGTGTGTGTTTGTGTGTGTGTGTGTTTGTGTGTGCTGTCAGCTTCTTTCCTGCCCTCCCTGATGAACAGATGAGGTTGTCTAGGCAACGTGATGAGACGCAGATATGCAAATGAGTCGGGGAGGGTGAGCTTGCATGCACACACTGCAGTATGAGCCTCTCATTTACACACACACAATTACACACACACATCCTGCTGATACTGCAGCACAACCTTACACATACAGAGATTAAAAAGACACTCGCCACACATCCAGACACAAATAGACAACACAATGAAATAAACACAAATGTACACTTAGAATTAAAAGAATACTCTCAGAATGTAAAATACATACATATTTACATAAATTACAATACATACACCCCTCACAAACCCCTATGAAATAAGGCAAATATTATGTGCAAAACCACAGCAATATTAACTCCTGCATGCTTCAAACACACACACCAACACAAATATTCCTGCTTATAAAAAATATTACTAAACCAAGAGATGCCAATATCAAAATTATCGTTAAAAAGACATTTTCCCTTTTTTGCCTCACCGGTTGGCCCGATCCAGGGCTGGAGCAGTAGATTGTGTATTTGCGGATGATACCATTGGGCTTGACAGGGGGAAGCCAGGATACCACTACGCTGCTGGCAGAAGATGGCACGGCTTTGATGCCCGCTGGAGGACCAGGGTCTGAGAGAGAGAAAGAAAACTAGATTAATGTCTGACAGGGGCATAGTGGTGTATTTCTTTTTCAAAAGGTTTTCTAAATGTTTTAGGATCCTGGTTCCAAAACCTAGTGAGCTGCCTTACTGTCTTCTTTCTACTGCCTACAAAGGCAACATCCTAACTGACATGGACTCTCAAAAGTATCCTGATTTGGAACACTCTACATAGGCAGCAACTCCAAGTGCCACAAAAACAATGTTCCTCACGTGAAGCGCACCAAAGATGCAACTCATAACTGATTCCTACAGAATAAATGTAGCGTTATCGATACTTGATATTCAAGTCTGAAGGAATATGAAGACATCTTTATGGGTTTAACTCTGAAGAGAAATAGTCCAGAATGTTGTAGCAGTCAAACCACACATGCGCCAACCACCTGTGTATGCACACAGTCAAATGATGTAAAGGCGAACGCTCAACTGTACTCAGACGCTAACCGTTTACGTCAAAACCGTTAAGTATTTTTGGTTCCAGGGTCTTTTTTGGAGTGGACTGACCCAAAATCCACTAATCAGTCCAGCTTCCTCATGCCACTACCCTATTTCTGCCATCACAGAAATAATCGTCATACTTTAGTGTGATTGTGTGTCTAGAATTTTCAAGAAGACACAAGGGTTTTAAAACTCAACATCATCATTACTAGGGTTTAGTCAAATAGGGGTTAATCCATGAGGGGCTTTAGGCTTATGAGGTGACACAAACTGTTGTGATATTTTGTTTTATTAGTGATGGTGTAATTGTATTTCATGTGCCTTAAATTATGGAGAATAGTAGTTATTTGTGAAATTAGATTTTAGATACCCACAGCTCCAAAGTACACACACTGTAATAAACAATTTTAAAAAAGATCCCAGAAAAGCTGTAAACACTTCAAATGACCAAAGAGATACAGAGAAAGAGAGTGAGAGAGAGAAAGAGACCAAAAATGTGAAACAAAAATCATAGAGAAGCAAGTCCTTGGTCATACTGACATTACATACCGGTATATGCTGGAAAATACCTTTGCATCTCTCCTCAAGGGATGAGCGGATCAATCTTGAAATAGCATAAAAATATTGATCCAAAGTGCGTAATTCTGCCCAAGAGATTGTTTCACTTTTAATTCACAATTTCAGTGGATCAGAAGTTTACATACTCTAAGTTAACTGTGCCTTTAAGCAGCTTGGAAAATTCCAAAAAATGATGTCAAGCCTTTAGGCAATTAGCCAATTAGCTTCTGATAGGCAAATTGGCTCACTGGAGTCAATTGGAGGTGTACCTGTGGATATATTTTAAGGCCTACCTTCATACTCAGTGCCTCCTTGCTTGACATCATGGGAAAATCAAAAGAAATCAGCTAAGACCTCTTAAAAAAATTGTGGACCTCCACAAGCCTGGTTCATCCTTGGCAGCAATTTCTAAATGCCTGAAGGTACCACGTTCATCTGTACAAACAATAGTACGCAAGTATAAACACCATGGAACCACGCAGCCATCATACCTCTCAGGAAAGAGACACATTCTGTCTCCTAGAGATTAACTTAGTTTGGTGCGAAAAGTGCAAATCAATCCCAGAACAACAGCAAAGGCCCTTGTGAAGATGCTGGTGGAACAGGTTGACAAGTATCTATATCCACAGTAAAAAAAAGTCCTATATCGACATAACCTGAAAGCCTGCTCTGCAAGGAAGAAGCCACTGCTCCAAAACCACCATAAAAAAAGCCAGACTACAGTTTGCAAGTGCACATGGGGACAAAGATCTTAATTTTTGGAGAAATATCATCTGGTCTAATGAAACAAAAATCTAACTGTTTGACCATAATGACCATCGTTATGTTTGGAGGAAAAAGGGTGAGGCTTGCAAGCTGAAGAACACCATCCCAACCGTGAAGCATGGGGGTGGCAGCATCATGTTGTGGGGGTGTTTTGCTGCAGGAGGGACTGGTGCACTTCATAAAATAGATGACATCATGAGGAAGGAAAATTATGCAGATATACTGAAGCAACATCTCAAGACATAAGCCAAGAAGTTAAAGCTCATCGCAAATAAACAATGATCACAAGCATACCTCCAAAGTTGTGGCAAAATGGCTTATGGACAACAAAGTCAAGGTATTGAAGTGGCCATCACAAAGCCCTGACCTCAATCCAATAGAAAATTTGTAGGCAGAACTGAAAAAGCATGTGCAAGCAAGGAGGCCTACAAACCTGACTCAGTTACACCAGTTCTGTCTGGAGGAATGGGACAAAATTCCAGCAACTTATTGTGAGAAGCTTGTGGAAGGCTACCCAAAACATTTGAACCAAGTTAAACAATTTAAAGGCAATGCTACCAAATACTAACCAAGTGTATGCAAACTTCTGACCCACTGGGAAAAGCTGAAATAAATCATTATCTCTACTATTATTCTGACATTTCACATTCTTAAAATAAAGTAGTGATCCTAACTGAACTAAGACAGGGGATGTTTTCTGTGATTAAATGTCAGGAATTGTGAAAAACTGAGTTTAAATGTATTTGGCTAAGTTGTATGTAAACTTCTGACTTCAGCTGTGTGTGTAATATATATACACTACCAGTCAAAAGTTTTGAAACACTTGACCGAAATGTTTCTCATGATCTTAAAAATCTAAATGCTTAAACGTTTTAAATTAGTTTTGTACAAAAATATAATTGTGCCACCATATTAATTTATTTCATTATAAATCTAAAATGTAATTAATAATTTTATTATTATTATTATTTATTTTTTTTAATTGATGACTTGGACCAAATAATAAAGAAAAGTAGCCAGTAAGTGCCCAGCATATAGATGGGAACTCCTTTAATACTGTTTAAAAAGTATCCCAGGGTGATACCTCAAGAAGTTGGTTGAGAAAATGTCAAGAGTACATTTCTGAAAATTCTAGGCAAAGGGTGAATACTTTGAAGATGCTAAAATATAACACAGTTTTGATTTATTTTGGATTTTGTTTAGCCACAACATAATTCCCATAGTTCCATTTATGTTATTCCATAGTTTTAATGACTTTACTATTATTCTAAAATGTGAAAAAAAATTATAATAAAGAATGAGTAAGTGTTTCAAAACTTTTGACCGGTAGTGTATATGTGTATATATATATGGTACATATATTATCAATTCTCCAAGGGTACGCAAACATTTGAGCACAACTGTAATTTATATATATATATATATATATATATATATATATATATATATATATATATATATATATATATATATATACAGTTGTGCTCAAAAGTTTGCGTACCCTTGGAGAATTGGTAATATATGTACCATCTTGAAAGAAAATATGAGTGAGCTGGCAAAACACATTTCTTTTATTTCTTATGGGATTCATATTCAACTGTAGGTTATAACAGAATGGCACAATTATAAAACAAAACATGGAACAATGAAAAAAATTAAATGACCCCTGTTCAAAAGTCTGCATACCATTAGTTTTTAATACTGTGTATTGCCCCCTTTAGCATCAATGACAGCGTGAAGTCTTTTGTAATAGTTGTCTATGAGGCCCCAAATTCTTGCAGGTGGTATAGCTGCCCATTCGTCTTGGCAAAAATGCCTCCAGGTCATGCAAAGTCTTTGGTCGTCTTGCATGAACTGCATGTTTGAGATCTCCCCACAGTGGCTCAATGATATTAAGGTCAGGAGACAGTGATTGCCACTCCAGAACCTTCACCTTTTTCTGCTGTAACCACTGGAGGGTCAACTTGGCCTTGTGCTTAGGGTCATTGTCATGCTGGAAAATCTAAGAGCGTCCCATGCGCAGCTTTCGTGCAGAAGAATGCAAATTGTCTGCCAGTATTTTCTGATAACATGCTGCATTCATCTTGCCATCAATTTTCACAAGATTCCCCGTGCCTTTAGAGCTCACACACCCCCAAAACATCAGTGAGCCACCACCATGCTTCACAGTGGGGATGGTATTCTTTTCACTATAGGCCTTGTTGACCCCTCTCCAAACATAGCGCTTACGGTTGTGACCATAAAGCTCTATTTTGGTCTCGTCACTCCAAAGGTGTGTCAAGGTGTTGTCGGGCATATTGTAACCAGGCTTTTTTGTGGCATTGGCGCAGTAAAGGCTTCTTTCTGGCAACTCGACCATGCAGCTCATTTTTGTTCAAGTGTCGTCATATTGTGCTCCTTGAAATTACCACACTGTCTTTTTCCAGAGCAGCCTGTATTTCTCCTGAGTTTACCTGTGGGTTTTTCTTTGTATCCCGAACAGTTCTTCTGGCAGTTTTGGCTGAAATCTTTCTTGGTCTACCTGACCTTGGCTTGGTATCAAGAGAGCCCCAAATTTTCCACTTCTTAATAAGCGATTGAACAGTACTGACTGGCATTTTCAAGGCTTTGGATATCTTTTTATATCCTTTTCCATCTTTATAAAGTTCCATTACCTTGTTACGCAGGTCTTTTGACAGTTCTTTTCTGCTCCCCATGGCTCAGTATCTAGCCTGCTCAGTGCATCCACGTGAGAGCTAACAAACTCATTGACTATTTATACACAGACACTAATTGCAATTTTAAAAGCCACAGGTGTGGGAAATTAACCTTTAATTGCCATTTAAACCTGTGTGTGTCACCTTGTGTGTCTGTAACAAAGCCAAACATTCAAGGGTATGTAAATTGTTGATCAGGGCCATTTGGGTGATTTCTGTTATCATTATGATTTAAAAAGGAGCCAAACAACTATGTGATAATAAATGGCTTCATATGATCACTATCCTTAAATATCCAAAATCAATGCCAAAATTTCACAATTTCTGCCAGGGTATGCAAACTTTTGAGCACAGCTGTATATATATATATATATATATATATATATATATATATATATATACATACAGTATATAGTAAAGATTCTATTAATTATTTAGCATTAATATTCATGTGAATAATAAACTTTAATATGAAAAAAAGTAATGTGTGGGCAAATAGTTGTGTAGGATAGGAACTATTTCTTCTTCAGCTCATCTGTTCAAAATAAATTAATGTGATATAAAATTTATCATATATAATATATGTATAAATAATTTTTCTGTTTATTTTTCTGTTTTATTAAATTTAAACTATAGAAATTGTTAAATGATTGCTCATGTTAATTGTTGTTATTAAATGGAAAACAAACAAAAAAAAAGAGTCATATATGATCATTTCATGATAGTCATGATAATTTGCAGTTTATGCCTATTTAATATTAAATAAGGCCTTACCTTAGAAAAAATTACCTTGGTTTTTACTGCAGTAACCATAGTTTCACCATGGTATTTTGTGGTAAAATTATAGTAACCATAACATTAACCATGGTTACTATATTACCACCATATTACTGTGGTAACACCATGGTTAATTGCATTAAAACTATGGTTTCTGCCAAAAAACATGGTTACTACAATATTACAGTACTATAGTAATACAGTGATGCAATATACAAACAAGTGACGGCGAGCTGTGGTATTAAGAGGAAGGGTACGAGTGCGATTGACAGACCCTGCCTCCAGATCAAACCCTTTTCTGCACTCCTCGACATTCACCGTGACCAAATCACTGCGATGAAATCAACTTTTACATTCATTTTTATTTATTATTCCAAGTAGTATTTTTTTCTTTCTTTTTTTCTTTTTTTTCTTCTCCCTTTTCTCCCCAATTTGGAATGCCCAATGCACTCTAAGTCTTCGGTTTGGTTCGGATTTGGTTGGATTTTTCAGATTGACAGAAGAAAAGTTTGGAGCAATTTCTTACGGCCAATTACACTGTATAAAGCATACTTTTTAATTATGAACCATTCCAAAATCATGCGTTATTAATAGGGATGTGCAAGCTATTCAAATATCAAAATCACTATTCGGTCATTCTGCATGTGTTTAGAGGTCTTCAACCCGATCTGAGTTTGATGGTACCCAACAAACCTATAGGTTTTGGGCCAGGTTCGGGACAGTTTTTCAAGTAGGCTACAGGGCGAGTTACGGATTTGGCTATTGAAAATGTAACATTTTAATTTAATTCTTCTCAAATGAATGAAATGACTTGAATAAAGATTTGTTAATTTTGCTTAACGAGACTCAAAGATCCAAGTCAGTAAAATTATCCGATCTTCCCATCACTACAGCGTTTTTTAGACACTGTGTTAAGTTTAAAATAACATTAATATTTATAAATGCATCTCAAGACACCTGTTTTACAATTCATTGTACAGGACCATCACATTTTTTTAGACACAGTTAACTTAAACAGAACTCCAATAATTATAAACGCATCTCGAGACACCTGTATTCTGTTTCACCATTTGTTGCACTGCATCAAGCTTTTTCAGTGCTGGTTTCACAAATAGACATTTTGATGAAGTGCAGGTTGGAAAGAGGACTTAATGTGACTGTTACACATGATTCCAGATTGTTTTTCACCTGGCTAAAATTCAGCCCTTGATAAACGGTGAGCCACTGTTTATTTCCCCCTTTTGCTCTGGTGTGCATACAATAATTACATAAGTTAAATGCTAAATCATTTAAAATCAAATCATCCTGAAGAGGTTTATAAACCATAGCGTGCGCGGCCTCATGGAAAGTGAACCTGCCCGGGCAGAATTATGCATTTTCCATTGATTAAGAATAGGCCTACTACAGTATGTTGCAGGCAGTGACAGAGATTATTTCTGTTCAACTTTAATGTGATTTTATCATTTGAAGATCTAAGTATTGTGCTATTTAGGATCATAGCTCACTGTGCACTTTATTCCCTGCTAATCTGAGGTTGTGTTTGACGCATCCATGGCATTAAACATTCTTTATTCCTGAGTCCCAACAAATAACAGATTAACTGATCGTGAACTCTCGCGGGTAACCAAATATTACAAAAGGTTACCGTGCACATATTTAGGGTATTAAGGCATCTTTCGCTTTATCAATTAATCTGAAATCCATGCAGGACTTACTGTAAAGTACTCCATACTGTTGCACGAATTCTGTCACTTATATTAATTTAAACCATCAGCTTTGTACACAAGCAGGGTAAAAAGCACCCTATCTTTGTGTTTGGAAGTGTTTTGTAAATCAGATGCTGTTCTCTGCAGTCCTTCATATAAATGCACTGCACCTGTGAGATGCAGATTCCCTGAGCGCATACTCGAGTGTCTGTGTTCACGCTGCTGTAGTCCAGCACGCATTCGGCCGAACAAACGGTGTTTCACATAAGGCTGACATTTACGTGGATTTATAATTATCTCAATATAAATAAATAAATAAACGAATAATTGATTTAGAGCTCGGGGCCCTTTGGGTTTAGATGCCCCTGGGCAACGGCCCAATCGGCCTGGTGGTTAATCCGTCCCTGCGCATATTTCCATGGTTCCACCAGACTATTGGGGTGCAAATAGCTGCACTGTGTAGCAGATGCTATTTACACCAGAGTGCAAATAGTCACTCTATTTTTTTTAAACTGAGTGTCTATTTGCACCCCGATAGTCTGGTGGAACCACAGAAATATATGATAAACTAACCAGTAGATGTCGCTGCAGTGGTGTGGGGTGTAAAGACGGTGTGTGAATGTGTGCTGTTGTGTTTGTGACAGCAGTTTGAATCTGCTTTTTGTCCCACTCTTTTTCTCATTTGAGTTTCCGCTCTTAATATTTCCTTTAATACTACTTAAAATAATAGATAAAAATTAATATAAATGTTGATTTCATCGCAGTGATTTGGTCATGGTGAATGTCGAGGAGTGCAGAGAAGGGTTTGATCTGGAGGCGGGGTCTGTCGATTGCATTCGCTCCCGTGTGAAACCATGGTTACTGTAGTAAAACCAAGGTTATCTTTTCTGAGGTAAGGTTAAGGTTAGGTTTAGGAGTAGAGATTAATGTAGTGTGTCTGTGGGACTCTAAATAAACACAATAAACTCTCTGCAGTGATGCCTATATACTGCATGTTAGTATTTAAATATGGGTGCAAATAGTATCTGGCACTATTTGCACCAGGGTGCAATTAGTATCTACCATTATTTGCACCAGGGTTGGGGTGCAAATAATATCTTCCACTATTTGCACTGGGGTGTAAATAGCATATACCATTATTTGCACAAGTGTGCAAATAGCATCTGCCTTTTTTAAATGGCTAAATTGTTAAATGGCCACAATTACCCATTTTATTCCAAGAAATTACAAAAACCTTCCATTTGTAGTGGTATTGTATTGATATCAGTAATATTGGCTTTGACAGTACTAGAGAGTACCAGAGAGTTGTTATTGGATTAAAAAAACAATAAGTGGTATTGCCTATCCCTACTCTCCTCTTCTCCATGACCCAGACACCCCTTATTTCCCTGAACCCCCCTTAACCCACCAGGGAAAAGAGGAGAGACAGATATCGCCATAATCCTATCCCGACCAGTGTAAGCACTAAATTAATGTCAGCTAATCCACAAAGAATAAATCCCTCTCTGACTGGATAAACTGGATGGGGGATCTTCTTTGAGAAACATACACGCTTTACAGACCCCCCTTCTTTAGCATCTTAATTCTCATTAACTGTGCTAATGGATTATCAGAGGTTAAATGTTGCCAAGGTGACAGTCTCCAGCATCCACAAGACCTGGACCACGCTGAACTTGCCTCAAGCTAATAAGGTTTGTGGCAAGATTACCTACCCCACAATCTCCCCCACCCACCGAGGCATACACACACACACACTCATACACACCCTTGAGCTTGAATGGAGTTGTGGGTTAAAAGCAAGTGGCTTTCACATAATGTGGCTGTGTGTTTGAAAGGAATACGGGTTCTCCGTTGTCTAGGTTGAAAGCTCACTGGAGAGTCACAATTATATATAGCAAATCAAATCCTTTGAATCTCTGTTCCAAAACCTAGTGAGCTGCCTACCTAGACATGATTTTAAGGCATTATATGAATGCTCCAGACACAAAAGCTGTTCCCAAAGGTAGGTAGCAGTATTAAGTTACCTCCTTTTAGGCCCCCCCCCCCAAACCAAATGCAGCAACACATGTATCCTTTGCGTATAAGATAATCCCAGATGGTGGATGGGCTCAAGAGAAATGCCAATTATAAATAATTATCATTCAATACTGAAAAGTAAGAATTAAATCTTACAATCTAATTACAAATTTACTATTTTAGCCATTATTTGTGTGTGACGTATTTTTGGGTTTATAAGTGAATCAAATTGTTAGCCTAGCAACATGCTAATGTCAAACTCAATCTCTATTATAAACTCAACTGTGAGTCAGTCTTCAGTGCACTTCACGTGAGGAGTGCTATTTGTGCGGTACGTATACAGTGCATCTGGAAAGTTTTCACAGTGCTTCACTTTTTCCACATTTTGTTATGTTACAGCCTTATTCCAAAATGGATTAAATTCATTATTTTCCTCAACATTCTACAAACAATACCCCATAATGACAACGTGAAAGAAGTTTGTTTGAAATCTTTGCAAATCTATTAAAAATAAAAAACGAAAAAAATCACATGTACATAAGTATTCACAGCCTTTGCCATGACACTCAAAATTGAGCTCAGATGCATCCTGTTTCCACTGATCATCCTTGAGATGTTTCTACAACTTGATTGGAGTCCACCTGTGGTAAATTCAGTTGATTAGATATGATTTGGAAAGGCACACACCTGTCTATATAAGCTCCCACAGTTAACAGTGCATGTCAGAGCACAAACCAAGCCATGAAGTCCAAGGAATTGTCTGTAGACCTCCGAGACAGGATTGTATCAAAGCACAGATCTGGGGAAGGGTACAGAAAAATTTCTGCAGCAATGAAGGTCCCAATGAGCACAGTGGCCTGCATTATTCGTAAATGGAGAAGTTTGGAACCACCAGGACGCTTCCTAGAGCTGGCTGCCTGGCCAAACTGAGCGATCGGGGGAGAAGGGCCTTAGTCAGGGAGGTGACCAAGAACCCGATGGTCACTCTGACAGAGCTCCAGCATTTCTCTATGGAGAGAGGAGAACCTTCCAGAAGAACAACCATCTCTGCAGCACTCCACCAATCAGGCCTGTATGGTAGAGTGGCCAGATGGAAGCCACTCCTCAGTAAAAGGCACATGACAGCCTGCCTGGAGTTTGCCAAAAGGCACCTGAAGGACTTTCAGACCATGAGAAACAAAGATTGAACTCTTTGGCCTGAATGGCAAGCGTCATGTCTGGAGGAAACCAGGCACCGCTCATCACCTGGCCAATAACATCCCTACAGTGAAGCATGGTGGTGACAGCATCATGCTGTGGGGATGTTTTTCAGCAGCAGGAACTGGGAGACTAGTCAGGATTGAGGGAAAGATGAATGCAGCAATGTACAGAGACATCCTTGATGAAAACCTTCTCCAGAGCACTCTGGACCTCAGACTGGGGCGAAGGTTCATCTTCCAACAGGACAATGACCCTAAGCACACAGCCAAGATAACAAAGGAGTGGCTCTGGGACAACTCTGTGAATGTCCTTGAGTGGCCCAGCCAGAGCCCAGACTTGAACCTGATTGAACATCTCTGGAGAGATCTGAAAATGGCTGTGCACCGACGCACTGATGGAGCTTGAGAGGTTCTGCAAAGAAAAATGGGAGAAACTGCCCAAAAATAGGTGTGTCAAGCTTGTAGCATCATACTCAAAAAGACTTGAGGCTGTAATTGGTGCCAAAGGTGCTTCAACAAAGTATTGAGCAAAGGCTTTGAATACTTATGTACATGTGATTTTTTTTTTTTTTTTTATAAATTTGCAAAGATTTCAAACAAACTTCTTTCACGTTGTCATTATGGGGTATTGTTTGTAGAATTTTGAGGAAAATAATGAATTTAATCCATTTTGGAATAAGGCTGTAACATAACAAAATGTGGAAAAAGTGAAGCGCTGTGAATACTTTCCGGATGCACTGTAGTTGCTGCATCTGTAGAGCATTCCAAATCTGTCACTTATGTGGTTCCATGACAGTTAGGATCTAACCTTAAAAGGCAGATGCCAATGTAGGCAGTACACACCAAGACTACAGGGCTAGTGTGTTTTCTATTAATTCAATAAACATATTCAACATAAAATTATTTAATTCACAGATATTAGCCTGGTTGGTTTGTTACTGATTTCTTGGTTTGGTACAGGATTCTTATTACAAGTTGACCAAAGTGCAGTACAATGCATAATACATTAATATACAAAGGCAATAACAATAGTAATAGTATCAAACACAAAATGAAAAATAAAAACCTGAATTAAAAGCTAAAAAATTAAAATAGGTCTTTAAGTTGGATTTGAAAATAGCAGTTGATGGGGATGATCTAATATAAAAAAGGAGACTCTTCCAAAGTCTAGGAGCCACCACTGAAAAAGCCCGGTCACCCTTTGACTTAAAACGAGAGCATGGGACAGAAAGAAGCAACTGATTAGGTTACCTAAGGGACCTAGAGGCCAGGGTTGTGGAGTAACGAAATACATGTAACGGGATTACGTATTTAAAATACAAAATATAAGTAACTGTATTCCACTACAGTTACAATTTAAATAACTGGTATTTAGAATACAGTTACATTCAAAAAGTATTTTGATTACTGAAGAGATTACTTTGGATTTTATTGTCATTTGTTTCATTTAATATTTAGTCCTTTCAGATGGAAAACATTTATACATATAAATGATGCGATCCAAAGTGTATTTGAACAGCGGTGAAACACTTTCTTATGAAGTGTTACATTCATACGAGCAGACAGAGAAGTAAGTCTGAAGTAAGTTTGGAGCAGAAGAAATAGAAATAAACCTTGTGTAAATTGTCAGCTTTACGCTAAGCTAAAATGCTATTTCTAGCCATTTTACATGCACGTTACCAGGCACGATCATTTTTTTTTTTTTTTTTATCAAGAAAATTCACATTGGATCATAATTTCTTTTTTTCTAGTAAGATCTTTGATATTAGGGCAAAAATCGTATTCTTGATAATAATTTTTGTATTGTTTTCCTGTAAAAATATCTAAAAATCCTTAAAACAAGATCAATTTGATTTATCTTGTTTTAGAAACAACACTGCATAAGATATTTAGGTTTTTCAGAGAATGTATTTTTAACATGTGTATTTTGTCTTACTGTACTGGCAGAGTTTTTATAGTCAAAACAAGTGAAAAAATCTACCAGTGATGAAGAAGTAATCCAATGTAATTAGAATACGTTATTGACCTTGAGTAATCTAACAAAATACGTTACAAATTACATTTTACAGCATGTATTCTGTAATCTGTAGTGGAATACATTTCAAAAGTAACACTCCTAACCCTGCTAGAGGCTGAATATGGTTGAAGGAGCTCACTTAAATATTGTGAAGCAAGTCAATGCAGGGCCTTGAAAACAAATAATAACACTTTAAAATAGATTCTAAAACGGACTGGCAGCCGATGCAATGAGGCCAATACAGGGGTAATATTTTTTCCCGCATTCTAACGCCATTCAAAAGTCTAGCTTCCGCATTCTGAAACATTTGCAGATGATCTAGAGAGTATTTTAGAAGACCCAAATAGAAGGAATTACAGTAATCTAACCTAGAAGAAATAAATGCATGAATAAATGTTTCCAGGTCTTTTCATCTGAGCATATTTTTTACTTTGGCAATACACTGAAGCTGGAAAAAACTTCCCTTTACGATGGCACTGATCTGCTTGTCAAAATTCAAAGATGAATCTAGAATTACACCCAGATTTTTTACATTACTACATAGGTTGTCAGACAGAGGACCTAGCTGGTTCAAAAAATATTATTTCAGTAGCACTTTATTTTACAGTACTGTTCTACATTTACGTACTATATAATTACAACAACTACAGAAATTACTAGGTACTAAACCTAATCCTGACCCCAACCCTAACCTTAAACCCTGTTAAGTACATGTAGTTACCTAATATTACTCAGTACTTTATTGAGTAAGTACACTGTAAGTATAATGAAAGTACAACCATCATTTCTGCTTCATTATCATAAAGCTGTAGAAGTTCATTTCCAACTAACATTTCAAGTAATTTAGGCATTGAAACATATTTAACAGGGAGCAACTACTGTCCGATTTGACCGAAAGATAACAATGGTATGAAAAATGTGATTTCTGGATAATAGAACCAAGGGGAAGAACATACAGAGAGACCAAAAGCGGCCCCAGAATTGAACCCCGAGCAACACCATTAGAACTAGGTGCATTCGTCGAAAAAGAATCACCAAACTTAACAGAAAACTATCTCTCATTTAGGTAAGAGGCAAATCAATCAAATACAGGTCCCTGCAGACCAAGACGTTGTAAAAGGATGTCATGATCTACTGTGTCAAATGCTGAACTTAGATCAAATAAAATAAAAATGCAGCATGATCCAGAATCAACTGAAAGTAAAATATCATTGGTGACTGAGTAAAGCAGATTCAGTACTATTATGTACTATGTAACTATTAAAGTTGAAATTAATGTACAATGTTGTATGCTAAGATACTCTGATGAATCTGAAATGTTAATGCATGAATTTATTTATCTCTATGTTAATTTATCATTAGATTGACCTTTTGTGTGTGAGTGTCAGTGCAAACAGTATATAACATCTTTAAATTATTCAGTATGTCTTTGTGATATATGATCAGTTGCCGTGTGTGTTTGTGTGAACTCACGGTCTTCTCGGGTCTGTATGTAGAGAACATTGCTGCGGACACCGTCCCCTGCCTGTGTGTAGGCCAGCACCTGAATGCTGTAGTTTGTAAACTTCTCCAAACCCTTCAGCTCCACCTGCTCACGAGTGGTGGTGATGTTCTGCATCTCTCCCCATTCTGAGGGATGACAAAAGAAAAACATCAAATTATTTGTTATCCTCTCCTGTATGTCCAAATACTCAAATAACAGCAGTCTAATATGAATACATTACACAAGGGAATACAGGAGAACCATGTTTACATACAAATCACTTACAAAAAAGTACCATGGAATTTTCTGGTGTTTTCTGGACATGTACCATGATATTATCATTATTATTTGATGCACCTTGGATTAACATGTGAATACTATGGCATATGAATACAGTAATCATTCAGTACCATATAAAATTACCATGGTATAACCAGCTGATAATATAACTGTACCATGGTACTGCCACAATACTTTTTTGTAAGAGACACATTTGTGAAAAAAATAAAATAAAATCCATGGCGGACATGGGAAGTGTTCGGGAAACCCAATCATTATTTTTGCGATGTAGTTTGGTCACACTAGATGCACAGAAATTTATGAACAATTTATTAATTTTTTATTTACTTATTTTGTATTACTATATTTGTGAAGATTTTTTCAGAAATTTCATCCTCACATGTATAGCAAAATCATTTTGTTCACACCTTTGTTTATACCTTCACCACTTCTTCTTCACTCACAAAGACTTAATATACCCTTCAGATATAAAAGACAACAAGAAAAACACTTACACCTGTCCACCCACAAAAGTAAACAACCTCTGTGGTTTGGAAAGGCAGGGATAAAGATACACATTCAGACACTAGCAGGGCTCTAGAGGGACTATAGTACTGTAGCTAGTAAAGGGAGTAACAGTAGTAGTGTATAATTACTCTGGTTAAACCCCAGTGTCTGGCCCCTACAGCACCCACCTCCATCGGGGTAGAGGGACCAGAACACCACACGGTAGCCCTTAAGAACCCCATTCAGGGTCATCCGAGGGGGCTCCGACCACGTAATCACCGCCTCGTCTGATGTCACAGTAATAGCACGCACATTCTGGGGAGGCTGACTGGGAACTGCGAGAGAAAAAATGAGAGATGGTCACATACAAGTAAAAGCAAAGGAAACGGCAGGAAAATTATTCATGCACCAGTGGAAACTAGATTCAATAGGTGGAGTGTAACCAACAATTGCAATGAAAGAGCACAAGGATGACAGTAATATTCACTTCGTGTTGCAAGCTGTCCCATCCCATCTCATCAGCTGGGGTGTCCCACATTTTGGCTGAAATTAAGACAGTATTGTCCTGTATTTTAGCACTCTACAGGGGAACTCCATACCATACTGAAGCGCTCAAAATGCTCAAGCATCACATCCCGTATTGCGTGGCAAAAAGTTGGCAACCCCATATACACTACCCTTCAAAGCCGTGCTATTCTTTGAAACACCTTGTAGTACCATACTGTAAATGCCATTGTATAAGAATATAGTAATCATTCAGGACCATGTGGTATACAGTATACCAAAGTGCAATGGTATTACGATTTAATACCATCACTGTACCCTGGTGCCACCACAGTACTTTTTAATAAGTGCCACATATCCAAATAAATACAAAACACAGCCCCTGTGAATAATCCAATATTTGTGTACATGCATATTTATATAACGAGAGACAGTCATATAAAAGAAAACTGCAGGAAAATAACTCAGGCACCAGAGGAATCAAGATACAATGGGTGAAGTGGGAACTAGAAATTGCAGCAAAAGAGCACAATTACAGTGAAATAGTAAAATGACAGTAATAAACTGCAATTGGAGCACTTGGTGTGGCCCAAGAGCATCAACAATCTTGTAACAGCACTCAAAATGGACGGAACAATCACATCCCGAAGCTGAAGAGATGTGAAACGTTACTGTGATCTCGGTCTTAAGCTGTTTCACCTACTACGCGCATTCTATTTTACCGGATACGCCGCAAATGTGGTGCCGATGATGTGCCAAATTGTGTCCTTGAATAAATAATGGTGCTATTGAGGGGACACAGAGCCTGTCTGTGTGGCTTGCTGGGAGGGAGAAATCGTGTGCGGATGACAGGATGAAAGGGGGGGATAGAGGAGGGATAAAGCTGGCTTGGCTCTATATGGGAGCAGCTGCAGCTGGCGGAGGAAGACAGGGAGCGAGTAAAGGAGGTGATAAGAGGAGAGGGGTAAGAGTGAGGAAGGAGAGGAGAAATGATGGTACTTGTTTGAAAAAGCCTTAGGGTCCGACTATGTCTGGCCCTGATGGACCACACTAAAACTGCCATTTAGAGTAGAGAGGCGTGATAGAGCACCCAAGAGCACAGCTCTCAGTAACTCTTCAACAATGGCCCCATGAAAATTTGCTTACTTTTGTTACATAATCTCAAATGTACCCTTTTTTTTTTCAAATTCGAACTAACAGACCAAGATAATGTGATTGTAGCTTGGCTTTGTCCATCATGTATATACATTAATTGGATGCATACCTCAAAAAACAGAGGTGCCACGCAACATTTATTTAACACGGAAGTCAAATGCAACACAAAGCAGATAAGTGGGATAGCAACAACAACACAAAGGTATCACAGCAAACACTAGAAATGTTCACTTTTGGACTGAACAGCAAACTGTAAGCCATTCACACCTGTGAAAGATTGATGTGCCTCTAATTATTATTCTTTTGTCTGTAGTCCGTCCATTCACCCTTATCTGTCTGCCATAGTGACACCCATATCAACCAGCACCCATCTTTGCGGTACCATGAAATGTCTTAATTTAAAAACAAGTATAAACAACTTTTTAATGATCTTAGATGGACTATTTTCACAAATGACATCATACAATATAATAAAAGAGAGTAATAGGTGTATACTATGGCCATAATTAACATGCTAGCATTAAAATTAGTGCCATGCAAGCAGTATGTAAACATTACAAATTACACATTATCTACAGCATATATTTTTCAATCATCATCGAGTGGTTATAAAAGCTTCTTTTACTTATCTCATGGATTTCATTCATAGAATGAGGTAGAAAAAATTATATTTATTGAATATGCAGCCTGAAGCAAATCACAGGTTTGGTGACAGAGGCAGAACAGTTCAAGTATACAGACAACAAACCAATGAAAGTACCAACGATCGCTGAAAAATTTAGACATCTATTTTCTTAATCGTCTATTTATTCACAACATCTCTTTTTGGTCTAAACATTATTATTACACTTTACATAGTGTACAAAAGGAATAAAGCAAAGCAGAGCTCATATATTTAGAACATATTATGATGCAAAAGGTCTATGTCACTTTCTCAGCTGACATCCTTTCTTCACTCTATTCGATTGCGCATGGTGTTATGCATACTTGGACAGAGAAATGAAAATTGTAGCTCGACTATGCAAAAACCAGCAGTAGCTCAATTATAACTTCCCATGTAAACATACTCAGTATGAATGCAAAGAAAACTGGTTTCTTTTTCACTCAGTTCTGGGTCTTTGTGACTAAAGTGTGAATACACCCTAAAGTGGTTGCTAGTTTTACATGGTTTCTAACTGGTCCAAGCTGGTCATTAATGGTCATTAGCTGGTTCAAGCTAGTTTACATGGATGATCAGCTGGATTACAAACTGGTGGACCTGATCGGCCATCTTGGTCAAGCTGGTTAGAGCTGGTAGAACAGCACATTTACAATTTTAAATTTAACAAATTTAGAAGAGAAACTAAAAATCACAAGAGAACCACCGATGGAGATATAAACTATGCTGAGGGAAAATCTCAACAGTTACATGAGCAGAAAAAGCATTCAGGAGCTTTCCAAAAATACGTATGGAGAAGAAAGAGAGTGGAACAGAAGTGGACAGAGGGAAGGAAGGGGAAGTTGGGAGATGGAGGGAGAGATAAATGAAAGGTGTTTTCAGAGCAAATAAAGAGGATTGGGAGCAAAGAGGAGGGGAGATGAAAGCCGGAGAGAGGGATCTGGAGGAAAGATGAAAAGCGAGAGAGGGGAGACAATGCGCTCAGCTGCAGATAATTAGACTGGGAGGAAAAGCAGAGGATCAGGGAGAGGAGCCTCAGCAGACAGGCTAATTATAATATTTTTTTCTATGCATTTGTTATTACTATTATCCTTAACAGCATCAATATCAATGTTGCCGCTGTGACCATGACACCCTTGTGGATGATGCCATTGGCCAGAGTCACCCTGTACACACATGACATGTGCAAACACAGACAAGAGATATCCTCAGAGCTTTTTGACAAGCATTTTGAATGGATGGTGATAGACAGACAGACTGGATGGATGAGCGTGTGTGTTTCGTACCATCTTCAAGTGTGGTGGCATTGATCTCAGAACTGGAAGGTCCGGTTCCGGCCCTGTTGAATGCCTGGACCACCACGCCGTACTGAGCAAACTTCTTCAAGTTATCCAGTGTGTAAACTTCGCTGTCACCTGTGGCTTTCATCTCCACTATACTGTACTGACCATTACTGCCTGGCCCATTCTCCCTATAACCGATCTGATAGCCACGGATCACTCCGTTCTGGAGCTCCTTCTTAGGTGCCTGAATGGAGAGAAAATCACAAGTTGAATCTTCTTGAATCTTAGCTCTTTTTCTGAACCAAAAGGAATGTTTGGGAACAACCATCCCAAAGAAGTCTGGGAGTTGCAGGCATACCTTCCAAGTCACACGGATACTCTGAGAGGTCATTGGCTGAAGAATCACTTCCATAGGTGGCCCATCAGGAGCTGTGAGCAGAAGACAATGGAGATTACATCATGGCAGAAGAATATTTAACAAAATGCTATATGTCCCTGCTGAAAAGAGCACCTTAGCTGGTCACTTACACCAGAAACATTATAAGGATGAGATTGGCCACTCGTATACTTATGAATGGGCAAAATCGTAACTCTAAATATGGTGGCTGTAGGCTTACAGTTAAAAGAGCCAATCACCTTTTTGATCTATCAGTTTACTTAAGAATGGGAATGCACATTGATTGAGCTAAAGAAGTACAATTTATGATAAGACGTTTGTCAGATTTTATTTCTGATTTGAAATATGTAATTTGATCGTAATCTTGACCAACCATGTTGGAGATTTCGGTATTTATCCATTTAAGTGTAGGAGCTGTACTTGTATTAACAGAAATGCCTGGAGGTGTTACGAATATAACCACTGAGTAACCTGACCTGCATTGTAGGTATTTTGGCTATACCTGCCAGGCTTCTTAACTAGCTTAACCAGCAAGACTTCCCTGATCAATCAGAAAGACCAGGCTTGGTTGACCAAATTTTGCTGGGGGATAGCATGACTATGCAGGCCTTGACCATCATAGAAATTTAAGCTTGTCTAAGCCAGTCTTTTCAGCAGGGGTGTATGAGTTTGTTTGTGTATATCAGGGACAGTAAACGTACGTGCTTCCTCTGTGCTGATAGTCAGCTCTTTGCTGGCTTGACTGCGTCCGATCTTGTTGTAAGAGTACATGCGGATGCTGTACACAGAAGCTGGATGGAGCTCCACAATGTTGGCCTGGTTGTTGGTGGGAGAGATCTTCCGTGTGGCGTGTTTCAGCTCCCATGGGTCTACAACAGGAACAAAATAACATGGATTTTTTTACTACATCACATCTCAATCCAGGCCAGTCCAGAACAGTGTTCGTTGGCATGCAAAAAGAAACATTTACAGGTCAAATCATACGGATATGAATAAACAAGTTATGAAAGGAAAACAAGGACAAATGCAGATGTACAACAGCAAAATGAGGCAATACACCCAAGTTGTAATGGCGCAGAAATCCATTCATGTCCCATTCATCTTCTCAGAGTCTAAGGTTATTCACTACATATTCTTCTGACATACAAATCCATATTTAATGCATGCTCACAATGTAATTCAGCCAAGCTTGAAATGGAAACAAAGCAATGCCGCACCGGATTTGTTCTTGTACTCTATGTCGTAGCTTGTGATGATACTGTTGCCATCAAACCGTTGCGTCCACCTCAAGTTCATACTGCGATCTTTGACCTCTCGCACCTCCAGCTCTGGGGGATCAGGGGGCTCTGCAAACAAAACAAGCGGAAACGACTTCAAACAGATGGAGGAGATAGAGATTGAGACACACACAGAGAGAGAGAGTGAGAGAGTAAAGAGTAAGAGGTGGCTTGGGGCCTGGAGGTAAATTATTGATTTTGTGTCTCTAGATAAAGAGTATCATGTAAGATGTGAGCTTGTTGATCATGGCTGATTGTCTTGCCTTGCACTGTCAACTGGATGAGCCCTCGGCCCTCGCCGTACGAGTTGATGGCGTGGCAGGAGAAAAAGACGGAGTCCCCGCGCTCGGCTGGCTTCAGCTGTGAAAAATTGTGTGCGAGAGAAAAGGCTGTTAGGGACTGTTCACATTGGACATGTTTTTGTTTTCCTATGTAAACGTGCTAGATCAGGGGTCGGCAACCTATGGCACGCGGAGGGGTAATCACTGGCACGCCAGCTACGGCAAGAGAAGAGTAGACTATTTTATTTATATAAATTCCGCACCTTCATTCCAATCTACATCTTTCCTCATGATCACGCAGTGTGTTTTCATGAGCTGAATGGGAGGCTAACCAAAAAGTTCAAATGTAACGAGACTGCAGTATACCCAACAGACTCGTGAATGGTAAGAAATAGTCATGTGATTGGCTGTTTGTATTACCTCATGCGTTGTGACTGGGGATAACTCATGACATTTGGAACTCCATAAAACAGGCTCTACATATAGTATTATCTTTTTGACTTAAGATGAAGTGTATGAATTTATCAGTGTTGAATCAAGCAAAACACAGGTTCAAAAAGAACAAGCTACTCATAGGTTGACTTGTGAAAATATGGTGACTCTGTAATGTTTTAACAAAATTTCTCTGTTTGAGCGCTCAAATTTGAGTTTGGGGAAGTTCTACATATAATAATCTGTTGAGCAGGCAATAGTATAGTTTAGCTAATCTGGACAATTGGCTTCATGTCTGAAACACAAGCAATAGCTCGTAAAAGCATTCTTATGTTGCTGCATTTAATTTAATTCAATTCAATTCAATAACTTATAAATGGTTTCACGAACGATTTAGGCAGAAATTTATTTCTTTTATTTATTCAATTTATACACTTCATGCAATATGGAAGGGGTGGTAGGAGTGTTTGGGAAATCTGTTTGGAAACAATCACTATTTTTGCAATTCTGTTTAGTGCCACTAGTTGCACAGACATTACACACTGACCCCCCTGACCATTCTAAACAGCACTGTGGCTGCAGTGGAGTCATTCAGGTTCCTGGGCACAACCATCTGACAGGACCTGAAGTGGGAGACCCACATTGACTCCACTGTGAAAAAGGCCCAGCAGAGGTTGTACTTCCTTCACCAGCTGAGGAAGTTCAACCTGCCACAGGCGCTGCTGATACAGTTCTACTCAGCAGTTATAGAGTCTGTCCTCTGCACTTCAGTAACTGTCTGGTTTGGTTCAGCTATGAAATATCAGAAGACTATAAAGGACAGTTCGGACTGCTGAGAGGATTATTGGTTGTCCCCTGCCCTCCCTTCAAGAACTATACACGTCCAGAGTGAGGAAAAAGGCTGTATAAATCACTCTGGACCCCACTCGCCCTGCCCACTACCTTTTTGAACTGTTGTCTTCTGGCAGGTGCTACAGAGCACTGAGCACCAGAACCGTCAGGCACAGGAACAGTTTTTCCCCTCAGGCTATCCATCACATGAACAATTAAAATTGCCCCATTGAGCAATAATTCATGTGCAATACACAGCTTAGTCTATTTATATTTATCCAGCATACCATACCTCTTCTGCCATTACATTCCCTTGCTTCTGTATATAACAGATTGTATTTGTATATTGTACATATGTATATATATATATTGTCCTATAGTGTATTTCTATATATACTTTATTCTCTATTCACTTTTTATTTTTATTCTATTTTTTTATTATTATCTCTGTCTTGTTGCTGTATTGTTTGTGCACTGGAAGCTTCTGTCACCAAGGCAAATTCCTTGTATGTGTAAGCATACTTGGCAATAAAGCTCATTCTGACTCTGATTCTGATTTCAGCTTTAAGTATGAAATAATTTAATCAGTCTAGCTAATCTAAAACCAGTTTCTGTATGAGTGAGTGTGTATGTGTCTCACCTTCAGTGTGGAGATAACTTCATCGCTTTTCTCGTTGGGGCTGGTGGTGATGGAATATCGAGGGTTGCGGTCAGGGTCGATAACAGTGTCACCCCTCTCCCAGCGGATGATGATGGGGTACTCACCCCGGGCCGTGCAATTTAACTCCTTGTTCTGCCCCTTTATGGCCATGGTGGTGTTTGGATGGGATGTGATCATGGCTGGAACTGCAGGAAAAGATAAGATAGCAGGGCAGGAGGTAAATAAATCATAAAGAAAGTTAATTTAAAAGAAAAGCAGGCAGGGTTCAGTGTGACTTTAACCCGACACCTGGCGTTCTGGTGACACGGGTCTCTCTCCACCTCCTCAATCACTTTTTCATACTCTCTCACTCACTCATTCCCTCCTGAGTAACTCCTCTCTAGCGCTGCCTCACACACACACACAAACACACACACACAATATCGATCTGAGGAGGGTTCCGCTGTTTTGTTTTCATCACTTATTCATTCTCTCCCTTTCCAACGAGTGAAACGGATAGAATTGAGGGAGGCAGAACAGAGGAACAATTCAATCAATAACACCAACACTGAATAAGAGAGAGAGAGAGAGAGAGAGAGAGAGAGAGAGAGAGAGAGAGAGAGAGAGAGAGAGAGAGAGTCCACTGTTAGACATGAAAATAATAATATGTTGGATCCTGTAAACATAAAGCTGCATGTTATCCACCGGCTTTGCATGACAATTTATGAAATTGTTCTGTTCACCTCTAACCAGTGTCAGATATATCTTACATTTCCAACTGATTACTCTCCTGAGGTTACAAAAACAGGAGTATTTCCTGGTGTATTTATGGTGACTTATTCAGGCCTGATTTCTTCTTCTTTTTTTTAATCCTCTATTTGTAAAAAAAAAAAAAAAAAAAATCATACATGAAATTGATTGATCCTTTCAATGTCTGAAATCGGGTGTAATGAAAATACTCATGTCCGAAGTATGTTTAAATGTGGCCAGAGCTGTAACTCAAGCCCAGGGCAGTGTTGTGTGCAAGGCAGTTTTCTGCACTCTACATTAATATGAGGGATCAATATTATGGATGTGGACCGAACAGATCGTGTGTCCGATCTAACGATCAGTCATGAGATGGCCTTAAGGATTCCGTTGTAATGTTCTATGATCTAAATGAATTTAGCAGACTAGAATCTGTTGTTCTGATTCCCTTGCTCTTATTGAGAGCTGCTTACACACAATTCACTGTCCAATACATTGGCGAAAAGTAAAGTTTTAATACTATAGTAAAAAAATATCTAAAAATTAGGATTAAAGTGTGTCTAATCATTACTGTGTGTTTGTATGTGTTTGAGGTTGAATGCTTTACTGACCTAGAAGAGATGTAAAAGGGGTAGAAAGACAGAAAGATGGACGGATGGACGAATAGGCAGGAAGATAGTTAGACAGCTAATGAGACAGAAAGACAGACAGACAAACAGATGGATGGATGGATGGATGGATGGATGGATGGATGGATGGATGGATGGATGGATAGATAGATAGATAGACAGATACAGTACATTCAGAAAGTATTCAGACCCCTTCATTTTTTCATATTATGTTATGTTGCAGGAGTATTTCCATTTTTGAGTGAATCTCATGAAAACATGTCCCCAAAATTAAACCAAAAATGTGATATTTTGCATAAAGGAAATTAGGCCTATTTTAGGACCTTTTTTTTTTTTTTTTTTTTTTTTTTTTTTTATTTTCATGACAATTATGCACATTTACCCCACAAACTCTCATTACAATAATACATTTGGACTTTTTAATTTTTAGATTTGTTTTTGGATTACTCATTCTCATTGGTAATTGGTATTTTTTTTTTACTGTAATTGAAAAAAATTACTTGGATAAGATTTTTTTATGTATTATTATTTATTTAAATCAGCAAATTAAAGTACAACAAATACTACCATGATGCAGAAAGAAACTAAAAAATAAAAAATAAAAAAATAAACTTTTTCATTTGCAAAACCATAATGAGATTTAGATTTTTTTTATTTAGATTTTTTTTTTTTTTGCACTATGGTAATGATCATATGCTTAATTATAAGTATAAAAACACTGAAAACTATTTTAAATGGTCATGAAATATGCTCCACTTTCTTTAAGCAAAATATAATGATTTGTTTCTTTCTTTTTGTACAGCATTTGGGTGAAATTTAACTTGGACACGTACTTTTGACAGAATCACCCTTTTATGGTGATTTATTCAGGCCTGATTTTTTCTTCTTTTTTTTATCCTCTATTTGAGAAATAGCTGGGTCATTAGTTTGAGTGACAAAGTGCGACAGGTGCAGGTGTATGTGTGTGTTTATGTGTGTGTGCAGGAGTGGTGTGGTGTCGGTGTTTGTGTGTGTGTGTGTGTCCAATCAAGCATCTTAAACCCTTTCCGCAGGCATCAGCAGGGGCGAACTGGCCATAGTGAGAACCAGGACTTCTATAAGGATTCGAAAGCTCTCTTCCAAAAAGTACTAAGCTATCTACCCAGGTAACACATTTAGGCATCATAGGTGTGTTCCTGATGCGAAAGCTGTTCAATACATTAGCCAGCAAAATTATGCTGCCTTCAAAGATACTTCGGCAAAATTCAAAGGCAGCATTGCATGTATCATTTGAAGATAAGGAAAAAACTAGAATGCATTGCAGTAAGCACAGTTAAAAATGTATCCACAATGGTGGACAGATTTGAAAGAAATTTTGATAAATATGCTTTTCGCTATAAATAGATATTATATCAATACTGAAAAGTACAATTAAATAATAGTTTCATTTAATTAAAATGTACTGTTTCCCCAAATATTTGTGTGCATTGCACTATGCTATGGTGATTTTTCATAAATATGGAGCAAGCATCAGTTTTCCGTATGTGTAAAATCTGTACACTTGTAATGCTCTCTGATTGTATGAAAATGTAAGTTATTTTGTTTGCCTTCATAAATTCCAAGGCATGGCTGTAATTTAATCAGTAGGAGCCTGATGAAAGGAATCTGTAAAAAGACCCAACTTTTTCACACTTCAGAATATTTCAATTTAGCCATATAAAAATTAGGTGTTCATTTTTTCCCACAGATATTACTGTTGTTAATATCATAATTTTGATCTGCATCTCAACCTCAAAATCAATGCTGCACTGTCAAATGTGCATTTCAGTGCACATAACATGTAATATTATTTGCATGGGTGCTACCAAAGCAGGTTCTGGTGCCACATTTTCAAAGGGCCCTATGAGGGCACAAATAAACCCTGATGTGGCCCAGGCTGAAATTTACTTGACACCCCTCTTTTAATCTATTCTTTGACCAACATGCGTTAACAGGTGTCCGGCGTTGCAGGCTTGTGGACGCACCCACAACAGCAATGCTGCTGAAAAAAATCCTAGTGAAAACACTGCAGTATGTTACATAGATGTGTATGATAGGTCAGACGCACTTTTAACAGTAAGCATCATGCTCTTGCTGATATCAGAGCCCACTCCATTGCTGGCCTGACACAAGTAGTATCCTCTGTCTTCCTCTAGGACGTGACGGATCAGCAGTGAACCATTGGACAAGATCTGGATGCGACCCGTCAGTGGAACTTGGTGGTACTGTTGAGGGTTTCCTATACCTGCAGAACCAAAATGAAGAGAATTTTGTGGTGTTAGAATCACAGAGAGTTTGAGATTAGATGACCAGATTTGTGGCCAATCACTGGCTGATTAAAACCAAGTAAAGACAGTAACAGAAGATGGTACCTTTGGCATGCTTCCATACGACTTTGGGAGGAGGGTACCCTTCCACAGAGCAGTTCAGAACCTCTGACTTTCCATAGATCCCATCCTGGTTATTGGGCTGAACTCGAAAACGAGGGGGAACTAGGAAAAAGGAGAACATGTGACGTTTTAGATGAGGAAACACAGACAAAAGCTTTTAAAATGCTGAACACTAATGCTAAAAGATCGATGTTGAAGTGGCCAGGATGTTTCTGGTCTCCACAGTTGTTTTGTTTCATGAATGTTATTTGCCCTCCAGTTTTCTATACATGGATACTCCATCTTTACTACAATTAATCTTTTTTCTTACACTCCAGCAAGTCAATTCCTCAACACTTGTTAATTACCTTGGTTCTATCCCTTTTCCACTATTATAATTTTACCATGAAGGAAATCAACATCATTTGTTGGTTCTGCAACTACATTCATGTAAAACAACAAAGTCGTAACCCTAACCCTCATAGTCGTAACCCTAACCCTAACTCCAAGCATTAACTACCTGGAATTGAGAGGGAAATTATAAAATAAGAATGTTGTTCAAGCCCCAACACAGCAATCAGCCTAATCCTAGCCCTAACCCCAAACTTAACCCTAAAATCTGACTGATTGATTGATTGATTGATTGATGATTGGCATATGACCAACAAGCATTTTGATCCCGGAATATGTCATACTTGGCGGAATTACACTAATTACACATACCATTCCACTATTTCCCCACATAACCCACCCTATCCCTCACCTGTTACTATGAGTTGTCTCTCTGAACTGACAGTGGCTGCATCATTGCTGGCAATGCAGGTGTAGTTCCCGTTGTGTTTGAGCGAGACTTTGGAGATCTGAAGGGAGCTCATGAACTCCTTGGTCTCGATAGTGACACCTGACGTTCCTGACACGATCTCCTGCCCGTCCTTCCGCCAGGTTATCCGGATCGGCATGTCTCCCGATGACACCACACATGCAATGTACATCAGCTTACCGATGGAGGTGGGAGGAAAGTCAAAGGGCTGAATGAGAGGTGGAACTGATGGAGAAGGAGAGAAAGATATGCAATGTAATTCTGACCCCATCACCCTTCAAAACACACACACACACACACACACACACACACACACACACACACACACACACACACACACATACACCCCACCCCTCCAGCCCATAATAGCTGCTCTAATTAGAGCCCAATTGGCATGGGGAATAATGGCATTGCCATGGAAACAGAGATGGGGGGCTCCATTGGAGATATCTGGGGGGATTTAATCTGGGGCTCGTTAAAATTCAGCTAATTAAATCAGAGACATGACAAGACAAGCAGCACACTATACTGACTTCACACTGGAGTCAGTGTTCTGTTGTACCAGTACACACAAGCATGCATTCACACAAACACACACACTAAACCTGGCTGTTTTCAAATAGCAGCTTCAACCCCTTGTATGGAAACACATGGCCAAGAAAAGATTCCCAACCCAACATTAGAGCAACCTCTCTTTCATTTACATGTGAAGGGTTAAATCACCCAAAAATGAAAATTAATTAATCATTTACTTACCATCATGTTGTTTCAAACACATATTACTTTTTTCTCCCTTGAGATATTAGGCAGAATGTTAGTCTCATTTACCATTAATGTTCATATAATCTTTGTTTTCAATAAAGGTAAATGCTGACTGTGGCTGTTCCTAACAATCTGCCTTTTCCATTTATGTTCCACGGAAGAAAGAAAGTCATACATTTGGTTTGGGACAATGTGAGGGTGAGGTTAACTATGCCTTTAACAAACAGAAAATAACACCCCCCCACACATACACATGCTAAGTACACTGAGTAATTGATGAATGTTGTAATTCTTCAGAAGACCTATAATCCTGTTAATCAGAGGCTATTAGTGGTGTGCTTTCTCTTAGGGTCTTTGTGCCAGTCGAGGATATAGACCATCCACAACCTTCAACACCACCTACAGCTTAACCTCATGCTCAGTCCACCACAACACACACTCCCTTCCACCAAAACACATTCATGGTACTTTATAACTAATAAATATTTAGCAGATAAGGCTTTAAAAATGAAGCAGTCTGTAGTGCTTAATTTGTTTTAAAACAATTTCTGAACCAAAACATAATTGAATTAAAAGTAACCAACCTTGACTTCGATATAATAATGATGGATCATTGCCGTACAAAATTTCAGCATAAAAGAATATGACCATGTCCCACATGTGTTAGCCAATAAAGAAAACTTTGCAGATCTTTGCCAACTACAGCAAATGTCTTGAGTTTAGAGCAGGACTAACTTTGGGACAACCAAACAACGGCAGACTGGGGTGTGTTTGGGAAACCTTTTTAGGAACAACCATTATTTTTGCAATTCTTTTTGCAGCCATTAGCAGAAAGTTCTAACCTTTCACGGTGACATGGACAGTCTGGCTGATGGAGAGCTGGGGTTGGATTAGCACACTGCACAGATAGGCCCCCTCATCCATGCCCTTTTGCACATCGCTCAGTTTCAGAGTGCCGTTCTCATACACCACCTGACGATGATTGTCTGGCAACAGCATCCCATCTTTGTACCACTTGATGGAGTAATAGGGGTAGCCAATCACACGGCAGTTAATGAAGGTGTTGCGACCGGCCACGGCTGTGATGTTCCGCATGGCCCGGATACTGGGAGGACCTGCGAGAGAAAGAGAGAGAAGAGAGAGACAGAGGGAGATAGGAAGACAGAAGAACAGAAAAAAGAGGGAGCGAAATGTAGTGGGTTGGAAAATGGTAAAAAAAAGAGGATTCCAGGGAGAAAGAGTGATAGAGTAGGTAAGATGGATAATTAATTTTTTGTGGATATTTAAGAGGAAGGAACAGAACGGAAGAGGGAAAAGGAAGGAATGAAGGAAACAGTATGGAACAGAGGAAAATGAAGGAAGAAAGAAAGAAAGAAAGAAAGAAAGAGAGAAAGAAGGAAGGAAGGAAGGAAGGAAGGAAGGAAAGGAGGAAAAGAAAAGGGAAGTTGGAAGCAAGGAAGGTGGTCAGAATGGGAAGAAGAGAGTGGGAAAGACCAAGTCATGGGGGAGAATGAGGGTTAGAATGCCCTTGGTCTTCGAAGCAGAAATTGTTGTGTAATAAGTCTGTGGAATAACTGTGTGTATCAAAAGTTTCAACTTGTTCAGTACTGCATTTTGTATTATTATCTATAGCTTGGTAGAAAGGCATGTAACATAAGACAAACCACACCGCCATATAAATTCAGCAACTGAATGAGGTGTGTTTCTGCACATTTAGCTTAATAGGCCAAGCCTATTTTAACGTTATGTGTGGTGAAATCTTAACAATAACATAAAAACCTAATGTGTTTGTGTACGCACAGTGCAAATACAAAATCACATTTCATAGCAACATCTCAAAACATACATTTAAAGGATTGAGGACTGCGAGAGCAGAGGCCTTAGAACTGGCTTAAGCGACTGCGCCATGCTAGCCAACTAACTGCTAACTTTTTTCTAAGAAACTGAAAAGCTTTGGAATAGTAACATTATTATGCTGGTCTGATCACACTGACAGTGATTGAATCATTGCAGGTTGCTTAGTCGCTGTACTGTTGGTTGCTAGTGAGTGTGAATACTCAAATGCAGTATCCAACTGTGTCAAGAGGGAGATGCATGCGCTCCACTGTCCACACTCCCATTGGTAGTCACCACATCGCAATACTGTGCATTTGCACAGAATTTGCTTGACTTTGTCGCATTGTTTGTGATCAGCTAAAATTGATGACTCTCATTGAAAATTTATTTGTTTCGGCAAATTGCTGTCAGTGTGAATCCTTTTAGTGTGATTAGCACATGCTAACATCCTGCATGTCTTGCTATGTTGCTGAAAACCCTAGAGAGGTTTTCTGGACTTTTACAGCTGGTTTAAGCTCCTCTAGGTGGTCTCCCAGCCTGACCAGCTGGAAAGTGGCCAAACATCTCTAAAACACCAAAAAGACCAGCCTAATGGTCTTGGCAACACTGGGAGACCAGCTAACCAACACAAGCATGTATAAGTTGTTTTTTCAGCAAGGTAGTTAGACCAATTATTTGAAAAATGTTTTTTTTTTTTTTTTTTTTTTTTAAGGGAAGGCTGACTTTCTTCAGGACTCTGCTCTCAGATCACACACAAGGATGAAGGGGTGTATGGATGAATGGAGAGTTGGACATTGTGAAGATGTAAATGTCTGAAGATTCAGAAAGCAGAGAGAAACAGATTCTTAACCTTGGGGTCTCGACCCCACAAGGGGGCACCAGAGACACTGATGTGGTTGCAGGAGACATCCATGAACTGCATTTTATTTACGGTATACCCTCACTGACCACTTTATTAGGATCACTACGGTCCTAATAAAGTGCCCAACATGGTCTTCTACTGTTGTAGCCCATTTGCCACAAGGTTCGATGTGTTTTGCATACTGAGATGCTATTCTGCTCACTACAATTGTACAGAGGAGTTATCTGAGTTACTGTAGCCTTTTTGCCAGCACAAACCAGTCTGGCCAATCTCTGTTGACCTCTCTCACCAACAAGGTGTTTCCATCCACAGTACTGCCACTCACTGGATGTTTTTTGGTTTTGGAACCATTCTGAGTAAACTCTAGAGACTGCTGTGTGTGAAAATCCAAGGATATCAGCAGTTACAGAGATAATCAAAGCAGCCCGTCTGGCACCAACAATCATGACATGGTTGAAATTACTGAGATAAATAATTTTTTCCCATTTTGATGGTTGATGTGAAAATTTACTGAAGCACCTTACCCGTATCTGCATGATTCTATGCATTGCACTGCTGCCACCCAGTTGGCTGATTAGATAATCGCATAAATAGGCAGGTGCACAGGTGCTCCTAATAAAGTGGTCGGTGAGAGTATTTTTTTTAAAGTTTTAGTTTGGACCTGTTGTAGCAGGGTGAGTAAGAGACAGACACAGTGGGTGTGGCATGAGGCATTTATTTTAAATAATAAACGAAAACAAGAGTCCAAAAAGAGGAAAATGACGTGTCCATAGGGAAAATGTCAAAAAAAAAAAGGGGAAATCTGGCATCCTTGTGTTGAAAAGGGTCTTAGTGAAGGTCAGGGAGTGCTAATGGGCTGGTCCAGAAATAAGGGGAGGGGTCAGGTAGTCACAAACACTCCCCTCCTGGGTCCGGGGCATGAGAGTTGGTGGGTTCTTTGCAGCTCATGCTTCCCTGGACCATGGCGCCCCCGAATCCTTGCCCTTCTGCATGCGCTTTAATCCATGGCAGCCATCTAACCCCCACCGGGGGTTCGAGGGAGGGGGTCTCTTCGCCCTGTACCCTCCCTACTCTGCTCCTGGACCTGCGAGGATGCCAGTGTGCATGTACGGGAATTCGAGACTGGTCTCTTGATTGCATTTAAAATGAGGATTATTAAATTGTGCCTCTCCTCCCTCCTGCCAACCCATGTTGTGAGCCGGGCTGAAGGATGAGCATTAGAAGGTGGGGTGATGATGACGCGAGGAAGGCTGGCTTGTTCTGCCACAACTATATGTCAAATATGCAACTTGTCTTGCGCTTTAAATATAATGCTAAATGTAGGTGTAGCGAGCAGGGCAGGGCCGAGTGACGTCTGGGCAGAACGAGGCCGGGAAGATAGGTGAATGAGCTCCACCTGTATGCCACACCGGTCTCGCATTCCAGTGAGGGGCGGCAGGAGTATTTGAGGAGAGGAGACAGTGACAGACGGGAGAGAGAGACACACGAAGCTGTGCTGAAACCCGGGAGGAGGAAGGATGCACCATCAAGGAGTCCTTGCCACTGACTGAGGATTGTTACGCTGAGGGAGTGCTCGATCCGGTGGCGCTGGAGCTCTGTGTCAACCGGCAACCGAAAGAGACGGTTGAGGAGTCCAGTGCCATTGCCCGGCATCGCAGCTGGAAGTATGACTGCGAGCTGAGGGCCAGTCGACGGTGTGTCCGGGGCCGGCGAGCCCGTCTCTCTCTCCTCTCTCCTCTCTGCTTTCTCCTCTCTCTCTCTATTCTCCCCGTCCCCCTCTCCTCTCCCTCATCCTGTTCCCACACTCAGGCATGTACGGGTCAGATCCGGAGACCATCACGACACATCAACGCTCCCTCCCTTGAAATGGGGGGGGCGGAGTATGTCACAGGCCGGCAAATTCCCCGGCCTGAGTTTGGTGGTGGGGGTATGTGGCGAGCAGGGCGGGGCCGAGCGGCGTCTGGGCAGAGCAAGGCCGGGAAGATAAGTGGTGAATGAGCTCCACCTGTGTGCCACACCGGTCTCGCTTTCCAGTGAGAAGCGGCAGGAGTGTTTGAGGAGAGAAGACGGTGGCAGATGAGAGAGAGAGACACATGAAGCTGTCTGTCTGTGTGTCAGTGTCGTTAGTGTAATGCCGAAAATCAATATGTGTTGGAGCTGCTGAAAAGTAGCTGTGTTGTAGTGTTTAATGCCCACTGAAAAGTGTCACATTAAAGTGTCTTACATGTTTGTCAAGCCGGTCCCAGCTTCCTCCTTGCCCATCTTGTGAACTTTATTACAGTAGGCTACTACAGATTCAATGGTGACCTGGATACATAGGTGAACTCAGTGTAACTAGCCAGTGGTTGCCAAAGGTGAATACACAGAAGTGTGACTGACATAGCGCCCTAAAACGTAAAAGTTGGAAAACGATATGGCAGTCACTGGCAAGTAGAAGCTTGAGTACCCTTGAGATAGAGGAAGCTGCAAGAAAAGAGCACTAATGACACATCAGGTAGGAGGAGGAACCAGAAGAACAAGACTGCAGAGAAGGACATTTTGCCTTAAAATGGAGGACAGATCAGTTTATAAACACTGAACGCATTGAAGGGGCATAAGGAGATTTTATGCACACAAATATTCTCAAATATACTCTCTAACAGCCAACTCCTCATCCCCATGTCTCTCTCTTCTTCTGCTGCTCGCTCAGCCTTTCTCTCAGCTCAGCGTGCGTTGTGCTTTGAAGTCACCGCTCTGACAAGTCAACCCTGATGTATTATTCAAGAAGACTGTTGCACAGTATCCCTCTTCTCTCTTCTTCACAGTTATTCTCTCGCTATCTCTTTCTCCTTCTCTCTCCTTAATTCTTTTGTTCTCATAACATAATATATGAATGTATGAACTTAGATAAAGATCCAAGCAGGAACTGAGCACAGCTATTGTGCTGTTTTTACAGGATGAATGGGCTTGATTTCTCAAGGGTGCCTGTGTTTGTTAAATATTGTGTTGTAAGACTATCACCTCAATGTGTGAGGTGTGTATTAAAGACCCCATGAAATGTTTTCTTTCCTGTGCTGATGTATTTCCTATTAAAACAGGAAGTTACAGCGGGACATATTAAAGGGATCATCCGCTTTTTGTTTGCAAAGCCAATAGGCTTTAGTTACATCACAACCATGAAATATTATTAGCTACTTGCTAGTCAATGGCAGATGGTATTAGGGGGAGGGACATTCTCATTCTAGAGAGCATTTGATTGGACAAAAATCTGTGTAGAACAGGATGTCATCAATATTTTTGGTCCATTTTCCCAGATGGAAAAATATTTACATATTTAGTCTACAATCAAAAGTCAAAGTTTTAGATATGTACTCAATATGTCAACAGTTGTCAAGTTTGTGTCACACTTTTGTTTCTTCCAAAGAATTTTAAGAGAAGCAATCGAGTTAATACTTTAATGAAAAATTGTGACATTCATTAAAGGAATATTCAGGGTTCAATACAAGTTGAGCTCAGTTAATTGCATTTGTGGCATAATGTTGATTACCACAAAAAATTATTTGGACTCGTCCCTGCTTTTCTTTAAAAAAGCAAAAATCGAGTTTACAGTGAGGCACTTACAATGGAAGTGAATGGGGCTAATTTTTGGAGGGTTTCAAGGCAGAAATGTGAAGCTTTTAATTTTATAAAAGCACTTACATGAATTGTTTAAATCGTTGTTTTTACGTTCATTTAATGATTTTAGGGTTTACAACGTTAAGTCATCATGGCAAGGAAATTGTCAAATTGGACATAATTTCACACAGAAAGGTTTGTAAGCAATTTTATCACACTACATTTATTTTAACATGCATATTATTTACATCTTTTGGCTATACTTTTTTAAACAGTATGTTAACGTTTACGGTTTTTCCCTATTCAGTTCCATTTTAAGTGCCTCACTGTAACCCCCTTTTTTTATTTATTTTTTTTTTTTTTTGCTTTTCTTTAAGAAAAGCAGGGACAAGTCAAAACTAATTTGTGTCGGTTATCAACATTATACCACAAATGCTGTCACTTGAGCTTGCTAACTTGTATTGAACCCGGAATATTTCATTAAGTCTCCAGAGCTATGAAAGAGTTCTAACCACAGCAATTTTCCTCTGATGACTTCATTGCTAATAGACATGGACTAAAAGCCACAAAACTCCAATTTTGATTTCATGGGGTCTTTAAAAGTCAGTGCTGTCAGTTTACATGAGTCTAATAGTGTATTAGTCAGGCAGCAGTGTTTTAAGACTATATGAGTGTGTCCATGAGCGTTGGTATCACTCGGTGGGTGTGTGTGTGTGTGTGTGTGCATGACTGTTGCTCCTTGGAACAGGGTCTCATTCTCACTCCAATGATTGTTCTGGCATGTCTCCTTAAAGCAGACAGATATGTCATAACTGAGCATTTCAGAGAGAGAGAGGAGGAAGACGAGAGAGTGAATTCAACAGGCCTGTCAACAGAAGTCACGATCACTCCAATCTGACAGACACTGACTCCTCCTCTCCTCTCCTCTCCTCTCCTCTCCTCTCCTCTCCTCTCCTCTCCTCTCCTTGTTTCTAAGCTAATGTGTCTCTTTTCTCTCTGGCGTGAATTCTTCTTCCTGCTGCCAGCTTTCTACTCTGTCCCAGAACAGTCAGGATGCCACACGTGTGCCAGCCAGCCGGAGACACAGAGACAGAGACACCGTGTATGTGGGAAAGAGAGGAACAAAGACTCATGGCTCACTCAGAGCAGATGGATAGACAAACAGAAAAGGTGGAATAAAGAGAGAAAGAGAAAACACACAGGTGACGGTACTGTGTTGAACAAACAACATAAGACTCTCCACCCACACACATTTACCCACCCACCCAAACCCACGCACACACACAATGACACTTGAGTCATATCAGAAGCAATGATATCTCGACTTGAGATGGGGTGGAGGAGTTTAGGGGTCAAGGGTGAGGGGGAGGTGGTGGGTTTTTAACCCTAAACGTCTGAGATTGAAAAGTAGACAGGCACCTCTTACGTTTATGCGCGCTTGGTACTCGGCGCTACCGGCCGAGTTGCGTGCGGCGCAGCGGTACACGCCCCCGTCGCGGATCTGCGGGTTGGTGACGTTGACATGCGAGACAGTGGAACCGTCGGAGAGCGTGTACTGGCTGGCCCGGTGCGCCGAGTCCCGCGCTACCGGCTCATCGTCCAGCGTCCAGGTGACGGTGGGTGGTGGGGCGCCTTTGGCTGCGCACATGAGGGAGAAGGGCTCGCCAGGGGCTACCACGCGCTCGCTGAAGGAAGAGACAATCCGTGGGGTGCCGTCTGAGAAGAAAGGGAGAGGAAAGAGAGAGGAAAATCAGAATCAAACTTTGGAAGGTGCATTGCTCAAATGTCACTTCACACTAAGTAACTAAATTTTTCAAGAATGAGTAACAAGTGCTGAATATTATGAACTGAAATATTCTGCTTTTTTTTTTGTATTAAAAATATTAACCATAAACCATGACACCATGGTCAAACCAGGTATAACATGATAAAGGATCAAGCTATGTTTAATGGTTTTAATGGTTAATGGTTAAGCAATGATTTTAATAACTGAATGTCACCAGGTTGCTTTCTAGTAGGCATTGCTTCCAACTGTACCATGAGGCAGGTCACATGAACTTGACCATTTACACTCCCATTGGTAGTCGCTGGCTCGCAAGTTCTCAGGTGTGCTCAACTTTTTTGCATTGCCAAAAGTCTCGTTGTGCCTCTTCAAATCGCCAACTCTCATTGAAAATGAGTAATGTTCAGTCACTTTGTCACCACAAATTTTTGTTGGTGAGTTTTTGTCCTAACCAGCCGTGACAAGACATATTGTCACTTCCTTGATGTCTATTTCTGTCGTGACTCGTGACTTCTCATTGGTCCATTGTGAAATATGTTCTGATTGACTGTTATACTGTCACTGCATTTCATTTTTGTTTCAAAAAAGAATTTTTTTATTTTTTTTCCTGGAATCTTGTCACATCACACCTGATTAGGCTTTATATAATCATCCACTCTTTCTCTACTCACCCTCCAGAAGTATGATGGAGAAATCCTGGGCTGTCTGACCCTTGCGGGTGGCGAAGCACTGATACGCCCCTGAGTGTCTTTTCTGGGCTGCTGTGATGAAGAGGGTCTCGTTGTGGGACCCCTGGATGGAGAAGTGCTGGTCAGGCACAATGGGTTCTGTGTTGCGGAACCAGGAGACTGTGAAGTGGGGTGAGCCCTGCACGGCACATGACAGGATCACTGTGCTGCTGATACCTGTTTTCAGGTTCTTGGGGGATAGTGTGACTCTCAGAGGCTCTATGGAGAGACAAAAGAGAAAAAGAGTTGATTATGAAAGTCTGAATATAAAATATTAATACTACTGTAAAAAAAAAAAAAAAAAAAAAAAAAAAAAAATCATTACTGTGTGTTTTTATGTGTTTGAGGTTGAATGCTATACTGACCTAGACGAGATGTAAAAGGGGTAGAAAGACAGACAGACAGACAGACAGACGACCGACCGACAGATAGATAGACAGATACAGACAGATAGACAGACAGACAGACAGACAAACAGACAGACAGGAAGTTATCTCTGTATTTTGCTGTGTTCAGCTTTCCTTCAACTCTGACCAGTCCCCCAGTCCCTGCCGCTGAAAAACACCCCTACAGCATGATGCTAACACCATTGGGATGGTGTTGTGCAGGTGATGAGCGGTGCCTGATTTCCTCCAGACATGATGCTTGGAATTGAGGCCAGACAGTTCAATCTTCGTTTCATCAGACCAGAGAATCTTGTGTCTCACTGTCTGAGAGTCCTTTAGATGCTTTTTCGCAAATTCCAAGTGGGCTTTCATGTGTCTTGCACTGTGGAGAGGCTTCCGTCTGGCCACTCTGCCATAAAGACCAGATCGGTGGAGTGTTGCAGTGATGGTTGTCCTTCTGCAAGTTTCTCCCATCTCCACAGATGATCTCTGGAGCTCAACCAGAGTGACCATCAGGCTCTTGGTCACCTCTCTTACCAAGGGCCCTTCTCCCCTGATTGATCAGTTTGGTTGGGTGGCCAGCTCTAGGAAGAGTCCTTGTTGTTCCAAACTTCTACCATTTAAGAATTATGGAGGCCACTGTACTCTTGGGAAACTTCAATGCAGCCAGAATTTTTTTGAAGCCTTCTCCAGATCTGTGCCTCGACACAATCCTGTCTCTGAGCTCTGCTGGCAGTTCCTTTGTCCTCATGGCTTGATATTTGCTCTGATATGCATTTTCAGCTGTGAGACCTTATATAGACAGATGTGTACCTTTCCAAATAATGTCCAATCAATTAAATTTGCCACAGGTTGACACTCCAAAGTGTAGAAATATCTCAAAGATAATCCAGAGAAAAAGGATGCACCTGAGCTAAATTTCAAGTGTTATAGCAAAGGGTCTGAATACTTATGTCAATGTGATATTTCAGTTTTTTCTTTTTAATACATTTTCAAAGTTATCAAAAATCTGTTTTTTGCTTTGTAATTATGGGGTATGGAGTGTAGATTGATGTGAATTTTTTTTAAAAAGCATTTTAGCATAAGGCTGCAACATAAAATTTGAAAAAATGAAGGAGTCTGAATACTCTCTAAATGCACTGTAGACAGACAGACAGACAGACAGACAGATATATAGATAGATAGATAGATAGATAGATAGATAGATAGATAGATAGATAGATAGATAGATATGAGGCAGAGAGAAAATGTCAGTAAGCAATAAGGCAGCTGGTGTTATGTGCTGAAGGCACATGTGTGTGTGATGGTGTGTGTCTGGGCATGGGCATGCATGTGTGTGTGTGCCCTCCTCCCCTACTGTCCTGTCAGAATCTGTGTGAGCACACCGGTCTGATGTGCCCACCGGCTAAACATCCAAATGTCCACCCCACCTCCCCTGCCTCGACCCCCTCCTTTCTTAACATTAAGACTCTAGCCAATTGTATCCCACTTGTCTTAGGCCCCTCCCCTACCCACTCAAATACACATTGACTACTGGTTGACTAGGAGTCAGACTGGAGAAGCCAGAACAGTCTTCCTGCCCTCTCAGATCACTTTCTCTGTAAGGCAGCAAAAAGGTGGCAGAGGTCTTCCAGTGTGCCAGCACCACTTAAATACAAAAGTGCTTCTTTCTCACTCTCTTGTGCTGTCTGACTTTCTGTTAGGTACTACATTCAATATCTGTCTCTTTTAAACAGTTACACAGGAGATCTTAGGTTTCACTTAAAAATACTGGTGTGACTAAACAGCTGAAGTGTGCCCAAAAGCCCACTAAGACCAGCAAATAGAGTGGCCTGACCAGGCTGGGAAACCAGCTAAAACCAGCAAAACATCTTAGGCTAATTTAAGATGTTATTTTTCAGAAGGGATCCCTAACCAACAGTGTTATTTTGGCATCATCATTCATTCCCTCCAATCTCTCCTTTTTTCTCTCCTTTCTCCTTACCGATGACGTTCAGGTGTCCCGTGACCTCTTTGGAGCCAAAGCTGTTGGTGACTTCACAGATATAGTTTCCCGAGTCTTCCAGGTGGAGGTCGCTGATTGTAAGCCCGGTCAGTCGCCGCGTCCAGCGGGAGTCGGCGGGCAATGGCCTCCCATCTTTGAGCCAGCGAATGGTGGGGTTGGGGTAACCAGAGGCAATGCAGGGCAGCTCTATGCTGCGGCCCACCTGCACCTCCCCTGACTGGAAACTGTCCATCACAGAGGGTGTGGATTCAGTGGGGTCTGAGGACAGAGAGAAAGAGAAAGCTTTTATAGATTGACCAGAAAAATTCAAGCAGTCATATCATGACTAGTAATTCACCAATTAATCAGTCACTTTGTATTTTTGTATTGGACGATAACTTTGCCAATTATGCCAATTAAAGAAATAGTTCACTAAAAATTTTTAATTATCTCATTTACTCACACTCATGCCATCCTAGATGTGTATGACTTTCTCTTTTCTGCAGAACACAAATTAAGATTTTAAGAAGAGTATCTCAGCTCTGTAGGTTCATACAATGCAAGTAAAGGATGGGCAGAACTTTGAAGCTCCAAAAAGCACATGAAGGCAGCACAAAAGTAGTCCGTACGACTCCAGTGGTTTAATTTGTGCCTTCAGAAGTGATATGGTAAGTGTGGCTGAGAAACAAATCAATATTTAAGTCTTTTCTTTTTTTTTTTTACTATAAATCTCCACCTTTTGACCAGTAGATGGCGATATTCAAGACAAATGTGAATTGCCAAAAAAACCGAAAGAAATAGAATGTGGAAGTCAATGTAAAAATGGAGATTTACAGTAAAAAAGGACTTCAATACTGATCTGTTACGCACCCACCCTTATCATGTCACTTCAGAAGACATGGATTTAACCACTGGTGTCGTATGGATTACTTTTATGCTGCCTTAATGTGTTTTTTGGTGCTTCAAAGTTATGGCCACCATTCACTTGCATTGAATGGACCAGCAGAGCTGAGGTATTCTTCACAGTAAAAAAATCTTTGTTTGTGTTCTGCAGAACAAAGAAAGTTATTCATGTCTAAAATGGCATGAGGGTAAGTAAATGACTATAAATTAGATTTTTCTAGTATAGAGAGATTTTTTAAGTAGAAATGGCAGTTGCCCCTTTAGTCAATTTCAGAATCTACCGAAAGCTTTCTTAATGGATATTAATACACACACACACACACACACACACACACACACACACACACACACACACACACACACACACACACACACACACAATGTATATATATACATATTTAAATATGTTTTGTCAATTTTGGGAAATTATTGTATAACAGTATTATATAATATCAGTGTTAATTTGAGCAATTTTGTGAACATACTGTATAATTTCCTGTCATTGTATTATATTTATCAGCATTACATTATTGTAAAACCAATATTGGTCAACCACCAATCATGACAAATCAAAATGTATTGATTAAAATAAATAAATAAATTTATTTTAAAAATAATTATGAAAGCATACACCAATTTTCTGAACCCAAAATTCTCCTCCCCATTTCAAAAAGATGATTTATTTAAACTAAGCTGCCCCTAAGTAAACATTGTTACTCATCTCCAATTCAACAAGGTCAGCCAATAATAAAAGAGTATATTTACACAGAGGCTTCTTAAAGGTAAAGTAGCAAAAACAACCCGTTTAATAATGATTAGAGAGAATTGCTGATTGTGTTTGGCACAATAAATCTTGACTAACATTATAAGTGGACTTATAGGTAAAAAAATGGTATGATAAAAATGAATGATATGATACTCTTTAAATAGATATATTAACATATCTGACTCTGCAATCAACAGAGGAACTGATCTGAACAAAGAAACAGGGTGTAAATGGCTGGTGGGACTCTCCAATATGACACATGTCTGATTTTAAATGACACAAATGGGAATCTTTACACTGCGTGCCCAATTATTAGGCAAGTGAATATTCTGATCTTATCATTATTTCCATGCACATTTTCCAACTCCAAACCATATAAACTTGAATGCTTATTGGATTCAATCATTTTCAGGTGGTATGTATTTGTGTAATGAGTGAGAGTGTGGCAAAAGTGACTAACACCTTGATATAAGGTGTGCATAATTATTAGGCAGCTTCATTACCTCAGGTAAAATGGGCCAAAAAAGAGATTTAACTGACACTGAAAAGTCAAATATTGTAAAATGCTTTCAGACAGATGCAACACTCTTGAAATAGCTAAACTATTGAGGCGTGACCACCGGACAATCAAACGTTTTGTTGCGAATAGTCAACTGGGGCGCGAAAAACGCATAGAAAAGAAGCACAAATTAACTGCAAAAGACTTGAGAAGAATTAAACGTGAAGCTACCAGGAACCCATTATCCTCCAATGCCACCATATTCCAAATCAGCAACCTACCTGGAGTGTCCAGAAGTACAAGGTGCCAAGTGCTCAGAGACATGGCCAAGGTCAAGAAGGCTCAAACATGACCACCACTGAATATATTCACAAGTTGAAGCATCAAGATTGGGCAAAGAAATACATGAAGACAGATTTTTCAAAGGTTTTATGGACAGATGAAATGAGAGTGACTCTTGATGGACCAGATGGATGGGCCCGTAGCTGGATCACTAATGGACACAGGGCACCACTTCCAGTCAGGTGCCAGCAAGGTGGAGGAGGGGTACTGGTATGGGCTGCTATCATTAAGGATGAGGTAGTTGGACCTTTTCGAGTTGAAGATGGACTGAAACCCAACTCTCAAACCTACTGCAAGTTTCTGGAAAGTACTTTCTTCAAGTAGTGGTCCAGGAAGAAGTCCTCAGCATTCAAGAAGGCCATGATCTTTATGCAGGACAATGCTCCATCACATACATCCAAGTACTCCACTGCTTGGCTAGCCAGCAAGGGCCTCAAAGATGCCCAAATAATGACTTGGCCCCCTTCCTCACCTGACTTAAATGAGGTTAGACAATACACCTCTTTGGACAGCATTTGGGAGGCTGTGGTTGCTGCTTCAGTGAAAGCTGATCATGAATATATCAAGAAACTCCATGGATGGAAGGCTCATGGCAGTTATTGAAAAGAAGGGTGGCTATATTGGTCACTGAATATTTTTGAAAGGCCAAAAATGTTATTTAATTGTCATTTTGTGTTACTTATTTGTTGCACCTACTCTAAAAATTGAGAATAAACAATTGAGTTGGGAGAAATTATTTTTGTAATTTAGTTGTCTAATAATTGTGCACACTAACAGTTGCCTAATAATTGTGCACACTTATATATTCCCCTGAGAAAGACAAAACTCACCTTTTCTTTGTTAAACATTCAGGTTTGAGGTTCAATAATATTTTGGATTGACTGAGAGCATTGTGTTTGTTCAACAATAAAGTTAATCCTGAGGAATGCAATTTGCCTAATAATTGGGCATGCAGTTTATATTATTTCTCAAAGAAAAACATCCAAGACAGCAACAAATCCAATTATAAAAATGATAGTTAATGCACTAGGATCGACAAATATGACAACAGTGTGGCAACCTTCCAATAAACCCACACAAACATTCACGCTCACCTAGCACGGAGAGACGAGCTCCATTGCTCTGCCTGGTTTCTCCGCTGTATTTGTGCTTAGTGATGCAGCGGTAGGTAGAGAGGGCATCCTCTTTCTGAACATCAGATATGTAGAGGGCCCCATACGATGTCAGGAAAAACCTGTTACCTGAAATCAGAGGAGAAGAGAAGATGTAAACATACAGAGGTACAAAAAAGTAAAGTGCTTAGACACTTTAACCACATCATATAATATTTGAATGCCATTGCATTAGAAAAAAATATAAAACGAGTGGCATTTATTACACAAAAAAAAAAAAAAAAAAAAAAATGTTTTAAATGATAAAGAAATAGATATACTGTTGAAGACAAAAATGATTTGAACACTTTGGGGAACATTTCCACAGTTAATATATTGAACTTCATATGTGGTTACTCTGCTAAGACACCTGTTCAGGCTTTTTTTATAAATGTTGTTGTTCTTATAGGTACGGAAACTCAAACACACATACACATAGAGGTAGATACAGATGCACCAGAGTGTATATGTAGTAAGACATGCACAAGTTCTTTGAAGGAAACAGCAAATAATGCATTACCTACTAAGAGAACGAGTGTGTTTGAGAGCAGAGGTGGGTAGTAACACACAACATTTACTCCATTACATTTACTTGAGTAACTTAAAAAAAAAAAAAAACTTTTTAAAGTAGATTTAAAAGTGGGTACTTTTCACTCTCACAAGTAAATTTCTAATGATTTTTTTTTTTTACATTTACTTCATTACAATGGGTGGCGTTCCTGTCGTAACATTACTGTGCTTAATTTTAATTAATGCGTAATTTACTTAGAGATTACTGAATGGGACTTTTACAACAGCAGAAGTTCACACAGCTGAGCACCCTGTCACAGACTGTCTCTCAAGCCGAGTCCATCACTGCTGCAGCATCAAGCTTTTCTAACTAAGTGAAACACTTTCTTCACTCTGCACAGTGAAAAAATAATAGTTTCGTCATGCAATGCCTTCATTAACACCAAGACAAGTGAATATTTCAAGATTAAAATTGCAGCTCCAACTAAAGGCAGCATGCTAAGGTGAGTTGTGGATCTAATGATAACGTGGGCTTTTCTGTGTCTATGGTGATGGTCATTTTCAGGGTGATTCTGTAAATATGGGCTCTTGAGTTTTTAAGTGTACATTTTTAAATCTGCAACAATATATCAGCATGCTTTGTCCCACGTCCCGCATGTCATGAGCAGTATTTACGCATTTACCTCGCACCCTTGCGGGTGTACTGAAAACTATCACAACTACTTTGGGCTGATTAACTGTATAAATCCATGTATACATCCACGTTGAGTGTAAATGCTGTTTGCCCTGCTGAATGTGTAATTGACAACAGGAGCGCGAACAGAGCATTTCTGCACGTGGTGCACTAAGCAGGCTGCGTACTCTGCATTTAGAGAGCGGTGGTACTGTGTACAGAACTAATGATCTACATTCTTTCAACACTGAAAATTGTAACTACACTGAACTAACAACAAAAAGCTATGAAATAGTGAAAGTAGGCATTAATAAAACATGATCTTGCTTTGGTTTATATTTCAGCATTATATATAAAATGTCCCCTGTGGGACATTGTTCATGTTTTCACTGTAATAATTACTAGAACGATTTCCAAACCTCTCTTCTTATTGACAAATTCATCCAGATCTGACAAGAGCCCTTAATGGGATAGTTCACCAAAAAATTTCAATTCTCTCATTATTTACTCACCCGTATGCAGGGTTGGGGAGTAACGAAATACATGTAACGGGAATACGTATTTAAAATATAAAATATAAGTAACTGTATTCCACTACAGTTTCAATTTAAATCATTGGTAATTAGAACACAGTTACATTCAAAAAGTATTTTGATTACTGAAGAGATTACTTTGGATTTTATTGCCATTTGTTTCATTTAATATTTAGTCCTTTCAGATGGAAAACATTTATACATATAAATGATGCGATCCAAAGTGCATATGAACAGCGGTGAAACACTTTCTTATGATGTGTTATATTCATACGAGCAGACAGAGAAGTACATTTGAAGTAAGTTTGGAGCAGAAGAAATAGAAATAAACCTTGTGTAAATTGTCAGCTTTACTCTAAGCTAAAATGCTACTTCTAGCCATTTTACATGCACGTTACCAGGCACGATCATATTTTTTTTATCAAGAAAATTCAAGTTGGATCATAATTTCTTTTTTCTAGTAAGACCTTTGATATTAGGGCAAAAATCATATTCTTGATAATAATTTTTGTATTGTTTTCCTGTAATAATATCTAAAAATCAATTTGATTTATCTTGTTTTAGAAACAACACTGCATAAGATATTTAGGTTTTTCAGAGAATGTATTTTTAATATGTGTATTTTGTCTTACTGTACGGGCAGAGTTTTTATAGTCAAAACAAGTATAAAATCTACCAGTGCTGAAGAAGTAATCCAAAGTATTTAGAATACGTTACTGACCTTGAGTAATCTAACAAAATACGTTACATATTACATTGTACAGCATATATTCTGTAATCTGTAATGGAATACATTTAAAAAGTAACCCTCCCAACCCTGTCCGTATGCCAGATGTGTATGACTTTCTTTCATCTGCTGAACTCAAATGATGATTTTTAGAAAATTTCTCAGCTCTTTTGGTCCATACAAAGCAAGTGAATGGGTGCCAACATTTTAAAGTTAAAAAAGTAATCCATAAAACTCCTGTGGTTAAATCAATATTTTCAGAAGTGACGTGAGATTATTGATGAGAAACTGATCGCTTTCACATTCTTCTTCTTGTGTTTTTGGTGATTCACATTCTTCTCTGCATATCGACCCTGCTGGGCTGGGAGAAGAACTTCCAGCAAAAAGTGACAAATATTGATCTGTTTCCCACACACACCTATCATATCACTTTTGAAGATACAAATTTAACTACTGGAGTTGTATGGATTACTTTTATGATTCCTTTATGTGATTTTTGGAGCATCAAAATTTTGGCACCCATTCACTTGCATTGTACTGACCTACAGAGCTGAAATATTCTACTAAAAATCATCTTGTTCTGCGGAAGAAAGGAAGTCATACACATCTGGGATTGGGACTGTCAGTCCCTAACATTCTGTCTAACATCTTTTGTGTTCCACAGAATACAGAAGGTCACACATGTTTGGAACAACATGAGGGTGAGTAAATGATGAGAGAATTTTCATTTTGGGGTGAACTATCCCTTTAAAGTGATAGCTCAGCCATAATTTATTATTCTCTCATCATTTCCCTTCCCTCATGTTGTTCCAAACCTGTGTGACCTTCTGTATTCTGTGGAACACAAAAGATGTTAGACAGAATGTTAGGGACTGACAGTCTCAGTCACCATTCACTTTCAAAATATGAAAAAAATAAATAAAAAAAATATTCACTGAAAGTAAATGGTGATTCATTGTGTTGCATGGAAGAAAGTCATATGGGTTTGGAACAAAATTATGGTGAATGATGACAGAATTTCCATTAATAATAATAATAATAATAATAATAATTGTGTAATACATGTTAAATGTGTATTATGTAATGGAATATACGGGAGTTAACATCCATTTTGTCATTTGTGAAAGTAACGAGTTACTCACTACTTGAGTTCTCTTTTAATTGGATACTTACTTACTCTTACTCAAGTAATTATTTATGCTAGTACTTTTACTTCTACTTGAGTAATTATTTTTTAAAGTAATTGTACTTTTACTTGAGTACAGTTTTAGGCTACTCTACCCACTTCTGTTTGAGTGTGTGTTAATATTTGATGTGTATGTTATTGTAACAGTGTATTACTGTCATGTTCTTTTCGCATCAGTGAGGTCTGTCTCCACTTTGATTTATCTTTCTCCATGAAGGCTGTATTTTATATCTCAGCACTTATCCAGAAGTGGGTATGTGCACACACGCCAAGTGCACAAAAAAGAGCCTTTTAAAGTTCACAGATGGGACATCTGTTGTGTGTATTAATGTGTGTGTGTCTTTCATGAAAGATAGCAATCTTAATGCACATTATTTAAAAAGTAAGTGTGAACTATAATGTATGTGTGTGTTTTAAAGGAATGCTTTGGGTTCAAAAGAAGTTAAAGTTATAGTTCACCCAAAAATGAAAATTCTCTCATCATTTACTCACCCTCATGCCATCCCAGACATGTATGACTTTCTTTTTCTGAAAAACACAAAACATTTTTTTTTTAAAGAATATTTAAGCTCAGTTGGTCCTCACAATGCAAGTGAATGGTTACCAGAACTTTGAATGCCCAAAAGGCAGTATAAAAGTAATCCATAAGACTCCATTGGTTAAATCCATACCTTCTGAAGCGATATGATAGGTGTGGGTGAGAAAAAGATCAATATTTAAGTCCTTTTTTCTGTAAATCTACACTTTCACATTCAGCCACCTACTGGTCGGGGCTGGTCAAGGGTGGAGATTGATGGTAAAAAAGGACATAAATATTTATCTGTTTCTCATCCACACCTATCATATTACTTCATATTGCTTTTTGTGTAATTGTTTTGACCTTCTGAGTTCTGGTCACCATTCACTTGCATTGTATGGACCTACAGAGCTGAAATATTCTTCTAAAAATCTTCATTTGTGTTCTGCAGAAGAAAGAAAGTCATATGGGGATGGCATGAGGGTGAGTAAATGATGAGATAATTTTTATTTTTTGGGTGAACTGTCCCTTGAAGCTTTCCCAAAGAATGTAGTGTCGACCTGTCCCTCAGTTTATAAAACAACAAAAACTTTTGTTTTACAGTAATATATTTACAATGGAAGTCTATGGGGCAAGTCATTTTCAAAGGTTTAAAAGAAGTGTGTAGAAATGTGCTGCTCGTTGTAACAAGTGATAGTGATTAATATTAATTAATATTCAAATTAAAGTGAATTAATATAGGCATGATCAAACAAGTGGCAGGTGCCACTCACAGTGGAAAGTTGGTATGATCAACGTTCCCATGGAAACAATCAGGGTTCCCATAAAAATGCTGATTCTGTGTGCCAGCGGCACCTGAAACACATGAGGGCAAAAACGTCAACACATTTGGAACAAAACAAACAGTGAGTGTCCGGATCCTGACACAGACCAAAAACAAACCAGACAGGAAAGTCAGAATCCAGACAACATGCCCGGACACGGACAAAAGAGGGAACGATGATGCCATGGTCTTCGTCAGACAAAAGCCCAACCTGACAAGGTAACAGGACTGTGACAGCTTGTATTTTTGTTCAAACACTTACATTACATAGTTCTTATGTACAAAAATGTTCTGTACACTTACATTATGTAGTTCTTATGTACAAAAAAAGTGTCAGGGGTTGGAGAAAATCATTAGCTCACTAAAAACCAATAGAAATCAATGGAAAGTCCCTGCCACAAAAGAAAAACTAACATGTGTATGTGAGTGTGAGTGGTTGTTTATCTGTCTATATTAGGACACACTTACACATTCAAAACTCCATTCCTATAGAAAGCAAGATTACCCTATGGGAAGAGCAATGCTCTATATGTGTGTGTGTGTGTGTGTGTTTGTGAAGGATGGCGATCGATGCATTTTATAGCTCAAGAGCTTCATCCAAAGCAGATTTATGAAAGCGGAGAGGACAGGCTTGACTCGACAGCCCACACACACACTCCATCACTATAACAAGCAGCTCACTCACACACACATTCACACACAGATAGTAGCTGTTACAAAGACAATGGTTGAAAACAAAGATAAATTCAGTGTGCGCCTGTGTTAATGTCATGGTCATGTGATAAGACAATGAAATGAAGTAGGTTCACACAGCAATTGTGTGTGTGTGGGGAGGATGCCTGATTAAATATACTGTTGAATGAATATTTGCACGACAGCTAAGCCCGAGCACACATATGTGTAAGAGTGTGTGGGTATTGTTGTCACGCTGAGTGCTAGGCCTGGCAAACTGTAATTTAAGAGTCGGCCCTCGCGCTCCAACCTGCGCATTAAGCCTTACAGGATAATATGCACTTGGTGACTTTAACCCCCTACAACATCAGTGAAATGCTGTCACAACATTTCACCCAGAGCAAGAGACCGGGGAGGGAGAGAGGGGATTGTAACAGAAGTCATTGAGTGGTTTTGGTTTAATCGCAGTCAATCTGTCTCATTGTGAAGATTGGTAAATTAAACAACAGCGACCAGGGATACAAGCTCTCATTCTTTCTTTCAGTCACTCTCTTTCAGTTTTTCTCTTTGTAATCCATTGAACAAAGAGGCAGAAGTGAAATATCAAAGGAAATGAAGATTCTGTATCATTTACTCACCCTCATGTCGTTTCAAATCAGTATGACTTTCTATCTTCGGTGGAACGCAATAGGAGATATATTTTGGATTTTTTTTACACTGTTCTTTTCCATACAATGAAAGTGATTGGGGACTAGAGCTGTAAAGCTCCAAAAAAGACATAAGAGCACCATAAATATACAAACACTACGATTCATGCCCTCTATTCCAAGTCTTCTGAAGCCACATGAAAGATTTCTGCAAGGAACAGACTGAAATTTATGTTAAAAACTAGCTCTCAAATTACATTCTTGTTTGCATATATTCAAACTTGACATGTCATGGTCGGTCATGACACACATGTTGAATTAAATGGTATTGGGAAATGTAGTGAGCAAGATTTAAACTATCATTACCTGCATGTGCTCTAACCTCTAGGCCACGACTCTGATCTGTTACTTGCTTTTAAAGACATTGGAGTGTGTGTTTGTGTGTGTATGCGTGTGTGTTTGTGTGTGTCTGTGTGTTTGTGTGTGTGTGTGTGTGTGTGTGTGTGTGTGTGTTTGTGTTCGGCTGAGTGAGAGAGACTGTACAAGAAACATTTGACTATACAAAAGTGATCCGTTGGGTGTACAGAATTGAACACTGAAAGTGATTGATTAAAAGAGAGATGGACAGAAAGAAAGAGAGATACAGAGGAGCTATGTACATATTAGTCCCATGTCTCTTTGCGATCAGTTCTGTTTGGGAGTGCAGATCAATTCTTGTCTAGTCTTCCTTCGCCTTGAGGTGTGTGTGTGTTTGTGTGTAGGATTAGAGGGGGGCATGTTAGGTCTGTCTAAAACAAGGGCACTACCACAGAAACAAACACAATGTTTCTGTGGTAGTGCTGGAGTGTGTACAGTGGGCAGCCTGGGGCATCATGTCAGACTGAGAGAGAAGAAAAAAAAAATGTGGAATTGGATTTATGTGTGGAGCATGGCAACCTTCCAGTTACATCTCACTCTGCACAGACTCCCAAAGGCCACAGGAACACACACACACACACACACACGCACACACACACACACACACACACACACACACACACACACACATATGTTGGTGCGGCTATTCTTATGAGGACTCTCCATAGACATAATGATTTTTATACTGTACAAACTATAGATTCTATCCCCTAACCCTAACCCTAAACCTAACCCTCACAAAAAACTTTCTGCATTTTTACATTTTCAAAAAAACATAATTTAGTATGTTTTTTAAGTGATTTGAATTATGGGGACACTAGAAATGTCCTCATAAACCACATTTGTAGCAGAATACCCTTGTAATTACCAGTTTGTAACCTAAAAAAAAGTCCTCGTAAACCACCCAAACCTGTCACACACACACACACACACACACACACACAAAGACAAAAGAGATTTCTACACATGTTTGAGTGTGTTTTTTATTTTGTTATGGGATGTCAGCAGGCCAGCTCTCTCTCTCTCTCTCTCTCTCTCTCTCTCTCTCTCTCTCTCTTCTCTCTCAGACCTGGATGAAAATATATTGTGAAAATCTGGTCTTAAAATAAAATCTGACCGAAAGTAAAGCTGCCATTTTTCTGCCATCATTATCAATGCAATCAGTATTTTTGTATTAAATATTTTGACATTCTTAAAACAAGATACATTTGACTGGAATTACATTACATAAGATAATGAATCTTGTTTTCAGATAAATCAAACAAAACGTAAAAACTTAGTGAGGTTCATGCCTAAAGCAATGAGAAAATAGAAAAAAAAAAACAAAAACAAAAAAACTTATCTTGCCAATGGGATAAGAAAAGTAAATTTAAATAGAAAACAAGTACATTTGTTTCTCACCAAATTCTCAAGTAAATGGATTGAGAATATTTTTTAAAAGTGTTTTCCAGTATAAATATTTAGGCATCCTTAAAACTAGACAAATTTACTTGAAAAGCAAAATTACTTCATGTATTAAGTCTCTCTTTTTAATGTAATTTAATAAATTAATAAATAAATAAATAAATAAATAAATAAATTAATTAATTAATTAATTAATTATTATTATTATTATTATTATTATTATTATTATTATTATTATTATTTTAGAAATGTAACAAAATTTAGTGAGATTTCATCTTAGGAGAAAAAAATGCCAGTGGGATAAGAAAAGTACATTTAAATTAATGGAAAACAAGTAAATTTTCCTTAAAGGAATGTTCCGGGTTCAATACAAGTAAAGCTCAATCGACAGCATTTGTGGCATAATATCGATTACCACAAAAATAATTTTTACTTACCCCTCTTTTTCTTCTTCTTCTTCTTCAAAAAAAAAAAAAAAAAAAAGAAAAAAGAAGCAAAAATCTAGTTTACAGTGAGGCACTTACAATGGAGGTGAATGGGGCCAATTTTTGAACATTAAAATACTCACTTTTTCAAAAGTATAGCCACAAGACAGAAACAATATGCTTGTAAAAATTACTTTAGTGTGATTAAATCACCAACTAACCTTTTCTGTGTAAAGTTATAGCCAATTTTACATTGCCAAATAATACACAAGTTTTAACATAAGGTGAAATGCACAATATTCAGGGTTGGGGAGTAACGAAATACATGTAACGGGAATACGTATTTAAAATACAAAATAAATGTATTCCACTACAGTTACAATTTAAATCATTGGTAATTAGAATACAGTTACATTCAAAAAGTATCTTGATTACTGAAGAGATTACTTTGCATTTTATTGTCATTTGTTCCATTTAATATTTAGTCCTTTCAGATGGAAAACATTTATACATATAAATGATGCGATCCAAAGTGCATTTGAACAGCGGTGAAACACTTTCTTATGATGTGTTACATTCATACGAGCAGACAGAGAAGTAAGTCTGAAGTAAGTTTGGAGCAGAAGAAATAGAAATAAACCTTGTGTAAATTGTCAGCTTTACGCTAAGCTAAAATGCTATTTCTAGCCATTTTACATGCACACGTTACCAGGCACGATCATATTTTGGTATCAAGAAAATTCACGTTAGATCATAATTTCTTTTTTTCTAGTAAGTAAGACCTTTGATATTAGGGCAAAAATCGTATTCTTGGTAATAATTTTTGTATTGTTTTCCTGTAAAAAATATCTAAAAATCCTTAAAACAAGATCAATTTGATTTATCTTGTTTTAGAAACAACACTGCATAAGATATTTAGGTTTTTCAGAGAATGTATTTTTAACATGTGTATTTTGTTTTTATAGTCAAAACAAGTGTAAAAATCTACCAGTGCTGAAGAAGTAATCCAAAGTATTTAGAATACGTTACTGACCTTGAGTAATCTAATGGAATACGTTACAAATTATATTTTACAGCATGTATTCTGTAATCTGTAGTGGAATACATTTCAAAAGTAACCCTCCCAACCCTGACAATATTATAGAAAATAAAACAACAACTAAAAGGAAAATCGTAACACACGAGTGCCAATGATGTCAAGGGACTCTGAAAAAGGGGCGGAGTCCGACAGAACGACAACAGACGGCGAGAGAGGAAGATGATGCATATGAGATGTGAGACAAATGCAAAATATAATGAATATGAATGACCAAAAAAGAAAAAGAGAGGCAATTGGAAGGGGAACACATGATGAGAGAATGATGGAGATTGGAAAAGAGAGGAAGACAGAAACAGAAAAAAAGAGGGGTGTGGGCTGAGGATGTTGTTGAATTTACTCTTGGAGCTCCCATGCAAATCATGGCGCCGCTGCAATGCTAACGAGGACCGGGTTTCAAACTGTTTGGCCCATTACTTATTAATGCTCTGCGTCTCTCCCCCCTCCCTCTTTCCCTCTCTCCCTCTCTTCCTCACTAGTCTCGCTCCACTTTTCCCTCTCTCTCTCTCTCTCTCGCTCTCTCTCTCTCTCGCTGTTGCTAGGGCCCCTGCGCTCACGTGACATGGGTTAGGGGGCGCTGCGGTGGCATGTGCAAAAACGGAGCGAGAGGAAGAGGGAGGTTGTAAATGGAGGGCATGCTAACGCTCGTTTGTTCGTTAAGCCACAAACGGGCTACCAGGGCACGCACGGAGAGTCTGGCACATGGAGAAGCAGGCCAGCGGGGGCTCGGGTTGGCTGCGGGCGGGAATCAGCGCCATTTCAGAGTGGAATACCGTTAACGAAGGACAGCTGACAAAAATCAAGTGAGCAAAGAGTGTAAGCGAGAGAGGGGGATCAAAGATATAAACAATGTCACCAAGTGAGGGAAGACAGTTGGCGATGGGAAAGAGTTAGAGAGATGAAGCGATAAAGAACTCTATTGTCAAGTCTATTTTTTCACCCAAATAGTGATGCACAAACACACACTGCTCTGCTGGTTTTGTAAGCAATATTCAACCAAATCTTCCATGGCGCAATACGCAGAGAAGACTCTACTGTTCCCACTCAGCTTGCCTTGTCTTACAACAAAACACAATACACCTACACTTCACACACACCTTAGACAATTATTCTGAGGGTAGTTCTTCAGTAATAATGTCAAGCTTAGTTATAAAATGAGTTTTATAAAACGGATAGTACCAATTCGATTGATTGGTCAGTACAGTACAAAACAGCTATGCTAAAACAAACTATATAGTAAAAGCTACAACTTGAAATACCTGTTCACCTAGCAACTGCATATATCACTCTGCCGCACCCATAGAGGCCAACTATTAAGGCCAAAGTACACTTCAGTTTTCCGCATGCCAGCACTTCTCGCACACAGTAAACGTGGCGCAAATTTTGTCATCAGCACAGTGAGGGTGGACTGTCCGCTTGCAGCCTAGCTTTTCCAGCTATAAAGGCCAAAATATACTTCGGTTTACCATGTGCCAGTACATCTCGCGCATAGCACGTGTGATGCAAATTTGTCATCAGCAAAGTGCGTGCAGACTGTCTGTGTGCAGCCTAGTTTTTCCAACTAATAACGCCATAGTGAACTTTGATTTTCAGTGTGTTGCTACATTATCAGCATTGTACATGCGCTGTCCGCATCGTCGGTACATGCTCCTTGAGTTGACTGTGCTAAAAGAGTACCAAAAAGCAGCTGTAGTTACACTTACACTTAACATACACCTGATGTGACTCTTATTTTGAGGGTAGTTCTTCTGTAATAATGTCAAGCTTAGTAAACAAACTTTAAAAAACAGATAGTTCTGGATGCTGATTGGTCAATACAGTGCAAAACAGCTGTGCTAAAACAAATAAATAGTAATAGTTACAACATGAAATTCCTGTTCACCTAGCAACTAAATATAGCACCCGCCGCACTCATAGAGGCCAACTATTAAGGCTAAAGTACACTTCGGTTTTCTGCATGCCGGTATGTCAAATTTCGTCATCGGCGGAGTGTGCGCAGACTGTGCAGCCTAGCGTGTGCAGCCTAGCTTTTCCAACTATTAAGGCCAAAGTATACTTGTGCACAGTGCGTGTGATGCAAACTTCCTCATCAGCGCAGTACACACAAACTGTCTGCAAATAAATCCTAGCCTTGAACCTTTGCTTACATGTCAGGGACTATATCTTCTTGTGGAACGATGACACAAATTTAATTTGTTTAATACAGCAACATTTTAATGAAAATTTGTGCCCATTTTTTATGTAGTAACCTTATAAAGTAGGTAATAATGCACTTTATGGCATGCTATATTTTGAATATAATCACTGCTGACATGGTTGCAAGCATTCGACTGCAAGTCATGCCAAACAACGACCTTTATAATTTACTTTATTTATAATATAACATGGTTTATAATGCTTTAACTGTCACTACAAAGAACTATTCTTTTTATTTGAAAAAAGTCTTCTAGCTTCTTTTCATTTTGTACTGACCTTAGTTCAAAGGACCCAAACAACAAGATGGTTGTGATGGTCTACCTATCGGTAGAGAAAGTGAGAAATACAGTTAGCTGGCAGGCACAGATGGAGAAGGAAGCAGCTTTCTTCTGCCTATGCACCACGCTTTTCTTGTGCCTTTCCCTGTATCTACCTCTTCTCTTCAGTGCTGTCTCTCTTTCATTCCCACCCACTCTTGTTCAACTTTACCTCATGTTCTATGCTTACTGGTTCAAGCTGTTCTCCAGATTTCTGTCTCCATACTGCAACCTTCAGGCTCTTACTGAGAACCTCATTCACATCTTTGTGGGTGATCAATTCCTCACTCACTCCAGTCATCCCATATAAGTTGTCCCACATTCTCTGTCCTGACAATGTGCATCCTTGCGAGTGTGTGTGAGGGGCCAGGGGCCACACGAAAATCATTCTTCAGAAAGCAGAAAAGGGAATGGTGATCAGACCTTAGTAGCTCAAAAATCACATAAAGGAAACATAAAAGTAATTCATATGACTCCAGTGTTTAAATCCATATATTCAGAAGCATTCTAATATGTGTGCACGAGAAACAGAACAATATTAACATCTTTTTTTACTCTAAATCTCCACTTTAACTTTCACTTTCAGATGTGCAAGTGAAATTATACAGGCACCACATGTGACTTTCAGATGTAAAAGTGAAGTGGAGATTTAGGGTAAAAAAGGGAGTTACATTTTGATCTGTTTCTCACCCACACCTATTATAGCACTTCTGAAAATATGGATTTAACCACTGAAGTCTTATGGAATACTTCTATGTTTCCTTTATGTGATTTTTGTCATACACATCTGGGATGGCTTGAGGGTGAGAAAATTATAAGAGAATTAAAATTGTTAGGTGAACTATCCCTTTAATACATGATATTTCCCCGGGTTAAATAAGACACGGTTCAGACATCTCAGTCTCTTATACACATACAGTACACTCTAAAGAGTCGTTAAATTATACTGTTCTCTGTACCGATAACGTACAGATAAAACTCTTTCAGACGAGTTCCAAAATTACCTTTTTTTTACATTGGTGGGTGAATTGAAAAAATTAACTGGCCTTCAATATTTCTTAGAAACCATGCAACTGTTCTTTGCATTATTTTTATTTTAAAATTATATTGCTGTCCTGTTGACAATGGGTTTATTTAGCTGTATGTTTCTCATATTTCCAGTTTGGTGGCTCATTGCAAGGAATATTCCAAATTTGTTTCCAAAGTATGCTTGATACCAACTTCTGATGGTAAATTTTGCACCGAGAAATCACCAAAGCCATTTTTTTTCCCACACTGGGGCCTGGTGAGAGTTAATCTTTGGACTCTGTTTACAGATCCAACTCATGTTTTAATGTAAAACAAAGAAAAGCTTTACTAGATTAGATGAAATACTAAGAAATACTTTTGAATTCACTTTCTGAGAATCAAAAAGGTTAAAATGTCAAGTTAAGAGCCAGCTGTCCTCATGTTATGCACACATGTTAGTATTCATCCAAGTGCATACTCCGTACTGACCTGCCCTAATGACAGGACACATAGGGCAGGCATAAAACATTTCTGAGCGGGGAGAGTTCAGCTATAAACATGTGTTCCTCTGGCCACAACATGTGTGTGAGTTTGTATTCCATCATCATTGCATAGTCAAGGTCAAAGTAGAGTCGCCCTGTTAAACTTAATTTGCTGCATTTTGATATTCAAGCTTTAAACACATACATATTATACATGTATATACACGCAACCTCAAAGAGTGTCTAAATAATTTTGTATGCATGTGTCTGGCTGGCTGGGGGTGGGGTTACCCATCTAACTGCATTTTGGTGACTTACAAATTGCACCATAACCCACAAATGTGTCTTCAGTCTGATTCATGAGCCATAAAAGCCACTTTGACTGGAATTAGAGAAATCAGGGAATGCGTGGGGGCAGGATATGGAGAACTGTGCAAATGTGTGTGTGCATAAGTGTATATGTGTGTTTGTGTGTGTGTCACCTTTGGAGGAGACAAAATGTGTATAGTACAAAAAATGTTTCAGCACCGTGGACAGCACAAGTGCACATCGATTACAACTTCAGAACCACCAAAAGCCCGCCACAGTTTAGCACCATGGACAGCTCCATCACCGCTACAAAAACTTCCTGTTCCAAACACAACACTGTATGCAGTCATGCTTAACTCGCCATGCCACATCATGTTACACCAGGCCGCGGAGATGCCCAAAGGGTTGCCGTGGATACGCACAGAGCAATAAAATAGTAATGTGACATATGGTACATGGCCGCAAAACCCAGCCCAGCAACAGAAAAACAAACACTCGTCTACTACAGAGGACAAAAAACAAGCTACAAAACCATAAAGCAAGAGGAAGGAAGGAAAAGGGAGGCACCATTAAAGAGTGTGTGAAGAATGATAAAAGTAAAAGTGTTGGACGGATGGATGGATGGATGGATGGATGGATCCATCTATCCATCCGACCTTGCTATCACCTATCTGTCTATCTATCTATCTATCTATCTATTTATCTATCTATCTATCTATAGACATACTGTATATATATATTGACCAAGAATCAAAAGACACACCTTCCCACACACAAATCCACAAACATGCACAATTACCACATCGGAGTGCAGCCATAATACACAATTAATCGACATTTGCTCACAGTGTGCAATGTGTCTGTGGAGGTAGTAATTAAGATTGAACTGTTATAAAACACCCATCCTCCTCATTCTTAAGGCCTCACTGAATGCTATATTAACTGCACTATCTGACTGGGGTATGAATGGAAATGAACAGAGCTCTTCTGGAATCAATACCACTCTCCACCTCTCTCCACCACCATCATTTTTTTTTTTTCTTTTGTTAACTGCAAAAAAAATTACTCAGCACCTGACAATAGCACATCTACACCCTCCGACAATAGTCACTCATTCCTTCACTGCCAACCCCTCTCTCTGCACACTTATGAATGACTGATACCTTTCCTTCATTTCAGCTCAATTCACACTGAAAGCAGACAGAACAGGCTGACTGAAGTGTCTGGTAATAATAGAAGCATATTTTGATAAAGGATGCATGACACCTCACAGGCTCTCAATGACAATGCAAACATCGTGTTGGTGTTGGGAGATGCTGACACGAGATGGGGAAGACGTATATATATATATATATATATATATATATATATATATCTGAAGGCCTGTTCTTGTGACTATTCCCAACATCTATGAGGATGGATCTCTTGACTGTGTAGGAGAACCCAGTGAAACATTCTATTGCTCTTCCATAGCTCAGGAGATGTAAAGGAGATCTTTGTTATGTTTCAATTAATGTACTGTAAGTATCAACTTTGATCAGAAGTTTCTCCTAAAATTCTGTTCTCCTGAAAAGGAGAAGAAAAAATGAATAATACAATTGATGACTCACAGCATATAGAGCTATTCTATTAATGTGGATTGCATAATGCAGATAATTTGCTCTTGGAAGAATTTGATGAAAATTCTTTAAGTTCATATTGAAATCTTTGACTTTTGTTTGTAGACTATTGGCAAATCTGATATTGTTGGGATCTCTTCTGAAAGTTCCATGTGAGATTACTGTTTTTTCTTTCTTAGGAGACAAATCAGAGCAGCAGGAGACCAGAGACAGTATAAACGAGAAGGACATGAACCACTGGTAGAAAACTGAATGGGAGGAGTTGTAATGTGTAATGTAGGGGCAGTAGGAATGAAAGTCCCGCCTTGCTTTTAAAATCACCAATCGTCAAAATACAGTCTTTAAGCATAATTTGAGCTAATGCAGCTAATTTATGATGCAGTTGTTGTCAGATTTTTTTGCTGATTTTAAATATATTATTGAAATGCAATCTACACAAACAGTTTTGGAAAATTCAGTTGTTCTTGTATGCCTATAAAACGCAACAATGCCCGTCAATTTTTCAGCCATCATGGTTCCCAGAGTATTTTTCCCCATTAATTTTTTTTTTTTCCATAGGGTGTTTATAAAAGTACTTCATAGAAGAGTTCTAAGCCATGAACCAAACCAACAAGCTCTGAGGTAAATCACAACATTACAAACTTTGATTTGAGGCAAAAAAGTAAAGGACAACAAGACAAAGGTTCAAGACTATGTACATCTTTAATAAAGGAATGAACTACAATCCCAAAAATCATTGTGGATGATGTAACCAAATAAAAAATTACGGATAAATAAAATAAAAACTATTGATTTGGTTAATTATAATTATATAATTAATATATTTAAAGTATATTGCAAAGTATTCTGATATATACAAATTTATACATTGTTTAAGAGTGTAGGGAGACTGAAAACTGTGTCATTCACAGTGCATCATGGTGGATTTTTCCCTTCAGGTTCATGGGTAGTGTAGTTCTTAACCTGGAATTCCACTGTTAAACATGATGGCTTTAACATAAGCATATACCATTGATTAACAACCCCTGAGCTCACAGTAGGTCTGTCTTTAAAGGTTTACAAATTGTTATTAAAAATAAGTTCCCCTTTTGAAAAAGTGAATGGAATTTTTACTTCAAGGAAAAAAAAGGTGCCCGGGGTGTCTCCAAAATGGCTGGCAAGTGAACTCACTTGCCTTAAAGAAAATTTGAAGAGACTTAGCAAAAGTTTCCATTAGTTTTCAATTTATTCTCTGTAGAATCAATTAAGAAAACCTATTTGTGATGTTTCTTTCCTACAGTGTGTGTGAAGTTTAGTATTCTTTTGTTTTCATCCGAACCCTTCTCATGTCCCTACAATCTTCCACCTCTTGACCCTTTACTTGTATTCATTTTCCATCACAGCCTTCCTGCATAACCCCCCCCCCTCCCTCTCTCTCCCTCTCCCTCTCTCTCTCTCTCTCTCTCTCTCTCTCTCTCTTTCTCTCTCTCTGTGCAGCGGTTGTAGGAGTGTGGGTTTGTGGAGGACTAATATGCTCATTAAAAAGGAATGCTTCACCGTCAAATGCCAGCTGCAGCTATTTTCCCCTCCTCCCTCTTCCCTCTCTTTATCCATTTCCTACAGTGCGAAATTGTGATGCCCATGTTCACCCTCAACTGCTGTTTGTGTCTGAAAAAATATGGTTAACATATATATACAGTAAATAAAAATGGAAATATATGGGAGGAAGCAGCAAAAAGGATAAATTATTTTTCCTTTCCCTTCAGTTTCCATCCTTCCCTCTCTCGCTCTGCCAGTGCTGGTTAAAGCCTCTCAGCACACTCAGCAGCCTAATTAGAATGGCCATAAATATTCAAGGGGTGCAATGTGAAAGAAGGAATTGAGAGAAGAAAGGGAGGGAGGACTGAACAGGAAGAACACAAGTGGTGGAAGTAGATGCCAAAAAGACTAAAGCAGGAAGAAGAGAGTGAAAATGAGGGTAAAAAACAAATAGACAGATAGAGGGGGAGAAAGAGAAATAAATGTACAATATGCTGAACACCCAGCAAAAATTTTTATTGTTAGGCTGTTTTTTCATAACTCAGTTGAGCTCTCAGTTGTTTCATTAGGATAAACAAGTATCAACTTTGTCTCAAATGTTTTCCCTTAAATTCTTAAGAGAGAGAGAGAGAGAGAGAGAGAGAGAGAGAGAGAGAGAGAGAGAGAGAGAGAGAGAGAGAGAGACAGAAAACTAGACTGGCCCCTGTTCATATTATTCTGCTTCCATTTTGTAACACACACACACATGGAAAAGAGGTTGTCAACATCCAAATGCATTTGCAATCCTTTTGCGAGTCTCCTTGTTTAATAATTAAGGCTCATTGATAATTGATGCAGACATGTGCCTTAAGAAGGAAAAATGAGGAATCCATATCTAATGCACATCTCCAAAGAAAACTCACACTTCAAAACATGAGCAGATTATCTGCAGTCTAGAGGAAAAAGAGCAAACCAGACAAGCACACAAAACAAATCTCTGTTTACTGCTAAAAATCTGACAAGAACATTTATAATTAATAAGCCAACCTGGCCTGTTGAACCAAAGACAGGGGGATGAATCTGTACCTTGAGATGTAATGACTGATGTAAGCATTGGTTGAGTTTGACTTGCATCTGTAGGCTGCAGAAAGCAATATATAAACACACACACACACACACACACACACACACACACACACTCACACACACACACATATGCTGGCCATTCCCACACAAATCAATACAGAGTCTCGCCAAGGATAGTTTGGCCTGCCTGATTCCTACACTGAGAGAACAGTGCCAAAACATCACTCACGGGGAACTGCACGGCTTCCTCAGTTTTTGTCTTTCTTATGTTTAAGTGCTCTGATATTCTTCATTCGAATTAACATTTAAAAGAATAGATCACCCCAAAATGATAATTCTCTCATAATTTACTCACCCTTATTCCATCTCAAACTCGTATGATGGAGCACAAACGAAGAGAGATGTGTAATGAATTTATGTCCATATAATGTAAGTCAATGGGGTCCAAAATTTTCAAGCTACCACAAGGACATAAAGGCAGCTTAAAAGTATTCTAAGTGACTCAAGTGGTATAAGCCACATGTTCTGAAGATATACATCGCTTTTGTGTGAGAAACAGACCATAATTGAAGCCCTGTACACGCGCTCAAGTGCGAGGATGTGTGAGTGAGCTTCTCTCATGAACGCACCAAGGAGATTGCTGATGGCAAAATTTATGGTGAAAAAGGATGCACCCAAAAACATTTGTAACTCTTCAGAAGGCAGGGATTAAACCACAGACATATGGATTGTTTAAATGCTCCCTTTATGTGATTTTTGAGCTTGAAAGTTTTTGAACCCATTGTTCAAATTTTTTTTTTTTTTTATATATTCTGTAGAAATAAGAAAGTCATTTGAGTTTGAGATGCATAAGGGTGAGTATATGATGAGAGATTATCATTTTTGAGTGAACTATTCCTTTAAGAGTTGATTTAGGAGTTGTTTTTAAGTAAAGGTTGTTTGAGGTTGAGTTTAGCAAGTAAACGTGCTTTTTCGCTGTTGCAAATTTCCTTTTTTCCCACATACACTAAAAGGAACAGTTCACCCAAAAATCATCATTTTGTCATCATTTCTCATGTCTTTTGAATCCTGTCTGACTTTGTCTCGCGTGGAGAAAAAAGAGAGTTGTTTTAATTAATGTTTATGCTGCTATTTTCCATAAATCATGAGCATATATAGTGACCAGTGGCTCTCTCGAAAAATTACAAAAAAGTGCCAAAAAAACAACATAAACGTAGTCCATACGAGTTATGCACAATAGTCAATCCATAGAGCCAGTGGCACTGATGTGAAACCTGGTGTCTTCATCCACTACAAAGCTATCATATGGCTTCATTCCAGACTTGGAATATATTGTATAGAGTCATATGGATTACTTTTATGGTCCCTTTCTTGTGCTGTTTTGTCATTTTAGGAGTGTGATAGCCCCTGGTCATTGTCTGCTTTTGTTGTATGGTACATTCTGTTTAACTTATCCCTGTATGCTCTGTGGGAAAAAAAAATGTGTTTAAAATGAGGGTGAGTTAATGATGACAGAATTTTCATTTTAGGGTGAACTATCCCTTTAAAAGCAGATAAAGGCAGGAAAACAGCACAAAGACAGAAAATGCATGAGGCACTACATGGAGACAGATGTTGCAATGTGGCACTTGGTGTCCCCTCAGCTAAGGCCCAGAGGCCGAGAGATAGCACATGACAGAAAGAAAGAGCAGAACAATGTGTGTGTGTGTGTGTGTGTGTGTGTGTTGTGTATGTGAGAGAAGTTACTGTGACAGAATACTGTCTGCATCACTGTCTCTTCTGCATCAGTGCCTCGTGCTCTGCCCCAATTTAACCAATGTCACTATAATCAGTAAATAGCATATGACACAACAGGGGGAGGGGACCAACAAAAACAAGAAAGATAAAGAAAGAATGAGAGAATAAATGTAGGAGAGAGGGGAGAGAGGGATGTTTTTGACTCAAAATCATAACTTTCTCTTGACATCATAACAACTATAAAGGGATTGTTCACTCAAAAATGGAAATTCTGTCTTCATTTACTTATTTTCATGTTGTTTCAAACCTCTATGACTTTCATTTATGGGTAAACTATCCCTTTAAGACACTACTGTAATACATTTAGGACCAGTCATACTTGTTTGCATTAGTTTTTGTGAAGGAGAGCAGCAACAAAAGACACTGTGCAGAGAGAAAAATGGAGAAAGAACTCATGTGGAAGAATTTTTGGAGCACTGACATTCAGTATTGTTTTCCAGCATTCTGAACCCCACTGCAGCTCCAGCCAGAAATTATGCATACTGTGTGTGAATCTGCAGGTTTATATGGTGCCCAATGGACCTTAGTTAGAGTAGACTCCATATCTAACTTTACATCAATCAGAACAAGGCTGTAAGGGATAGAAATAAAGCCTGTTCAATGTGTTGTGTTGTGTACCTAGGTGCAATGAAATATTGAAATATATATATATATATTTTTCCAGTGGACAGAAAACTGGGTTGTGAGCATTACTGTAGACTTGCCCTACAACAAAAACAAAAAAACAGACTGTATAACCTCTCCTCCACTTTTCATTCGTGTAATGTTAAAGGTACACTCATATAAATTTGTGCTTTTGTTGAAGTGACACCTAACCCCCCCCCACCCCCCAAAAAGCATCAATACAAAACACACACACACACACACACACACACACACACACACACACGTTGGTGCGGCTATCCTTATGAGGACTCTCTATAGACATAATGATTTTTATACTGTACGATCTATAACTATCTAACCCTCACAAAAAACATTCTGCATTTTTAAATTTTCAAAAAAATATTGTTTAGTAAGTTTTTTAAGTGATTTGAATTATGGGACACTAGAAATGTCCTCATAAACCACATTTATAGCATAATACCCTTGTTTGTAACCTAAAAAAAAAAAAAGTCCTCGTAAACCACTTAAACCTGAACCCCCCCACCCCCCCACACACAAAATAATAATAATAATAATAATAATAATAATAATAATAATAAAACAAAACTGAATGTACTGTATCTTTAAACATGGAGTCTACCCAAAATAAGGTTAGTAGGGCTTCCAATGCTAAATACTGAATCTTAAAAGGAGGCCAATCAAAGAAGAGAAAGAGATAAACTACAGATATCCACAGATAATCTGACATTTTGGGAAAAATAGTTTCCTTTATAAAAGAAAGGTGCTATAAGAAATCTGAATACTAGACGAAAACACACATTAAAATAAACCTGGTAGTGAGGTACAGAAAAAAAAGAAAGATTTGAGTAGGGGACATGGAAAGAAGGGAGATGAGATGAGATGAGATGAGATGAGATGAGATTAGATGAGATGGGGGAGGGAGGAAGGGGTGACTCTATAATTTATGAGCCATGCACCATGTGCCTGGTGACATCTGCTATGGCACAGCTAATGTGTGTCCTCCATCCCTTCTCCTGGGATGCAGACGCACAAACACACACGCATGCACGCATGCATGCACGCACACACACACACACACACACACACACACACACATACTTTTACATACACTATAAATATGAAAATCACTTGCTCTAAAAGATCATGTGCACACAACATTCAAATTGCATAGACTATCTACTGTATATTCATATATAATATCAACCATTGCAAACATGTAACCATACAAAGATCCTTCCATCCATCTAAAATTTTCTGCTAACAACTGATCAACTAAATCCAAAAATTTGAGCAGAAGTTGAGGTGCAATGAACACAATGATAATTGTTGTGTCTGTTAAACAGCTGAGCTCAGTGTTGACAGATTTCCTGTGAGCCCTTTTTAAGCATACTCGGCCCGTCTGATGATGCGTTTCTCTGGCAACACCACAACGCATAACAGCTCTAATCAAAATCCTTTCAGGACTGGAGGCCAATCTCCTTTTTATGCACTGATTACGACATTTCTGCCTTAGAAGGTGAGAGATGTGACTAAGCATAAATTAAAAGAAACCTAACTATAATAACGAGTGTAGTGTTACACCTCTATCTTGATTATCATACAGACAGAGCAAAGGCAAGGAAAGTCATACTCTTGTTGTTTGTCTTTTGGATGTTTTTATCAAATTATTTCAGAACCAAACTGAGGACAAAACTGGTCTGGTTAAACTCATGGTTTGTTAATGATGATGCGAGACAAGCAAAAACTGCATCTGTGATCCTTGTTTTGCCAAGAAGCATATACCATTGATAAACAACATCTGAGCTCACGGTATGCCTGTCTTTAAAGGTTTATATGTTATCGTTATTAATAAATTACATTATGGAAAAACAAAAATGGTTGGATATTTACTTTCGGAACCCAACTGTTGAATTTTATTATTGTTGTGTCAACTATTTCAAATGAACCTGGCCTTAAACGGTACATTACACATTTTGTTTTTTGCTCTTGGCCACAAAAAACTCCAGTATGACTTTTTGCCATTTATTCAAACATCTGGCTATGCAAAACTTAGGGCTCGAACAAAATTGTTTTCAACATATCAATTCCCTCTGATTTTAGGGGTAGTTAATAGTTAGGATTAGGGTTGTGGTTACAACATTTTTTGTTTGACAGGAATGTTGTTCCAGGCCCAACAAGCAATACTGATACAGAAACACATTTAGAATTACAACAATGGAGAATGGATGGATCATGATCAGTTGGGGGTCAGGGCAGAAGCAAGTGAGGAAAGAAAGAAAGATAGCAGTGTATCTGTACATTACTTGGATGGCATTCGTCAGAGCAACATGCGTGAAAACAGGCAGGAGAAATGGAAATCGGAGACAGGAAAGGGGAATTTCTCCATCTCAATATGCCACTCCTTCTTTATGAGGTTTCTCTCCTCGCCCATATTGGATTTTTCTCTCTCGCTCTTCCTTGGTTGTCTGGGTTCTAGCTCTTCCAGCATTCATCACATTTGTCAACAGATAATCATTACTAGAGCACCGGGACCTCTGTTGAAGGGCAAGAATTCTGACCTATCCACACTGCAGCATACAAACTCCAGAGTTTAGTGTGCCAGTATAATAACAGCATAAAAACAGTGGGAAAGTGATGATAAAGGGAAAAAGCTTAAGAGTTGGTGCAGGGGCATTACTAGACATAAATGACATCTGGGGCTCAGCCCCTTACTGTCAAATCACAAAGCAAAAATACCTACAATTGTAAATATTTCAAAACCAGAGTTGTTTTCCAAGATTGTTGATTTGGCTGGCTATTAATGATCCTATCAAAGTTTACAGAAAATCATATACAAAGAAACACAATACAATGGAATGAAACTATAAATATAATTGGCTTGACCTGTATTGTATGGCATAACCGCCATCCAATCTCCATAGCAGGTGAAGAGCTTGTTTCCACTGGTTCTAAACCCATTTCTTTTTTTCTTTTTTTTTTTTTTTGGCTGACATGGGCCGGTTGCATAAACATAGCCATTAACTTAAGACTTCGTCTAACAATTAGTCTGACTAGCTAAAGACACCATAGAAAGCCTGTTGCATAAATCAAGCTCACAGTTGTCTTTAGTAAGACAGTCTAATTTGCATTGTATTGTGGGAAATGTAAGACACTGAACAGCTTAAAGAAATGTCCAACTGTGGATGCTCAATACAATTTTCATTTTCTGAAAATATTTGCTTATTAGAGAAATACATTGCTTCAAAATGTATTCTAATTAACACATTTTGTGAGTTTAACCCAAATAATAAAAAACACAAAAAACTGTTACCACTGTAGATGTCAAAAGCTGTGTCTGAAACCGCCCCTTATCCACTATATAGTGCATTATTTCGGGTGTCTGCCATTTTGGAGGAGTGTCTGAATTCTGAGTGAGCCACTCGTTCCCTACTTTTGTTCACTCATTCTTACCCACAATGCACTCTAATTTCAAGTGTACATCCAATGTACACTTGACGATGGTTAATTGCCCATAATCCACCGTGGGGAAGACGTACGAGCTGGGAGAGGGAGCGCGTGCAGGGCTGCGTTCCACTTCACATTTTTATGCCCTTCCCTCGCTAACTTCCCTCCATCTCACAGACTCGGATGTACGTCATTGCTTACGTTGCACGAGTGCCCACTACTGGCGGAACCTGTGTAGTGGGTTTAACTGGAACATCCTAAACCCTTGATCACTTGGAGCACGTTGAAGGCTGATGTCAATTTGTGGAATTATTAAGTGATTTTTGCATCTGAGAAAACAACATTTTCGGAGATTGATGCAACCAAAGATACAGGTAAAGTTTAGTTGTAATTTCAGAGGGATTTGAAAGGATTAATCAAGTTTTACAAAAACAAAAATGGTAACATAACAATGAACACATCGGCTATAACTGTGTGACAAACAGATAGTTTAAGGTAGTTACAAGTATTATGCTGTTAAATCTCAATATAACTTTTCTTAACTGCTTAATTGACCAAATTTCACTTTCATTATACATTAGAGTTGTGTGGGGGTGGGGTTGATGAAGCACGATATGCTGTCACGTCACAATCGAGTTGCATTGTGGGATATGGAGCTGCCTGAAGCGTACATCAGAGTAGGCTCACTCCCTCTGCCAAAATCAAGTGTTTGAGGGTCTTTCGGTAGAAACTTCCCTTGCTCACTGAAGTGGAATGGATTTCCAAAATGGCACCAGGGATTCCCCCAAGGGGAAGTGCTTTGGGGAGTTAGCCAGTGGATGTTGGAATGCAGGTGCGGAATTTATATCAATAAAATTGTCTACTCCTCTCTCGCCGTTGCTGCTCCCTTGTGACGGTTCGAGGGCATGGAATGGAACATTTTAAACCACTGCATTTTATGTGTAAAAAAAATCTTGTTATAAAAGTGTTGTTCTTGTAGCTCAACTGGTAGAGCATTGTACTAGCAATGCCATGGTCATAGGTTAGATTTCCAGGGAACACACAAACTGATAAAATGTATACCTTGAATGCACTGTAGGTCACTTTGGATAAAAGCGTCTGCCAAATGCATAAATGTAATGTAAAGGTAAAATTATAATGATAATTCAGTATTAATAAAAAAAAAAAAAACAACTTGACTCGTTCCCACAGTAATAATTTAGTATTATGAAATGTGTTCCAAAAAAACTAGTTGAGTTGTTTTTGCACACATTGTTCATTCACACACACACACAATTATAATAATAATGTTTTTTTTTTGTTTTTTTTTTAAATGCATTTAATTAAGCTACTATATATTATTGTATATAAAATATAAATATAAAATTGCATGAATTGATTAGATCCCATTCTCTCTTGTGTTCATTTTGTAAAAAAAAATAAAATAAAAAAAATGTCTGGAAACATGCCTTCAGTTTTTGAATAGATTTTATTCAATTCCTGTAAAATATTCAATCTACTTGGCTACAATGGCTGTTTGGATAAAACTATCATTCCTGTGATTTAAAAAAATTATAATAATATTTTGAGACATTTCAGAGCAAACACATAATTATCCAGAAATATATGGAATATTGTCAATACGCTGAAATAATATCTAGAAATATTTTTTTTCTAGCCATATCGCCCAGCTAGTCATTTTAAAAAAAAATGTACCAACATATTTGCCAATGGATAGCCAACACTTTTTTCTTCTCAAGTTTATGCAAATGAGTAAATATTGCAAAAAATAGCTATGTTTCATTTTAGAAATTCTGTATATGTCTCATTTGCTGTGGTTAAATTGTATTATGTTTATCGGCATATATATCGGCCATTCATCTCTCTGTCGGTATTGGCATCGTCCATTGAAAAACCCATATCGGTTGACCACTACTCGTCAACAATTTCACTGGGTCTTTGAAGTTTTCACGATGATTCTGTGAGAAATTTTATGAATATTGAGAAAATATATAGTTTAAAGCTGCAATAGGTAAATATTGGCAACTATTTTTTTAAATAATTTTGTATTGTCTATTTATGACCCCTCATGAAGTCAAAATCAGTTTACTTTCCTTAACCTTGTGCCTCTAAAAGATTCAGGGCTATCCAGAAAAGATTCAGGGCTACAGCTCCTTCTGCCCAGGTTTAGTGAGGCACCTTAGTAGGAAAGAAAGAAGGAATAAAAGAGAAATGAATAGGCATAGGGTAGAGGAAGGAAAAGAATGTGACAGAGCAGTGACAAGTCGAGGAGAGGGGAGCACTGAGAGTGCGTGCGTGCGTGTGTGTGTATTCATATCCCCTGGCTCTAGCACACATTAGCTGCATTAAGTGAGCTGACAGGTCCATCCCCATTACCCGCACTGGTGGCACACACTGCACAGTGCGGCCTGACAACTACACACACACACACACAGATACATGCAGCCACCCAGCTCACAGCGGCCTGTCTCAGCCTGACAAGCGCACCACGTGGGACATGCTCACACACACACCAAACGCATACTTTTATTTCTCTCGGAAGAATATGATCCACCGCAAAGAATCTTAAAATAGGACTTAATTATAATGCATGCATGAAGCTTTGGGCAGTGTCTACTCTATAGTGCTGAAAAATAACATTTACATTTATTCATTTGGCAGTCGCTTTAGCTTTAAGCGCATTCAGGCTATACATTCCATCAGTATGGGCGTTTCATGGTATTCGAACCCCTGACCCTGACCTTGGTGTTGTTGCCATCACGCTCTACCAGTTGAGCTACAGGAAATACAAATATAAATGAAAGGGAAAGTGTATATCTGTTTTTCACAAGTTTTTCACCATTTTTAATCACCTTTTTTCTTTCACTAGTTAATTTTAAGTACAAATATTCCATGTAGACTTCCAATTAATATGAGGTCATGAAAGCTGCATGCATAAAAATTATGATACAATTACATGTCACACCTGAGGGCATGTCAACTTCCAAATGTATTTCAAGTCAGCTGTCTATCCACTTACTGTACATAAATAAAAGTTGAGTGTCAGTTTCGGTGTGTGTGTGGTTTCTGGTAAGCCTGTATCATGGCCTCCTTCTTCATTATTGATTAGCTTTGTTGTCATGAGGTTCTGAGTTAAAGACCTTCCGCCGCCCGCACCCTTCAATTATTCACCCTGCCCAACGTCTGCTCACAAGACACACTTATCTTGATTGGTATCAAACATTCAAGATTTTAGGTTGCGTGACTCGTACTAATCATGGTAAAATAAACACTAGAGGCACTAAAGGGATGTGCAGACATTTTGAGGGGCAGTGGCCCAAAACACGAAAAAAAGTCTCCACCCCAGCTCATCAAAGAAACAAAGCAAAAAAAAAACAACTTACTAAACAGCAAATAATAAGAAGATTCCAGCTGTCCATTACCACCTTTGACATACAGTGCATCCGGAAAGTATTCACAGCGCTTCACTTTTTCCACATTTTGTTATGTTACAGCCTTATTCCAAAATGGATTAAATTCATTATTTTCCTCAAAATTCTACAAACAATACCCCATAATGACAACGTGAAAGAAGTTTGTTTGAAATCTTTGCAAATTTATAAAAAAACAAATAAAAAAAATCACATGTACATAAGTATTCAAAGCCTTTGCTCAATACTTTGTTGAAGCACCTTTGGCACCAATTACAGCCAAGTCTTTTTGAGTATGATGCTACAAGCTTGGCACACCTATTTTTGGGCAGTTTCTCCCATTTTTCTTTGCAGGACCTCTCAAGCTCCATCAGGTTGGATGAGGAGCGTCGGTGCACAGCCATTTTCAGATCTCTCCAGAGATGTTCAATCGGGTTCAAGTCTGGGCTCTGGCTGGGCCACTCAAGGACATTCACAGAGTTGTCCCGTAGCCACTCCTTTGTTATCTTGGCTGTGTGCTTAGGGTCGTTGTCCTGTTGGAAGATGAACCTTCGCCCCAGTCTGAGGTCCAGAGCGCTCTGGAGCAGGTTTTCATCAAGCATGTCTCTGTACATTGCTGCATTCATCTTTCCCTCGATCCTGACTAGTCTCCCAGTTCCTGCTGCTGAAAAACATCCCCACAGCATGATGCTGCCACCACCATGCTTCACTGTAGGGATGGTATTGGCCAGGCCAAAGAATTCAATCTTTGTTTGTCATGGTCTGAGAGTCCTTCAGGTGCCTTTTGGCAAACTCCAGGTGGGCTGTCATGTGCCTTTTACTGAGTAGTGGCTTCCGTCTGGCCACTTTACCATACAGGTCTGATTGGTAGAGTGCTGCAGAGATGGTTGTTCTTCTGGAAGGTTCTCCTCTCTCCACAGTGAAACGTTGGAGCATCGGGATCTTGGTCACCTCCCTGACTAAGGCCCTTCTCCCCCGATCGCTCAGTTTGGCCGGGCAGCCAGCTCTAGGAAGAGTCCTGGTAGTTCCAAACTTCTTCCATTTACAGATAATGGAGGCTACTGTGCTCATTGGGACCTTCAATGCTGCAGAAATTTTTCTGTACCCTTCCCCAGATCTGTGCCTCGATACAATCCTGTCTCGGAGGTCTACATACAATTCCTTGGACTTCATGGCTTGGTTTGTGCTCTGACATGCACTGGACCTTATATAGACAGGTGTATGCCTTTCCAAATCATGTCCAATCAACTGAATTTACCACAGGTGGACTCCAATCAAGTTGTAGAAACATCTCAAGGATGATCAGTGGAAACAGCATGCACCTGAGCTCAATTTTGAGTGTCATGGCAAAGGCTGTGAATACTTATGTACGTGATTTTTTTCGTTTTTTTTTTTATTTGTAATAAATTTGCAAAGATTTCAAACAAACTTCTTTCACGTTGTCATTATGGGGTATTGTTTGTAGAATTTTGAGGAAAATAATGAATTTAATCCATTTTGGAATAAGGCTGTAACATAACAAAATGTGGAAAAAGTGAAGCGCTGTGAATACTTTCCGGATGCACTGTAATCACTTTATAAAAGAACCCAAATGTATTGGTGTGACTGTCACTTTAAAGATAGGTTTGATCCACATATTATGTTGTTCATCATGTTGGTTGTTCAGGTGGGTGAATCAGGGGTGTCAAATTCATTTTAGGATTAATGGCTGGATTGGACAATTTTGTTATGCAGGATGATTTTTTAAATGTAAAAAAAAAATTTTTTTTACACCTTAGCCCTTGTGGGCAAATAATGAACCACGTAATGTAATTTTGCAAAAATTTCGCCAGTCACTTAATTTTCATGAGATCATACTATACTTTTCCATTACAGCCGTTTATGACCGTTCAGTGGATTAAGATTTCTTAAAAAATAATGCTATATATAGTGATTGCTGGGGTGAATTTCCATTGGTATTTCAGGAACTAATCTTTAACATTAATACATTTAAACTATTATAATTATTAATGTACAATGTCTCCAGTAAGAACCTCTTTGGACAGACCGCTGTTATCACGATGGCTAGCCCTAGTTTTACTCTACACAGGCTCTCTACAATATGACCATTGTTATCTTTCAGTACCATGTTATATATCAAAAGTACCTTGGTCCATTACCATCTACTACTATCCCTATCCAATAGTGCCATTGGATCATAGTCATAGTAAATTTATTGAAAAGGGCAGCATTCCAGTGGATTGGTGCAAGACTGTTAGATTCACTGCTGGCCACTTCATTTCTCTGCTTAAGCCTCATCTACTGACAACATCCAGTCTAAAGCCAATTTCTTATCACACTAAGCTGCCAAAGAGCAGTGGCTAAGCTCTCATTTACCCTGGCCTTCTGACACTCCCAGTCCATTGAGCACGTAGCGCTAATGTTAGCCTCTGCAGCTAATGCCACTAACAACACTGACCAGACCAGTGGTTAGACAGAGAGAGAGAGACAGATAGAGCGAGAGACAGAGAGAGGGGCTGCTGACCCTTTATGTCTATCTGGCCTAACATCATGACCTGGGTTATGCTCTCAATCTCTCTTTTCTCTAGTTTTGCTCTGAGCAATAAGCTGAAAAACAGAAAGAAAAGAGAGAGGGAGTGGGGAGGTTGTTGTTTGAAGGTTAGTGAAGATGTTTTTCCTCAAATGCGATTTCTCTCCACTGCTGACTGTAATCTCCCAGGGCAAATCTGTCTTTAGCCAAATGAAGGAAAAATGGAGGAGAAAAGGGAAAGTCATTTTTATCCAAATCCAATTGCTGCTGGAATAAGGAGAGAGGGAGTGAAGGAGGAGGAGAAGATCTTGTAATTTGTCTGAGGGATTACAAGAAGAGCTGGCAGGCGCTATCAGTGTGTGTGTGCGTGTGCGGTACATTTGTGCTAGCACGCTAGTTGATGTTGTTCAAGTGTTAAATAAAGATGTTCCAGAGTGTGTGTTTTGATTGACAGAAATGAAGTGTGTGGGAGATCTCTAGGTCCAGATGGAGTTTTTCCCCCTGCGGGTGTTGGTGGGGGGGGAATCAGTGGAATAGATTTAAAGGTGAACAACTTTATTCATAAAACATGAGCAGAACTAATTTCTTTCTAACTCTTTTGTAAAACTAACATATCCTTCCATAAATTGTCACATTAACTTGAATGAATTGTTGTTTTAGCACCTCTAGCATTAGCGAAATGTTCATTTCAGCAGGAAACTTCTGCAATACGTACAACAAGGCATGTAAAAATCATTTAGCAAAAATGTAGGTATAGTAACGTGTTTCAGTGAGACCAAGTAGCTCCTATTGGTAGCTAAACACATTAAGTTAATCTAAATATTTCATAAATGACCACACAAGGGGCTAGATATATGTAAAATTGGTAAATTGCAAGCATTCTGTGGATATCTGTGGAACTCTCTGAATTCTGTGTGGGCCTTGTTGAGCTCCTCAAAACTCTAAGTGTTTGTGTGTGTTCTTGTCACGGATCGTACACTTCACAGTAGATCGTGACAAAGTCTTTACCCAGAGGTCACAGTCCTCGTTGATATTTTGTGTTCTGTTTGACCCTTAACCTGGCCAAATTATAGCCTGCTGCAGAGAGAGAGAGAGAGAGAGAGAGAGAGAGAGAGAGAGAGAGAGATACCATCTCTTATCTCTTTTGGTCACTCTCTCTCTCTCTGGCCTTGACGTAACAACCTATGACAGCCCCAGTCAGACAGTGTGGCAGCAGCCACTACCAGGCACATATCAACAGAGACAGAAAGAGGGGGAGGGGAGGAGCAAGACTGGTGGCTAAAGTTTATGTGCCACGCTTTGATTTGATGTGAGAGAGCACAGCACACACACACACACACGCAGGACAAGGGTAAGAGAAAAAGACAGAGGTCCAGATCTATGTCATTGTGATGTGCCGTCAGCATCTGTGTGTTTATATGAGTGACAGTGATCCAGTGGAGCCTATCTCACGCTGCCTAGAGCCATCCAGTCATACTGACTGGTTTTTCACGGGTTTTTTACAGTCACAAAGCATACTGTATGCTTAAGACAAACACTTGTTTTTCCATCATGGTGAGGTCTTTCCATATACTTGTATTGTTTTGATACTGAGTGAATGATATTTACTTTATAACATACTATAAAATATGCTGACATTAACTAAAACCACTTCCACACTAATACAGTTTCAGTTTAAAAAGGCGTAGATTTCACTATATTTACGCCTCTATTCCACACTGGATTGATGTTTTTCTCTACCGAAAACGCTCTCCAATACCCCATACCCCAAATTAGTGTAGATGTGGCCTAACTCAGGGGCTTTCAAACTGGAGTCCAGGGACCCCTAGGACATAGCAAGGGGGTGCTAGGGAGCCATCAGAAAATTTCAGAGCGAGAAAGTTTACAAAATGTGGGTGAAAAATGGGAAAAAGTTGTAAACATTGTACTCAAAGTGTGCTGAAAATAGTATGCTGTTAACATTTTAAAGAACAAACATTTCCAGATAATATTCAATTATTTCTTATGGTTTTATTACAATGAAAATATAAACAGGATTTCCATACTATTTGACTATTACTTTTCCAGTCATTTTTGGTTACAGGATAAGAATAAAAAAAAATTAAACAAAATTGTAACACAGCTTCACAAACAGAAGGGAAGGAGAACACAGGGAAGCAGGTTTTTCCAGGCTCAGGTAGGACTTTTAATTGGCCACTTCAATGCTTTACCACTTCACAAACTCATCAGCTTCACAGGCACGTAGTCACTTAAACTCATTAGCTTCACAGGCATGTAGTAACTTAAACACATCAGCTTCACAAACATAACAGATTAAACGTAACAGCTTCAGGAGCACCGTTGCTTTCCTTGTTCCAGACTCTCTCTCCGGACAGACGCTTGACCACGCCCCACTGCCACATATCCCCACCGCCCGACTCAGGCCGGGGAGACATCCGGCCTGTCTACCACTCCCCCCCATTCCTGGAAAGGAAGTCGGCGACAGCCATCTGCACTCCCGGTCTGTGGAACACCTTGAACTTAAACAGCTGAAGAGCCAGATACCAACGGGTGATCCGTGCATTGGTATCTTTCATGCGGTGGAGCCATTGGAGTGGGGCGTGATCTGAGCAGAGGGTGAAGGCCCACCCCAACAGGTAGTACTGGAGAGTGAGGACCGCCCACTTGATGGCAAGACAATCCTTTTCTACGGTGCTGTACTTAGTCTCCCTCAGCGAGAGCTTGCGGCCAATGTACAGCACCGGGTGCTCCTCCCCCTCCACCACCTGCGAGAGCACGGCCCACAGCCCTCTGTCTGAAGCGTCTGACTGAAAGCGTCTGTCTGTCTGTCTGTCATGTGCTGCTGCCAATCATTACTGTAAATGATGATGTCAACTAAATAGGCAGCGGCGTAAGCCGAATGCGGTCTGAGGATTCGGTCCATGAGACGCTGAAATGTAGCTGGAGCCCCAAACAAACCGAATGGAAGCATCACAAATTGGTGTAATCCAAACGGTGTGGAGAAGGCCGTTTTTTCACGGGAAATTGGTGTCAAGGGGATCTGCCATTAACCCTTTGTCAAATCCAGTGTCAAATAAAATCGAGCAGTGCCCAACTGATCGAGCAACTCATCAACGCGAGGCATTGGGTATGCGTCAAATTTAGACACTGCGTTGACTTTTCTATAATCCACACAGAACCGTACAGACCCGTCGCTCTTAGAAACTAGATCAACCGGGCTGGACCAATCACTATGGGATTCCTCTATTACCCCCATATTGAACATTGCATCCAATTCTTCCCGGGCAATTTTCTTTTTGTGCTCGGGCAACCGGTAGTGATGGCTACGTACCACCACCCCCGACTTGGTCTCGATGTGGTGCTGGATGAGGTTCATATGACCCGGCAGAGGGGAAAACACGTCTGCAAACTCCTGTTGCAATTTGGCAACCTCTGCGAGTTGATACGGTGAGAGGTGGTCTCCGCAAGTGACCGGGGTGAAACATTGTGTTTTGTATTCACCTCCGACCCAAGCTCCGCCCTCTCCGGAACTACTGTGGCCAACATCACAGGGACCACCTCCCTCCACAATTTCTGGAGGTTGAGGTGATATATTTGATGTGCACCCCCTCTATCAGTTCGCTTAACCTCATAATCGAGATCCCCCACTCGTCATGTGATCTCAAAGGGTCCTTGCCACTTGGCGAGTAATTTGGAGCATGATGTGGGGAGTAATACGAGTACCTTATCTCCCAGTGCAAATTCCCGCAGCCGAGTTCCCCTGTTATAGAGTCGGCTCTGTCGTTCTTGAGCTTGGAGCAAATTCTCCTGTGTTAGTTGCCCCAAAGTGCGGAGTTTTGCTCTAAGATCAAGAACGTATTGAATTTCATTTTTACTGGTTGAAGGTCCCTTCTTCCAAGCTTTGCATATGATATCAAGAACGCCGCACGGGCGCCGTCTCGAATGGGGAAAACCCAGTGGAGGCTTGCGGGACCTCTCGTACTGCGAATAACAGGGGATCGAGCCATTTGTCCCAATTTCTAGCAACCTCATGCACAAACTTACAAATCATATTTTTAAGGGTTTTATTAAATCGCTTCACCAGGCCATCTGTTTGTGGATGGTAAACACTGGTGCGGATTGATTTAATGCCCAATAATTCGTAAAGCTCGCGTAGTGTCTGTGACATAAAGGTTGTGCCCTGATCGGTGAGGATTGCTTTCGGAATCCCCACCCGGGAGATTATTTTGAAGAGTGCTTCCGCAACACTACGTGCTGAGATGCTGTGTAGAGGCACTGCTTCTGGATATTGCGTTGCATTGTCCACTAGGACCAATACAAAGCGATGTCCGCATGCTGACCGCTCTAATGGCCTGACGAGGTCCATTCCAATTCTCTCTAAGGGGACCTCGATCAGCGGATGGGGGCGCAATGGCGCTTTTGGGGTGGCCGGTGGATTCGTGGCATGCCGCACACCACCTGCGGACATCGCCGCCAATGCCCAGCCAATAAAAACGGGCTATTAGATGGTTCAGTGTTTTCCTTTCCCCTAGATGAACTGCCATGGGATTATAATGAGCCGCCTGGAACACCATTTCCCAATGGCTCCACGGTATTAAGAGCTGGGTTGTATCTTCCTTTGTTTGAGCGTTCTGCCTCACTCTGTACAACCGCTCATTTATAATTGCGAAATTAGGATATGAAAGTGTGACATTCGGCTGGAGTTGTTGACCATCGATCACTCTCACTTGGTCAAAGGCATGCTTGAGGGTCTCGTCTCGTGACTGCTCCAAAGGGAAATCCCCTTCGGGAAATCCCCTTCGGATGGGCGAGGCTGCAGCCCCCCCCCCCACGTCATCCTGATGTGGACCTGACGAAGACGGCCCCGGCTCTGCCTCCCCTGCCAGAGCATCGCACATGTCACATCTCATTGCTTTAGTGCAGCACCAATCCACACATATTCCCTTTAATACATTTCTAAATTCAGGCCAATTAGTCCCCAAAATCAGCAGATGGGTGAGGCGAGATCTAACCGCTGCCTCCACTCCCCGAAATTTAATCACAAGGGTAGTTGTGAATATCCCCATGCACACACTTCACCCTCACCGTTTTAGCTGTGCCCAAAGCCTCGTGTTGAACCAAGCGTTGGTGGATAGTGGTTTGATTACAACCCGTGTCCACCAATACTTGGCGAGTACCCCCCTTGACACTTACCGGTATCTGGTATGCTCTGGCCCGATCGGGGGCAGCCTGCAGAGTGTCGGGGAGCTGGACTACTGTTCCAAGCTCCATCACAGGGCATTGATCCCTGAAGTGTCCCGGATCACCACAACTCCAGCAGACTGGCTCAGGTGCCATGCCCGCACCTGCGTCGGCGGACACTTCCACCTGAGGGGGAGAGCGGCGGGGCACTGTTGCTGCTGTGGGCGATGCAACACCCCACACACGGGGAACTGGCTTCGGTGGTGGGACTCCTCGCCTCCGCGGGGCAGCAATGAGTTCTGGGGAGAGAGCAGAATGAGAGAGAAGAGGGGAGGGGGAAGAGAATGGGGAAAACACAGGGGGAGGGGAAAGTTACGCCCTCGGTTACGCCACCATATGGTCCTACGCCAATCGAACAGCCTCTCTCAGCAACGCCGGGCTGTGGCACTGGACCCATTCTGCCATTCCTTGCAGTTGCCAATGGACAAGCTGCTCCAGTACAACCTGATCGATTACTCCCTTGACAGCAGCCATCTCTGGCAGGCATCTCGGAGCCATTGGGTGAAGGCAAATGGGTGATACTGCTCCGGACTGCTGCCAACCCGCTGCAGGATGGTCTTCTTCAGGTCCTCATAAGTTGTTGTGCTGTGAGCTGGGCTTCCCCGGACAGCAACGGGAGGAGCCTGGCTGCCCATTGATCATGTGGCCAGCTCCAGATCTCAGCGGTCCGCTCAAACAAGTCGAGGAAGTCTTCCGGGTTGTCCTCTGCCCCATATTCAGAAGCGTGGGCAGGGGCATGTGGCTGTGGTTGTCTGGGGACACGGCCGGGGCTCTCTCCTGGCTGAGAAGGCTCCGGATTGCATGCCGGTCCTCTGCTTGAGCCCAAAGGACCTCGAAGAACCAGCGATCTTGATCTTGCCGGAGCTAAAGCAGGGATTGTTGGTGGGACTGGTGTAAGCCAGCGAGGGATTTGAGGATCTCTGCCAACTGGGAGGACTCCATGGGGCGTACTTCAAGATCCCGGGTTTCGGCACCAGTGTAACACAGCTTCACAAACAGAAGGGAAGGAGAACACAGGGAAGCAGGTTTTTCCAGGCTCAGGTAGGACTTTTAATCGGCCAATTCAATGCTTTACCACTTCACAAACTCATCAGCTTCACAGGCACGTAGTCACTTAAACTCATTAGCTTCACAGGCACATAGTAACTTAAACATATCAGCTTCACAAACATAACAGATTAAACGTAACATCTTCAAGAGCACCGTGGCCTTCCTTGTGCCAGACTCTCTCTCCGGATGGACGCTTGACCACGCCCCCGTTTAATTTTTGGGTGAACTATCCCTTTAATTGCAGTCAGACACATTTTTGAATGCAACAGTTCATGAAAATGAGCTTGGGTAGCTGGAAGCCAATTGTTTTGGGCCTAATACTAGCATATATTCAACACATATTCAATCACAGCTATAATTCATATCTCATACAATGCACAAAGCCCATGATCAACATGCTTAGAGATCACTGAAAACACACACACACGTATACAGAGGGAGGTGGTGTCCCAGATTGAGGAGTAGAGTGCTACAGTAAGCTGATTACTGGCAGTCACCCTGCCCTGCCCTTCCACAATTAGGTCACCCCCGCCCCCCTTCATATTCCATATTTCCCCTGATCTCTCCATCTTTCTCGGTTCCTCTCTGCCCATCTTTCCTGAACTCCAGCACTCTCTCCATCTGGCTTCTCCACTTGGTCTAGCCCTCCCATCCCGGACCAACTAAAATATAAAGATCCCAAATCAGAATTGTGGAAACGAGTTGCTAGAGCCATTTTTTCTTTGCCTGATCGGACACTTAAAAGTGACTTTCATCTGTGTACCCCAATTTAATCAGGTTCATTCAGTCATATGGTTCCAGGTTCAATAAAAGTAAAGTTACATATGTGATTTGCTGTCAATTACAACAGAAAATTATTTGGACTGATTCCCCCATTTGTGATAACAAACAAAAATCAAAGGGGCCTGAGTTAAAAACAAAAACAAAAAAAAAACAGTTAACAGTAATGAATTTACAATGGAAGTCTTTGGGGCAAGCTATAACAGTAACACATAACCAGTTCATAATAGAAGTCCAACTGCTAAAAGTTAATTTGGACAACGTTGGAGCTCCAATAACACAAAAACATGTATGGAAGAATAAAAATAAATAAATAAATAAAAATAAGACAAATCGAGCTTCACATTTCTGCTTGCCCCATAGACTTCCAGTGTAAGTGTATTACAGTTAACACAATTTTTGCTTATTTTTACAACATGAGGCATGAGTCAGTATTATTTTATTCATTAATAGATATGCTATCGGTAGACTATATCTTTTATTTTTTGGGTAACCTTTTTTTTTTTTTTTTTTTTTTTCTTTCTACAGCATAGAGATAGTTGTGATAACTAAAGGCTGCCTTTTCTTCCAGTTCCTGTCTCTATTTCCTGTCTTGAAAAATGGTACATTTGTGAATATTGATATACTAAGATTTAATACAGCCTATGGGTTTTTGCCTTGCTATTTACAGTGAAAAGAAGCAAGAACTTCAGAACAAAAAGGCATAAAAATGAAATGAAGTGAGAACAATGCCTGTTAAGGTAATGAAAATTTAAAGTACATTTCAAGCAATCACAGGCGAACAGCAAGCAAAACCCCTGCAGCAACAATTGATATGATGATACCAGGGAATCCTGTTGAGCTCTTTCTCTGAGCTGTACAACACACACATGTCCCTAAACGCCCATCCACAAGCGATACTTTTAATGCAACAATATGCTTTAAGTGATTTTCGCTGTTTCAATCTCTTAGTTTACTCATCTACCTTTAACTGAAAGATAGAATAAAGTGAACGAATAACAGAGAGAAAATGGAACAGCTCACATCAGCACTTACAGGAAGAATGCATTATTGATGACAAGACAAATAGAAACAGAGAGAGAGAGAGAGAGAGAGAGAGAGAGAGAGAGAGAGAGAGAGAGAGAGAGAGAGAGATCAGACTGACATACTGTAGTTCAAATTCAAGTTCAACCCCCGTTATACTCGGAGCTGATCTGTGGTAAAGAGAAGGTCATGGATAAGCCCAAAGAGACCATAGACAGAGAGCACATGCATACACACATGCACATTGCAATCTCATAACCCCTCCTCCCCCCATGCCATATTGACTGTTGCTACGAGTTTAGTGAATGCCCCACAGCTGTTGATGTCTGTGCCATTAAACTGGATATGCTATTATTCAGGCAGGTATCTAAAAGAATTTGAGGACAGATAATCTTGCTCAGCAAGATTCCCTTTAAACTCGTCCTGTGCCATGACAGTAATTGACCTGAAATAGAAAACTGCCCTTAGAAGAAGTCAGTTTATGCCAATACCTGCTACTGAGCAGAACAGTCTGGTTTCAAAAGTAAAAATCCCATTTAAAAAAAAAATGTTTTTATTATTATTATTTTTTTTTAATCATGGTATATTTGCAAACGGAACTATGTACAGTTTACTTTTGATATTCTATGTGGTGGATCTTGTGAAACAGGCCTATGTGTCAATGCTGGTATACCATATAAAGACGCAATGTATGTCTATGACATTTGTATTTTTAAGTCTGTTCAATTAGAAGAATTACGGTAAATGGTTCAGCCTGACCTATAAATGGAATCAGGTGCGCTGCTGTTATTTGGACACTGATGATGATGTAAATTGAATTGTTTTTTTCTTTCTTTTTTTTTTTTTTCTGCACTGAGCATTTTTGCACTTTTTGGCCTCAATTCCTGCAGATTGTTTATATGGACATTGTGTGAGAGCCTTCTCTCTCCTTGGATTATATTTAAAATAATTCTAAGCCATGAACAAAAGCAATCAGCTCCGAGGAGAATCACAACTTTGCAAACTTTGATTTGCAGCAAAATAGTTTCGAAAATCGGCCAAAAAGACATAGGTACAAGAGTGTTTTCAGGTACTTAAAATGTTTTATGAGGGAATGAAGCTATCGAATTAAAAACGCTACAAAAAATATTGATTTAAAGTTGTTGATTATGTATTTAGAAACCATTTATTTAAATTTGATTGCTAAATATTCAGATATATATACCAGTATACAAGTAGTTAGAGAGTGTAGGGAGACAGACTCGGTTGCATCATATGCAGTGCATCATGGCAGTGGCCGCTAACTGCAGAGCTCTTTTGGCAATAGCTTTGTGCTTCAGGAACATAGGTAGGCAGGAATTCTGCTCTTAAACATGTTTTTTTATTTTTTTTTTAATGAAGTTGAAATAACATGGACTGAAGGCTTCAGTATACCATATATCATTGTTTAACAACCTCTGAGCTCACAGTAGGTCTGTCTTTAAAAGTACTGTATATAAGTTAGCATTAAAAATCAATTCGCCTATGGAGAAAATGAATTGGATTTTCACTTCCGGAACCAGAATGCTGCACTCTATTCACACTTGATTTCAAACTGACGTGGCTCCTTCCATACCCTCAAAACAGATCTTGCACATTCACATCCGTCAAATGCTCTGTTGAGCGTAAGCTCCCTTACACAATGATCGTGTATGTGCGTTTGTGTGTGTTTAAGAGTGTGTGTGTAGGAAAGTGAAGATTTAGAGATTAACTCTGATCACCTCAGTGACAGAAGCAACACAACAAGCTGTTTCTGTGGTGATCTGCTGTTTGGCTTCAAAAGCAACTCAGTGCAATTAAAGTCTTTCAAACCTTAACAAGCTCCATCATTGACCTATTGTTGCAAACTGAGGGAATATAGGGGGTTATTTACTCTAGGTAATTTCATGCTTCTATGAAAAGACCAATATAATGCTCTTCAAGATGCATTCGAAACACACATAAGACACGTCTCGGCCAAGTGTAAATCAACTGGTTGTTCAGGCTGCGAAGGTGTGTTTACTTCTGTATGAATGTTTTTTTTTTTTTTTTTTTTTTTTTTTTTTTAATTGTAGCTTTTGAGATGAGTGTACAGGGAATGGTGCACTATTGTGTTTGTGGAAGCCTTGTGGGACATGTGTGTGTGACTGTAAGTGTATGTGTGTGATGAATGGTCCGTTACGGGGATAAGTACTCAATAACAGCTGACACCGTCTTGCCCTCTGCCCTACACACACAAAAGCTCCTGATTATATTATTGTTTGACTGCTGCCCCTCGCTCCCACTCAACACACACACACACACACACACACACACACACACACACACACACACACACGCACGCACACACACACACACACACACACACACACACACACACACAAAAGACACACACACACAAACAACACACACACACACGTTGGTGTGGTTATCCTTATGAGGACTCTCCATAGACATAATGATTTTTATACTGTACGAACTATAAATTCTATCCCCTAACCCTAACACTAAACCTAATCCTCACTTTCTGCATTTTTACATTTTCAAAAAAACATAATTTAGTATGTTTTTTTAAGTGATTTGAATTATGGGGACACTAGAAATGTCCTCATAAACCACATTTTATAGCATAATACCCTTGTAATTACCAGTTTGTAACCTAAAAATATGTCCTCGTAACCACCCAAACCTGTTCACACACACACACACACACACACACACACACACAGGCTCACACACTCCCCTTGAGCCCCCACAGCCAAGATAATTACCACTACTGTACACCAGACTCACACAAACTGACAGGCACACAAAGACACGCGCCCTGAAATGCTCACATACATGGGGCTTTGACAAAGACACAGTCTCTTTGTAGAATATTGGGAGCCAACATGACCTCTAAAATAGATCCATACATATTTACCAAAAAAAAAAAATATCATAAATATAGTTTCCGTCCACAGTTATACCAATGCTACTATTTAATAATCAAAAGTGAATTTAGACCATTCACAGCAAAATGCACACCAATACATACTATATCAAAGTGAAGACACTGCCAGCACCCTGTCGGTCTCTTTCACCATCGATGTCTCTCTCTTTTTGTCTCACCCTCCGCACTTGAGTGAGCTGAGAGTGTTTTGTCTAGTATACTTAGAAGTCCAGCTGCTAAAAGTGCATCACAGTCGCATCTCAAAGCAGTTTTTGAACCGACCTGGGTGGGGTCAGTGTACTTTGTGCATATGTGTGTGTTTTAAAATGCTGATTGCCCAAATCTTCACAGAAAGACAAATGTCCCTTAAAACAAGCTGACCCCCACCCACCCCCCATCTCAATCGCTTTTTATAGTACTGTGACCTGTTTCAGACATTAAGGCATTGAATGTACTGTCCCTCAACAGTTAATCTTTAATGTGCGGCTTCTGTTCACATACTCAGACTGAAACTAGCTGTGAAGTGTGTGTGTGTGTGTGGGGGGGGGGGGTTAAGTGGGGGAATGGAACAATTCTCTGTCGTAGCGGTGTTTACATGTCGCACGCACACACAGACAAATGTAGACATTAATGTGGTCTCTCTCTCTCTTGGATCTCTTTTTCACTAAAACTATCACCCCTGTCCATGACAGATTGTCTACGCTCACCACAGTCCACACACACTTAGAAATGCCCCAAAACACACACCTGCTGAAAGCATTCTGGTATTTCTTTTGAGTTATTCACTCGTTCTCTCATCCTCTCTTTTCTCCCATGAGAAAGGGCCTTGAACTGTCCCGTACCAAAAAGAGTTTGTCATTAAATACCCTATGAAATCAAAATGGTTGAGTTTTGAGGCTTTTAGTCCATTCGAGTATATACCCGTGCAATTATTAAAAGCTGACAAAGTTCACTTTGAGCAGGCATAAGCATTTTAAATGACTTTCTCTACTGGGAAAATTGGACCAAAGATATTGATGACTCATGTTGCACAATATGGATTTTGTCCAGTCAGATGCTGGAATGAGAATGTCCCTTGCAAAATGACTTGCATCAAACTAGCAAGAAGTACTGTAAATCATTGTTAATCACAGTGATGTAACTAAAGCCTATTGGCAATTTAAATTGTGACCTTCAATAATCTTCCAGTTGCAACAGGAAATACATAAACACAGGACAAAGAACTGCTCGTCAAGCCATTTCATAACTTATTGACTTCAACGTCAACATGCAACTGCATTCACTATGCATTTTACTTGTGTAATGTGTATTTCTGATGGAAACAGTTTATTCATTGAGCAACAGTGCCAGCCCACTTTTTCAGCAATCCTGGTTCACAAAGTTTTGTTTTTTTTTCCCAGAAGTATAGAGCCAATCAATCAATTTTGATTTTATTACACAAAATTCAGATATAGTAGAAACAAATATATAAGTAGTTTGTGAATGTAAGGAGGACTCGATTGCATCATTCTCAGTGTGTTATGGCAGTAGGCATTCACTGCGCCTTGTTCTGCGCAATTTTCTGATTGGTGGATCGATGGTGGTCGCATGGGGAGTACAGTACTTCACCAGAAATTCCTCTATTTTTTAATTTTTTTTTCTCCTCTTTTCTCCCCAATTTGGAATGCCCAATTCCCAATGCACTCTAAGTCCTCATGGTGGCATAGTGACTCGCCTCAATCCAGGTGGCGGAGTACGAATCTCAATTACAATCTGGAGTTGCGAGTTCGAATCCAGGGTGTGCTGAGTGACTCCAGCCAGGTCTCCAAAGCAACCAACTTGGCCCGGTTGCTAGGAATGGTAGAGTCACATGGGGTAACCTCGTCTTCGTCGTGATTAGAGGTTCTCGCTCTCAATGGGGCGCGTGGAAAGTTGTGCATGGATCGCGGAGAATAGCATGAGCCTCCACATGCTGTGAGTTTCCGCGGTGTCATGCACAGCGAGCCACGTGATAAGATGCGTGGATTGACTGTCTCAGAAGCGGAGGCAACTGAGACTTGTCCTCCACCACCCGGATTGAGGTGAGTAACCGCGCCACCACGAGTACCTACTAAGTAGTGGGAATTGGGCATTCCAAGTTGGGGAGAAAAGGGGATAAAAAAAAAAAATAATAAAAAAAATTTGATTCCCCGAGGAAACAATGAATGGGATTTTTACTTCCTGAACCTGACTGTTGCGCTCTATTGACTGGATTCTGAAAAGAGGTCTCTATTTGACAGTTTGAAAAATAAGAGGATTTGATTATATCAGACGAAAAGGAAAGTTAGGGGAAATTAAAGTGTTAGTGTCTAAGTGTGTGTGTCAGGACTGAAGTGAGTGCCCTGTCTGTGTATAATTGTTTAATAGGCTGAGAACACACAGGCATACCTCAGGTAGTCTGGGCCCTCTCTGATTCCAAAGGAGCAAAAAAAAAAAAAAAAAAAAAAAAAAAAACTGACACTCTCTATAACACACACACACACACACACACACACACACACACACACACACACACACACACACATACACACATGTTGGTGCGGCTATCCTTATGAGGGCTCTCCATAGAAATAATGATTTTTATACTGTACAAACTATAGATTCTATCCCCTAACCTTAACCCTAAACCTAACCCTCACAAAAAACTTTCTGCATTTTAACATTTTCAAAAAAACAAAAAAAAAAAAACATAGTTTAGTATGTTTTTAAGCAATTTGAATTATGAGGACACTAGAAATGTCCTCATAAACCACATTTATAGCATAATACCCTTGTAATTACCAGTTTGTAACCTAAAAAAATGACCTCGTAAACCACCCAAACCCACCCACCCACCCACACACACACACACACACACATTTACCTAGCTGTCTAAATGGGGACATACTGTACCATTAACTTCACTTATTTTTATATAAATTTTATTATAAATTATTCACCTTAAAAAAAAAAAAAAAAAAAAAAAAAAAGAAAAACTACCATTTTTATTTTTAGGGTTAGGAATAGTTCTAATTCTTTCTGAACTAGGTGTTTTCTGAAAATATAATGTTGAAGACTAATTCAGTGGTTGTGCCTAAAAGACAATTTATTCTTTCTTTTTTTACCCAGCGGCATTGTTAAATTCATAACTATGGTTGGTTGATGGACATTCCAAGACATGAGATTTTTTTTTTTCCTTTTTACTGAATTTACTGTAAAGTAGTTCCAGGTTTATTGACCACATAACAGTAACAGGAAAATGGGACCTCCTCCGGGATTTGGACTGGATTTGTCTTATGTTGCTTCGTTCTTTGGATGGCTTCTTACGTTGGACCCAAACATAACAGTTCTTGTTTTAGCTAGTAACAGCAGTTTGGGCTGTTTAATAGATTCTTGTGGCGTAATAATGTGGATTTAAGGAACAAAAACCTAACAATGTGTGGAGATAAATGCATTATATAGACATGTGCATCTGACTATCCCTACACCTAAAAAAAATAAATAAAAACTAGCATTTGAATTTTTGGAATAAAAAACATTATTTACTTTATTTAAGAATGATGGTTCCTATTTATTTATGATTATTTATTTATGATTATGATTATTATTTTTATATATTACTGTTTTAATTCTAGAGGTTTGCAGTGAAAACAAGGTCCATTTTCAGTTGCTAACTGTAAATGAAAGGGGCACTGAAGAGGCCAATAAGATTTCTTTTGGAGCCAATGCCCCTGTGGCCCCACCGCTAGCTCTGCCTATGCCTAAAGTGGGGAATATTGCACACAAAAATTATCTAAAAATGACGAAACCTCAAAGTACAGCTATCTAAACCCTTTTGGACCATATACATAACAGTGACAAAGTGGTGGATGATCGTGCTTTCTAGGTGAGTGTTTGTGTGTGTACGGTGAGCACAGGTAAAGAGAGAGAGAACATTTCATTTGCGGTAGCCATGTGGCTTTAGCCATCTGTTGACATGGTCTAACTTAATTAGCTGAACTCATTATAATTTTGCAAGGGGCCTCTAGCTTTAATGAAACAGTCTGCGGACACAAGCAGAGATCTTTCACTTTCCTTTCCTTTCCTCCACACTTCTCCAAGCGATGATGCCAACCAAATCTGCCTTTCGTTGCATCCACCGAATATGTGCAAAACAAAGCCAAAAAACAACCAATTTGCTCAAAGGCACACCTTTCCATTTCAGCTATACTGTTGCTATGTGTCTGCTTTCCCTGTCATCTCTCTCTCTATCCAGAGGGAGTGCGCAGTCAGTAGCACCAAAAACACAACAGATGGGACTCAACATCATCCATGATCGGGAGAAAGATTGAGAGGGAGCGGAAGAAAGAGAGAGAGAGAGAGAGAGAGAGAGAGAGAGAGAGAGAGAGAGAGAGAAGCATTTATTATTAACACCACTCCATATTGGAATATTAATGCTAAAAGCAATCGGGCGACTCTTCATTAAATTAACTGGAGATGCACAGAAAAGGAGAGAGGGAGAGGGAGGCAGAGAAAGGGGAGAAGGCACATGCTGTTAAAAGGCCCTAAAATTAGTGAAGCAAAAATGAATCCATTAAGGGTTCCATTCTCTCCTCTCCTCCCCTTCCTCTCTCTCTCCCTACACCTCACAGACTCCCATTAAAAACTGCTGCCCTGGCAGCACATGCACTCTTAAAGCTGTTTTTCCGTGACTCTCCAGAAATATGCATTTCTGTGCCGTCCCTTTAAGTGCCTGCTTAAAATTTAAACACACATTTGGTGGCCCTTACTCTCTCTGTCTATACTTACCCCCACTATATTTTCTATATTTCCACTCTGTTTATCTATTTTTATACACTATTGATCCTGACATTGACTTCTTTTTATTTTTGTAATCTTTCTTGATCTAAATGGCATTTTTCTATAGATTAATGCAGGCCCCAGATGTGTGTGTGTGTGTGGCAAGGATGCATCACTGCTATTACAGCATAGTATATGTGAAATTGCTAGCAGTAACTTGTATTTATGCACATACACAAATGCCAGTGCTAGAGTAGGCAGCGTCTGCTTGGCAACACGGTGCGTGTGTGTACAAGCACTCTTCCTATTAGCCGAGTGCTGGTACGTGCTGTTGACTTATCAAGAGCGGGAAAAAAAAACAAAACATACATTTAATCTTCCTGGCATAACACGTTGATGCTCCAGTTACGAGCTCGCTGCCTCCTCTTCAAACCATGTGCGAACATGCATTCGCCTGCATAAGGGTGACAATCTATCCTGTTTAAGGACCTGCGCATACGCAGATACAAAGGGGCCGAATCAATTCCAATTTCCTATGTGTTCATTTAAATGATTGGGATGGCAGGGTCCAGATGGAGAGCCAGGCACACACACTCATTTACAGAAACAAAGCAGTGTGCTGGCTGTCTGGTTATGGGTCACATCAGGTTTAAACTTTACGCAACACCAAAAAAAGAGGACAAGGGAACAGCTTAAAATGGCAACCCTTACTAAACACCTACAATGAGAGGCACTAATGCATGTCTCTGACACAAACCTTTATTCGAACAGGCATCATGTTTGGCCATATGGAAATATCAATGCAGGATTATGTAAATATCAATACGACATGTTTATTTGTGTGTGTGCGCGTGTTTGCCTATGTAGCTCTGTGCATTAGTGCGCTGGCCGCAGGGTCAGACCCCTTGAGAGGATCATTGATTTTAATGGCAGATATGCTGCTATCAGAAAGATGTCATATCACACACAGATTATTAATCTGAGCATGAGACATGGTGCTGTTCCTCACAAAAAGCTATCGAATGACAGAAACCTGTGTGCACATTATAATTTCTCATAAAAATAAAGTTCTTTAATACACAATATAAATGCTCAAAGTTTAAATAATAAGAGTTTCTTATATACTTTTCTCTATATGAGAAATCACTTGTGATAAACAAATAAGCCATAAAAAATATTGGGCTACATTCGGGCTGATCAGGTGCAGAACAAGCAATAAAACTGAAAAGAAGTAAGTGAAAGTGTATATATATATATATATATATATATATATATATATATATTGTAAGAATTTGTTTGTTTTCATTATTATTATCACACTAAAACTTTTTAAAAATATACAAATTCTACATTCTATCAATTAATATTACATCATGAAATTGTATATATAATAATCATTTGAGCTGTCAATGTTTGAAATAATGTGTAAAAATCATTTGCTAAAATGGTGCTGTCACTTTAAGAGTTTAACGGGCTCACACAGTGTTCCGGTTCATTAACGAAAGAGAAGGTATTTTTTTTCCTTTTTTTTTTTTTTTTTTTTTTTGGTTTGTTTGTTGGTTTGTTTGTTTTAGCACATCTGTGCTATTTGTGATTAAAAATAACTTTTTTTTCTTTTTTTTTTTTTTTTTTCTGACTGTAAAGAACAGTATGTATGTTAAAAGACACATTATTCAATGAAAGTGGAGTGCGTGAATCTCATCTTTGAAGGACACACTTTACCCGGAAGAAATGGTCCGTTTTAATTTCGAGCACTTTCAAACAAAATGCGATTTACCAGGTATTCCAGTACTCAGATTTTGATAATTAAAGCTACACTATGTAACTTTTTTTTTTTTTTTAAATAACAGAATGTTATTAATAAGAGAATGCAACAAAAATCCATCTTCCAAATCATGTATTTACTTTACTCAAATACACTTTGATAACCCTATCATAATAATGATGAACCCTATAAAAATGACAGATTTTGCGGGAAATTGCATACATTTGTCATTCGCCCATCATATCCATACACAGAGAAAATAAGCTTTAGCTAATGTAGTGCGTGTTTGAGAGTAGCTTGAAGCTGAAAGTTTGTTGTCACAAAGAACATGAAAAATTGACCATGGATCATTCAAAACGGCAAACCTCTAAGGAATCACTTTGTAAAAACAAAGAAACCCTGAACAGAGCAGAGTCTATCAGCAAAAAGGGAAAGTGACAGAGTCCGTAACAAAACCAGAATCAACATCAGCTTGCCTTTTCAGAGGTGGCGACAACTCCAAGATCTGTAAGGATTTAAAAGCGACCCAGAGATGGCTTTTTTCTTACTCAACAGGTAAGATATTTTATTGATATGGTTTCTGTATAGTTGTGTAATCCCACACACACACATCTGTGTTCCATAGTGTAGCTTTAAACAATGTAGAAAAGAAAAGTGCAGTAGGGATAAAATCACATGATATGATGTTTAACAGGTCATTCATTTTTAAATATCGAGCTCTGCCTTGATATGGTTAGTCATTTGTTTGGTTATACGATACGATATAATGAAATTCTATATATCTTTCCATTCCTAATCAAATGGCTTCAGAAGACTTGGAAAATAGTGCTCACATTGTATGGACAACTTTTATAGTTCTTTTAAGCTTTTTGTTTTTTGTTTGTTTGTTTGTTTTGTTTTGCTGTACAGAAAAGAACAGCATGACCAGAGTGTCTCCTGTCGTGTTCCATGGAAGAAAGGAAGTCAGACAGGTTTGGGGCCACATGAAGGTGAGTAAATGACCGAATGTTCATTTTAGGGTGAACTCTCCCTTTCAATTTGGTATGAATTTTTTTGAGAACACTGACTCAGCAGAGCAAACCTAATATCTGGTTTGTGTTGTGCTACCTGTGTGTGTGTGTGTGTGTGTATGTGTGTGTGTGTGTGTGTCATCCACCCTGCCTCCCTCTGTCCCATCTCTAGGAAAGAACAAAAGTGTGTGCGTGCATGTGCATGGGGGTGTGTGTGCGGGGGGTGAATAGTCCACCATCTGGCAGAACCTAGGGCTGTCCTTACCCCATTGCCTACATCTCTCTGTCTCTCTTTCGCTCATTTTCTGGGCTTTCACCTTATTTCCCTTTGCTTAGAGACACATATAGTAAACATTAATGCAAATTGGCTACAAAGAAAGACTAGAGTTGCAGAAACTGGACTAACACACTGAAATACACAACATCAACACTCTCTCACACACAAAGACCCAAATTAGGTTAATGGAGATGAATTGTAACTGAAGCCGCAGTTGACATGGACCACACACAAACACACACACCCTCCTTCATGTGGAGCACTGGGACAGGCCAGAGGGGTGGAGAGAGAGAAAGATGGGTGGATGAGAAAGACAAAAGCGATGGATGGAGAGAGAGAGAGAGAGTAGGAGGTAAAACTGAAGGAGCTTCAAGCATGGTGCAGAACTCTTGTCACATTAATAAAACTCATTCCCAAGCTGAAACGAAGAGAAAAGGAGGGATTGATGGAGAGATACAGGAAAGAGAGAGGAACTAAAGAGAGGGAAGCAGTGATTCACATCAGTGAGCAGACACAGGTCAGGAAATGAAACAGATAGGTGCCATGAGAATAGAGCATGCACTCTACTGGATAAATATACACTTGCGCTTCTGCATGTCCCCACCCACACATACACACACAAACATATCCATTCACACTACAGTACAATCTGCATGTACATTATTCCATGTAAACATCCATCTAAACCATTTGATTAAAGACTTTTTATGAATGCATTATAAATTATTAATATGCGGTTATAATAATATGTAAAAAGGATGACTTTTATGCAATACTTACCAAATAATGAGCATTTTAACTTACATGTTATAAATGCTTAATAAATACACTTATTATACTTTTATTCATTAAAAACATTCAATGCCCTAATTCGTGATTTATTTCACAATGCAGCAAGAATAGATTATTATAGTAAGATTAAAAATAGGGATTACGTCATTTTGCAACAGTCTGCTTCATATGTCTTAACTCACTTGTGTTGTCAATTTCCTTGTCCCGTTGGGTTAGATTAGTCAGAGATTTAACTCTAACCCTTACGTACATAGATTTCTAATGTTGGCAACTCCTCAATACATTTTTCATGTGTGTCCACTTTACATTAAGGTACATTTTATAGTTTACTAATATTGAATAATTAAGCATTTAAAACATGTGAGGTAAATTGTCTCACTATTTGGCAAGTATAGCATAACAGTTCCTCTTTTTATTTATGCAGTTATAACCACATTTCAATATTTATTTATTTTTCATTTTTAAATGAGTTATTGGCCATTAATAAACCCTTTATAAACCCTTAACAAAGGGGACTTTAATAGTTCACCCAAAAATTAAAATTATCTCAACATTTATTTACCCTCATATCATCCCAGATGTGCATGACTTTTTTTCTTCTGCAGCACACAAATGAAGATTTTGAGAAGAATATTTCAGCTTTGTAGGTTCATACAATGCAAGTGAATGGTGGTCAGAACTTTGAAGCTCCAAAAAGTACATAAAGGCAGCAAAAAAGTAATCCATACATCTCCAATGGTTAAATCCATGTCTTCAGAAGAGATATGATAAGTGTGAGTGAAAAACAGATCAATATTTAAGTCCTTTTTTTACTATAAATCTCCACCATTGACCAGCCCCAACCAATAGGTGGTGAAGTGCACTAAGAATGTGAATCACCAAAAAAAAAAAAAAAAAAAAGAATGTGGAAGTGAAAGTGAAAGTAGAGATTTATAGTAAAAAAAAATTACTTAAATATTGATCTGTTTCTTACCCTCACCTATCATATAGCTTGGATTACGTTTATGCTGCCTTTATGTGTTTTTGGTGCTACTAAGTTCTAGCCACCATTCACTTGCATTGTATGGACCTACAGAGCCAAAATATTCTTCTAAAAATCTTTCTTTGTGTTCTGCAGAAGAAAGAAAGTCATTCTGGGAAAGTATGAGGGTGAGTAAATGATGAAATAATTTTCACTTTTGAAATATCTGAATTTTGATGGCAGACTTTGCTGTGTTGGAAAATCTGAGAACAGTTTGTGATATTAAGATCTCTTTGAAAACTCTAGATGAGACACATGTGAGATTAATAGGGTCTTTTTCTCAAGTGAGTCTACATTTGCTCTCTATTTAGTGCCACTGCTGTTTAGGAGAAACAAGTGAGATATTAAAGAGACCTCATTTGTGTTTTTTTTCTTTCCTGAGTAAACACCAATCTAATCTATTGTTTGAATCGCTTGCAAACAAACTCCACAAATTTGAGAGAGAATGAGGGAGGGGGAGAGAGAGAGAGACAGAGAGAGCACAGTGTCTAGAGGTGGAAAAAAATACATGTACAGTACATTACATTACATAAAAAAAAAAAAAAAACTGATAGATGGGTGCAAACGAACAAAAAAGATGGAGAATGCATGAAAGTCATGATGTGAAAGGAGGAAAGGAGTGATTAACGAGAACACTAGGGGTGTTTTAGTAGTAAGTGACTCTTTTGAACAAATCTTTTAAGTGAATGTATGCATTGGTGGCTTTTGTTTTTTTTTTTTGTTACAAGCTTTGGAGACTTTTTCAAAAGCAAATAGCATTATGGTGCAGGCTGCGAAGGAGAAAATCGTTGTTTGGACATACTGAATGAAAATGCCCTTTCACTGACCAAGTCTGTGATTCGACTCTGAACAACTTGGAGTCGCACTGAATTGGACATTCGTGAACAAACAGAACGAGTGAGGCATTTTTTTTTTTTTGTGAAGGAACTGAACGAACAAAGCATATCATCTGCGAACAAGCCTGCTGACTGACAATGGTTGAAAAAAGGTCGGCATTTGAGACAAACTCATTCAACGAGGAGAGATATATGAATTTGTGAAAAATACTTATACACGATTAAAATGACGGGAGGACATTTTTGAAACTCATTATTAATTTAACTGGATGGGAAAAAAAAAGAGATGAAAAACACTTATGATCCTGATACTCTTTCTTGTCGAGTCTCATAGTAGATCTGTAAACATGCACATTTTAATAGAGGGTAATAAGACTTGAGTCATGATCGACTCAGTCTTTTCAAATCAATCAGTTGGTTCTGTTGATGAATGATCCAGTGACTCAGCACACTCAAAAACACACACTGACCACTTGCTGGCTTTGCAGAAAGGTTTTCTTACTGAATCAGTGCATGAATCCGTGAACAAATCAGTGGACGAATCAGTGAATGAATCAGTGAATGAAACAGTGAACAAATCTGTGAATGAACCAGTGAACGAATTAGTGAAAGGATCTAATTGAATCTTGAACAGGTTCAATCACTGGGATGAATCAATATCCTCACCACTACTGTGCACGAGGTGAGAGAGAGTGAGAGGAAATGAGAGAAGAAAAACACAAACAACTCTGATGAGTGTGCAGATACAGGATGGAGGGTGAGTTAAGAGGTGTCAGCCTAAACGGGAACAGTAGTGTGTGCATGCACATGTGTGTAAACATACTCATGCATCTTGCACGATTCAGCTCCAGCTTTACGTTAGCAGGACTGTGAGCATTCAGCTGTTCAGCAAATGCATTGAGAACAATGTGTTCCAATGCACGCAGAAAGACTAACTGTGTACCAGTCGGTGTGTGTATACACGTGTGTGTTTGTCTTGCATGGCACCTGTATTAAAGGTATGGTGACTGAAGAGAAGATGTGTTTGTGAGTGCGAGTATATGTTTGAGGAGGTGGGGGGGGGGTTGTGGTGGTCCCTAGAGGATTTGCGTCAAGGCTAGGCTGGTTTTCAACTGAAATGTATATGAGATTCAAATTACATGCAGGCTCTTCTCTCTTCTCCACTCCTCCCATCTCTTTTGGGATTCGTAGTCAGCGACAAGCTCAGAAATGTTCCCTCCCTTCTATGCTTCCCACATACCTTCTCGAGGCAAGGAGACAGCTAAAAAAACAGCTATGATTGTAGACATGTTTGAAAACAGTGTGACATTGTATCCTAGTGATTGGACTAAGACGTCTCTATAACCTAAACGGGTTTGTTAGGGGCCAGTAAGGTGAACTTTTTGGACTTCAGATCAATGACCTCAAGGTGACCTCCAAGCATTTAGGTGGAAGGTTTTAGCACAGTAAAACCTAAACACTTAGACAAGATTCTTGTGGCTTACGTTTGTATTTTTAAACAGCAACATTTTTTGTTTTGAAATTATTAGAGGTGGAATTATTTGTAAATATATTTAGATAAAAAATTATGGGTTCAAATTTTCAGATTATAGGAATATCCCGGGTTCATTACAAGCTCAATAGACAGCATTTGTAACATAGTATTGATTACCACAACTTCCACTTTTATTTAAAAATCATCATGACAGTAAGGCACTTAAAATGGCAATAAAAGGGGCCAGTCCATTAACAATAAAATGCACACTGTTTCAAAAGAATAGCCACAAGACGTAAAACATTATAGCCTGTTAACATTACTCTAGTGTGATAAAATTGCAGTTCTACATGATTTTTGTGTTATAAATTGACTTATAGACTTATAGAGTTTGCCGGCTTTGTATCGTCATGGCAACAAATTGTAATATTCAATATAACTTTACACTGATATGGTTTGAAAGCCATTTTATTACATTAAAATCATGTTAACATGTACAGTGTATTGTTCACATCTTGTGGCTATACTTTTGAAACAATGTGAACTTTTATGTTTATAGACTGGTCCCATTCACTTCCATTGTAAGAGCCTTACTGTAAACAAATTTTTTGCTTCTTCTTTTTTAAAATACAGGGAGTAATGTATGAGCTGATTTTTATTTTTTTATTTATTTTTTGGTAATTAATTTTATGCCACAACTGCTTTTGATTGAGCTTAAATTGTACTGAACCCAGAATATTATTTAAGAAAAAAAATCTGAACTCTAAATACAAATCTCTCAAATTCAGATCAAAGAAATTCAGATTGCAAACAAAAGAGCTCAAAAGTCAAGCTACTGTTTTCCACAGGGATAAGTAGAGGAACACAGAACCTTGACCTTTGACCTAGTTTGTTTACAATATGAATGTCTAAGATCTTAAATTTGAACCTGTAATTTATATAAAACATTTACAGGTAAATTCACCTATAAAAAAAAAATCTACTGTATAAAAATACACATTTTTAAAATAAGCTAAAAAAAATCAATTTTGTTAAATGTCACATGTCTAGAATTCATAATTATGAACATAATTCAGATTCAAACACTTTAGTCATTGTTCTAACTCCATAGAAGAGTAGTATTATTTCAATCTTTCAAAGAAAATAAAATCGCAAATCATGGGCCACTACTCTGTGAGCTTCAGTAGAAGAGAAACAAAGAGGGCCTAAGACAGACCCTTGAGGTACACCGCAACAGCGTAAGGGCAAATTATTTGTAACATCTTTAACCAAACCAGACAACTTTAAAAAGAATACTTTGAAAATAACTATACAACAATGTGAGCTTCCATGGAGGAGAAACAAAAAGGGCCAAACACAGAACCTTGAGGTACACCGTCACGGTATGAGGGCAAACAATTTGTACTTCAACCAAAAGCAAGAACTCTAAAATCCAATAGTAAAAGTTAGCTGTCAAGACACAATGCAGAGTAAAGGTATGTTTTCCAAAAATGTTTTCACAAGATTTACAACAAAAAAAGTGCAAAAGCATTACAAGCCCAAGGCTGTGCAAAGCGTGGGAACTGGACCAAAGCCGTTGGACTTAAACTGGACAGAGAGCACAGAAATGCATAATGTCTGACACTTCAGCAGGGGCACGGAGAAAGAGAGAGGGAAGATGGAAGGGATGCTAGTTAGATGAGCAGTAGGAGAGAAATAACGATCCTGAGTTGGAGAGGGGGGTCAGGAGTGCGTGAAACGCTCAGAAGAGAGAGAAGCAAAGGATGAATATCGAGTGGAGGGAAGGGAGAGCCTGAGGAGGTGGAAGTCAAGAGAGGAGGTACAAACATGGATTCACTCACACACAAAAACACTCTTAACTTATAAATAACTATGCTCAGAGGGAAACAGGTTAGAAGATACTCTTCTCAACCAGACCTGAAGCTGTACTGAAACCTATTGGATCAAAATAAAGAAAATAAAGGTGAGCCCAACACAAATTCATTCCTAACTGTTGCTAGAGTGAATGGCAATGTGTTAGAAAGGAACAATGCACAAACTGCAAATTATGCAGCTATAAAGCAAGCGCAAAATATATTACAGACACTAACTCCACTTTTCTCTGAAACATTGATCCATAAAAGCCCAAGCGCTTGTGTGTGTGTGTGTGTGTGTGTGTGTGTGTGTGTCTTCAGGCATTCTGGGAGGCCAGTGAGATTATGTCCAGATTAAAGACTTGTGGGACTCCCAGGATGCTCACTATATAACACTGAAGCCATTGATTAGCCATTAATGATGCATTGAGAAGCCATCTCCCCACCAGTACTCAATCATACCTCCAGAAAAAGAGACAGGGAGAAAGAAAGAAAGAAAGAAAGAAAGAAAGAAAGAAAGAATAAGAATGAAAGAAAGAAAGACAGAGAGAGAGAGAGAGAGAGAGAGAGAGAGAGAGAGAGAGAGAGAGAGAGAGAGAGAGAGAGAGAGATCAGGACAGGATACTTAGCAAGTCTGAATTAATCATTCATGGGAAAAATAATGTGAAATAACACTTACCGTAAAAACACAAATAGCTAGGATAATTCAGATTTAAAAAGATGTTAAGAAATAAAAAAAAAAAAAAGAAATGAAATATATATATATAAAAATCAAAAATACACAAACTGGCGAAATATTGCTTTCTTGCTTCTGTGATGCTGCGTAATTTATGTCAGATTTATATCAGATTTGTTACAGCTATTAACAATGACATGCACACAGAAAACGTAAGCACACATATAAACATCATGGTTACTTTTGTAACCTCCGTTCCCTGATGGAGGGAACGAGACGTGTTGATGTAGTGACACTAGGGGTCACTCTTGGGAGCCCAAAACACCTCTGATCTTTTGAATAAAGGCCAATGAGAATTGGCGAGTGGAATTTGCATGTCTGTCACGAGGAGCGTGAGATCCGAGTCTGGGTGGGCCAGTAGGGTGCTACTAGGATGACTTGCTCCCCATCTTTCCTGACCTTGCACAGGGTCTGTGCAAGTAGGCTCACTGGGGGAAACGCATACTTGCATAGTCCAGGGGGGCAGCTGTGTGCCAACGCGTCTATACCGAGAGGTGCCTCGGTCAGGGTGTACCAAAGTGGGCATTGGGAGGATTCCCAGGAAGCAAACAGGTCTACCTGTGTGGACCGAATCGACTCCAAATCAGCTGGACCACCTGAGGGTGGAGTCTCCACTCTCCCCTGAGGGTAAGCTGACGTGACAGCGCGTCTGCAGCAGTGTTGAGGTCGCCCGGGATGTGAGTGGCTCTTAGCGACTTGAGGCACTGCTGACTCCAGAGGAGGAGATGGGGGGCGAGTTGTGACATGCAATGGGAGCGTAAACTGCCTTGGTGGTTGATGTAAGCTACCGTTACTGTGTTGTCCATCCGGACCAACACGTGCTTGCCCCGGATCAACAGCCGAAACCTCCGCAAGGCGAGCAGTACTGCCAACAACTCTAGGCAGTTGATGTGCCGACGCAGCCGCGGGCCAGTCCAAGAGACGGCAGCTGTGTGCCCATTGTATCCAGTGCCCCAGCCGTCTTGGAGGCATCTGTTGTAACCACGACATGCCTGGAGACCTGCTCTAGGGGAACCCCTGCCCGTAGAAATGCCAGGTCGGTCCAAGGGCTGAAGAGGTGGCGACAGACCGGCGTGATGGTCACACAATGTGTCCCGCGGTGCCATGCCCATCTCGGGACTCAAGTCCATAGCCAGTGCTGAAGCGGTCTCATATGCATCAACCCGAGTGGTGTGGCTGCCACTGAGGATGCCATATGACCCAGGAGCCTCTGAAAGTGTTTCAGTGGAACCGCTGTTCTCCGTCTGAATGCCTTCAGACAGTTCAGCACCGACTGTGCATGCTCGTTCGTGAGGCGCGCTGTCATCGAGACTGAGTCCAACTCCAGACCGAGAAAAGAAATGCTCTGAACCGGGGAGATCTTGCTCTTTTCCCAGTTGACCCGAAGCCCCAGTTGGCTGAGGTTCTGGAGCACGAGGTCCCTGTGTGCGTATAGCAACTCTTGAGAGTGAGCTAAGATCAGCCAGTCGTCGAGATAGTTGAGAATGCGGATGCCCACTTCCCTTAGCAGGGCAAGGGCTGCCTCCACGACCTTTGTGAAGACGCGAGGGGACAAGGAGAGGCCCTCGAAGGCAAACTGCAGGAAGGGTCTGTGTCAAGATAGGACCGAGACGTGGATGTACGCGTCCTTCAGGTCTACCGCCGCAAACCAATCTTGATGTCACTAGTATGCGTTTTTTCATCAGCATCTTGAACAGGAGTCTGTGCAAAGCCCGGTTCAGTACTCGCAGGTCCAAGATGAAGTAAGGGCTGTAGAACCCTTTCCTCATCTCGGCTAGAGGGACAGTCTATATCGCGCCCTTGCTCAGGAGGGTCGTGATCTCCGCACGCAAGGTAGCGGCATTCTCGCCCTTCACTGAGGTGAAATGGACGCCGCTGAACCTGGGCGGGCGCCTGACAAACTGAATCGCGTAGCTGAGTCGGACGGTCCGGGTCAGCCATCGCGACGGGTTTGAATGCGCGAGCCACATGTCCAAACTCTGGGCGAGGGGGACCAAGGGGATAATCGTGTCGGATGTACCGGCGGGTGGGGCCTCGCGGCCGAGTGGAGCTCGAGGTGTTACATTGAGGGGTCCATCGGCACTAATCCTGTGTGGGGGTATTCATGCCACAGCTGGGCGCCCAGGGGCGGGGGGTCCGCTGCTAGAGCGCCAACCCTGCCAAAAATGAACAGTGGACAGTGGTCGTGAAGACGGCCGTGCACACCGGACATGTGACCCAGGAAACAAGGAAACTGCTCTTTTGCTGAACCTTTGGGTACCGCAGCCTCTGGGGCATGCGGCGAAAAAAGAAACAAAATATTCTCCTCCCGGCCCTCCACCGGGAGATGGAGTGGTCTGTGCACCAGCACCAGAGGAATGGGTCTCCTTGCCTCTGGGTCACCCGTCTCAGGGGCGCTTCGCTGCCTTCCTCGGGTTCTTGGTGACCGGCTGTGAGACGGGTGGCGTCTGCTTCCTGCGATGGGCTGCACAACGTCGAGGGAGTGACAGATAGGGAACACAGTTTTTCATGGCATCATTTTCTGACTCCAGGGAAATCTGTCACTCCTTGCCATTGTCAGTTCCAGATCTCTCTCTCTCTCTCTCTCTCTCACTACACACACACACACACACACACACACACACACACACACACACACACACACACACACACACACAGACAGACAGCAACATTAAGTAATCATTACTGCAGTCAAACAGCATTAATATCTGTTCTGTGACCCATGGAATAATTCAAAATAACACATCCACTGCATTCTCGTTATGCTTGACTTACACATTGGTACGGCCCACACCCTTCCCGAGTATGAACTAGACTGACACATCTGCAGCCACACACTAAACCAGGTTAACATCAAGGCCAGGGCCCTCATTAGAGATAACGCCGGTGCTAATTAGTTCTGTTGGTCAAGCAGGTCTCACAATGCCTGAATTAAGTGTGCTGTTATGTTTTCACCTCCATGAAAAAAGCTATATATTTGAATCCAGCATGGAAATTGTATACATTCATTTACATTTTATGCACAAACATACATAACATATTTGCTAGGATGGCAAAACGGTGGCAAGAATGCTGCCCATGAATGGCGCAATGTGAGGTTTGCTACATAACTAAGCATGTGGAGAGGAAGCCATATTCTCTGGGTAGCACCAAATGAATTCACAGAGGCACTATGCAAATGTTCCCTTGGCTAACGAGCCTGGCTGCATGATTGGAGTGCTATTGAAATTCTCCTCTCGCACTGCACTCCTTTCTGCTTTCCTATCTCTCTCTCTCTCCCTATCGCTTCCTCGCCATCTTTTCATAAATGTTAGTCTGTCTGTCTGTCTGTCTATCTATCTATCCACTGATAAATCAATCCATCTATCCACTGAACAATCGATCAATCCATCCACAGATCAATCCATCCATCTATCCACCGATTAATTGATCCATCCATCCATCCATCTATCCATCCATCCACCGATCCATCCATCCATCTATCCACCGATCCATCCATCCATCCAACAATCCATCTATCTATCTGTCTGTCTATTTACCACCATACATCTATCCATGCATCCAATAATCCATCCATCCATCCATCCACCTAGTGATCAATCTATTTATCTATATATCCATCTATCTATCCATCTATCTATCTACTGATCTATCATCTCTCTCTCTCTCTCTCTCTCTCTCTCTCTCTCTCTATATATATATATATATATATATATATATATCCATCTCCATCTGTCCATATCTATCTATCCATTGATCTATCTATCTACTGATCCATCTTTCCATCTCTATCTATATCCATCGTTTTATCTCTATTCATCTATCCATCGATCTACCAATCAATCTATCTACTGATCGATCTATCTGTCTCTATCTATTTCTATCTACGTATATCCATCTTTTCATCTACATTTACTGTGTCCAGATCTATCTGCCTACCCATCTATGCCCACCATTGTACAGCTTGTTGTTCAGCAAATATACTGATCTGCATGTTTTAATATTTAGCTGAATCTCTCTTCCTCTCTTCATCTCACTCTTTCTCTCTCTCTCTCTCTCTCTCTCTCTCTCTCTGTGTGAAGTACAGTGGTGTCTCTTCTTAAACAAGCGGCGATGCTTTGCACCTGCTCTCCCTGTAAAACATCCAAACACGGCCGTGAATAAACAAGCCCAGTCCTCCAACCCTCCGCTCAAACCAACACCATCACTGCTGCCCGTAAACAGACATCAATAAGTAAACGCCTCCATTTCCCTCATCTCCCCCTGCACACACACAAACACACGCACTTACACAGCAGGTAGGATGCCTCCAAACCTCCTTTCCTTTAGCTCCTTGCTCTTCAATAGAAGTACAGAGACAGGGACAAATAAATAAGGGATGGGCGGATATGCAGCAATCAGCCCCTCTTTCCCCAGAGCCTGTGGGGACACTTGGACTTAAAAGTGCACACCTCTTTCTCTCTGTCCATCTCTCTATCCCTACCATGGCTTTCATCACTCTATCATTGTCTGCATAATTCAGCACCTGCCCCTCTTTTTCTTTTTTTTTTTTTACTGTGTCCCTCCTATCTTTATTTTTGTTGTACCACTTTCTACGGGAAAATTGAAATTCATTTTCTAACCCATCAGAAAGAGAGAAAGAGACAGAGGGAGAGAGAATTGTGAGGTTGGTAGAGGGAGCAGCTGGAGTGGAGGCACGCTCCACTAAAGAGAGCGCTGATTACTAACGCTCACAGAGCAGCTCTCCATCTTCACCTCTCTCCTTCTCTCTCTCTCTCTCTCTCTCTCTCTCTCTCTCTCTATGAGCGTGTGTGAGTGTGTGCGTGTGGTAGAGTTCTAGGGTCTAAATATGCAGATTGGGAGAAAATGGCTGTAGCTGACAGACTGAGAGGCTGAGTGTGATCAGCTGAGTCTCACTGCAATTCATTGATGCGTTTTATCAGGAGATAGGAGACACACACCCACACACATAAGGCCTCTCAGTTTTATCCAGTTTTTGAACTTCATCCCCACAGAATGTATCAATTTGACTGAACTCAGTAATGTATATAACACAAAATGTAATATCCATAATTATTGTTAATCCAGTATTTTTTCAGTTCTGCTACAATTGCATCTACATCATCTGTGACAAAAAAATAGGGGTGGGTAAAAATATAGTTTTTACGATTAATCGCGATCTTCATTTGAACGATCTCGATATCGATTATTAAATACCAAGATCGATCTTTCACTCAGTGCGCAACCCTCTACTACAATGAAAGGAAATCACTTGCATTTGCAACCACATTTCACCCTATGTGACTAAAGTGAATATATTTGGCAACTGGCTGGTAAATGTTTACATTTCACTCACCAGTAATTGTGTGGTTTAGTCGTGAAGTGTTCAGTAGCGAGATCCTTTCACAGCGTGTTAAGAGTAAAAGTTGTTCAGTGTAATGTGTGTCCAAGACGAGATCCACGCAACCCATTTGTCATTGAATTAGAGGTCTGCAACCCGACTCAGGCCCGACGGGACCTGAGAACCTGATGGGTTTCGGGCCGGGTTCAGGTCAGTTTTTCAAATAGGACTTTGGGTTCGGGCTGGGTTCGGGTTTGTAATTAATGAAAAAATAAACAGGCTTACCAAACTTGTTTCACGCATGCGCTCTCACTCACAGACACACGTGAATGAACAAGTTAGGGGCCGTTCACATCGAACATGTTTTTGCATGCATCTGTTCTGTTTTCCCATTGTTTAAACACATGCTGGACGAATGTCTTTGACATCTGCACTGTGTCTCGCATTTTCTTCAGCGTCTCACACAGGACCGGCACATTTTAAACACCATGTCAAGTTAAAAAGAACTTCAAATAGTCAAAAATGCATGTTGAGACACCTGCGCTCTGTTTCATTCTTTGCGCTGCGTCTAGATTGTTTTTAGCGCAGTTGTCACAAAGATTCAACATTCTAAACAAGAACTGCATAGAGGGAACTGTTGCATTGTTTCATATTATTCCAGATTGTTCTGCACCAAGTGAAGTTTCAGCACATAAACGGTAAGGCAATGCTTTTTTCCCCTTCTGCTCTAGTGTACTAAGGGGCTGCTGTGCCTTGTTAAAACTGTGTATGTTTACTGTTTCAGTACTGTTACGAATGTTGCCCAGATGTTTACCTAAAATACAGCCTATTGCAACAGTACTTGCTAGGAGAAGAAATTAGATAGTAAGCGATTTTGGGTTTGGGTCGGGCTTAAAATCTGACGGTATCGTTCGGGCCGGGTAGGGTCGGGCCACACGGTCTCGGGTACAGGTCGGGTTCAGATTTCATTTTAAGGCCCGTGCAGACCTCTACATTGAATACGGTCTCTTTTAATACCCTTTCTGTTCTTTACTGTCAGTTGTTGATCAAAAACAACTACAAAAAACAACAACATTTAATTCTAATCATGCATCGCACAGATGAGGTAAAGCTATTCAAGTCCTCTCTAGTTAACATGCACTCATTTAAAGGCGCTGTTTACAGAAAAGATGTTTTTTGTTAAAGAGACAGTACCGTTTTTAGCAAGTGTTCAACAAATCAAAGTAAATACTTGTAAATAGTACAAATTCTGCAATTTAACAGTAAATATGTAATAAAAATAGCATATGAAATATAATATCTTATTTATTGACTGAATACACTTATTTGTTTATTTTTAAAAAGTCAAAATGTGACCACAATGATAAAAAAAAGTAATAAAATATAATTAGTAAAATTAATATTTTCCTAATGAACCTAGTTAAAAGGTCCCCTGTATAATTAACAGCATTAGCCGGAAGAGAATTTATTTTATATGTAAGCAAAAGGGACATTATAACTGAAATAAATCCATCAGAATTGATATTTAATCAATTCGAATCGAAATCAGAACTGAATCTAATCGAGAGCTTGTGAATCGGAATCGAATCAGGAAATCTCTATCAATAACCAGCCCTACAACAATAATAATAATAATAATAAATTAGAGTCTTTTTAAAAATTCTAAATGTTGCCAATAATAATTTGCTAAAATATCAATAATTATAGTATCCGAGGGGCCTGGGTAGCTCAGCGAGCATTGACACTGACTACCACCCCTGAAGTCACAAGTTCGAATCCAGGTTGTGCTGAGTGACTCCAGCCAGGTCTCCTAAGCAACCAAATTGGCCCGGTTGCTAGGGAGGGTAGAGTCACATGGGGTAACCTCCTTGTGGTTGCGATTAAGAGGTTCTCACTCTCGATGGGTCACGTGGTAAGTTGTGCGTGGAGAGTAGCATGAGCCTTCACATGCTGTGAGTCTCTATGTTGTCATGCACAGCGTTCCACGTGATAAGATGCGCGGATTGACTGTCTCGGAAACAGAGGCAACTGAGACTTGTCCTCCGCCACCTGGATTGAGTTGAGTAACCGCGCCACCATGAGGACCAAGTAAGTAGTGGGAATAAAAAATATTATAATAGTATTCGTCTGTTTCTTCAACTTCTGCCACTTTTAGCATTCCATGCTGGAAATGACGGTGATGGATATTACATTTTAATTTTGTCTTGCTAAAGCTAATTCCATAGCTTACATTGTATGTATCCTAAATACAATCAAATAATATTTTTGCAAAATTTGGTAAAATTATAGCTTGATTGGAAACGACGCCCAATTAAAACAGTAAGAAATATTTACTTTGTTTTCTTCAAACATCACATCTCATATTTCATCACTAACATGCTCTTCACTGACACTTTCGTCGACTTGGTTAACAAGTACACTAACGTTTGGAGAAAAAAAACAATATTAGGGGCAAATTGTCTGGTGTCGTGGAAATGACAACAGTTGTAATTTTTGAAAATATAATAGAAATCATTTTCACACAAATATTAAAGTGGTTTATATTTATTGTACTCTTTATTTAGATTATCATAGTTATAAATATGCAATAATTTACATTTTATAATGGATTTTCATAGTTTAATTTTGAAAGTTTGGGTCTGGGACAAGGCTAAAAGAGTAAAATATAAAAGGCAGTACAAAATATAAATGAAGAAGGCCTGGTAAAACGTTTCCAATTCAGATTTAAAGGGACCTTCATATAACAAAAAGACAAACAAGTTGAAATATGTTTGTTTTAAAAAAAATCAGCTCCTGGGACACGATGCCAGAAGTTTAAGAAACACCCATCTACGATAGTTCTGAAAAAGTTCTCATGTTGATATCATGTCATCATCACGATTGTACATATCCCAAAAAAAATTAAAATAAAAAAATAAAAAATGGCAAGACAATGTTATTTTTGTTAGTGCTATCCATACAAAAAGTGGCAAAAAGGCCAAAAAAATCTGCATATTGGAGCAGTGACTAAAGGAAAGTGACTGGGGAAATGCACTGCTGGAAAGAAATGTCCAGTCGAATCAGTGTGGTGTAATTCCTCTTCAGCGAGTGAGTCCCCACTGGAGTTCAGTCCGCTCTTCCCTCATCCATCACACGCTGCTTCAGCACCCCCGAATAAAGCTCCATTCACTTCATTCAATGCTAACACTATTGATTTATCCTCAGTCCCACTTTAGAGGACAATTTGTATAAAGCTATTCCATAATGCATCAGTGTGTGTATTATTATTGCATCTTGTGACATGTGAGGGAAATGTTGGGACATCACCAACTTGTGTTGTGGCCCTTGCCAAATGTTCAGCTCATTGACCTTTATGTGCTCTCAAAACACACACACACACACACACACACACACACACACTTACTTCCATGGAACACAAAACTAGATGTTTTGCAGAATGTCCAAGCTGTTATTTTCCATACAAAGTGAATGGGGACTGGGGTCGTCAAGCTCCCAGAAGTTAAAAAAAAAAGCATCAAAGTGGTCCATGTGACTTTGCACTTGTGCAAATTAAAACCTGACACCTTAAAGACCTGTCGTACCAGCTCTGATGTTGATAACGTTGTTTGTCTTGCATCTCACGACTGAGTGCAATACTCCAGGTTTGAATGTGCAGAAGCACAAATGAGTTTCTAGAGCTATGGTGGAGGGCATGATTTTCACCATACTTTCAGTCTGTTCCTCACATAAAGCTATTGTATGGCTTCAGAAGACTAGGAATAAAGTCATATGACTACTTTTATGGTACTTTTGTCATGCTTGCTTTTTTTTTTTTTTTTGGGACCTTGATAGCCTCAGTTCACATTAACCTGTGTTGCATGAAAAAAAAAGTAGCATGAACATTCTTTAAAAATTCTATACAAAGTCATACGGAATGAAATGAGGGTGAGTCAGTGATGACAGAATTTTCCCTTTTGGACAAACCAGTTAGCATGCAAATCGGTATTTGCCTAAATCAATACATGCAAGTGTTTAAATCTTGTCTTCTGCCTCTTAAGGGCAAAAGATTTGTAAGCTTATTTCAAATAACTTAAAATACTAATTTCCTGACTTCTAGGTCTAAACCCTGCTCTTTCATTCGGTCTTTTCCCTCAGAGCATACTCAGTACAAGTTGTTAGTTCAGAGAAGTCTGTCCAGGTTGGAGTTTACGCCCCTCTCGGTAGGAATCCTGTCAGCCACTCGGAATGTGTTTGTGGCATGCGCTTAACTGTGAAAGCATTGAAATATATGTGTAAGTATGTGTGTGGCACCAAGGTGATATGCTAAAAAAAAAAAAAAAGCATCCTCACACCTTCCTCATTCCAACTGTCATTTCATACTCGTTGCTATGGAGATAAGATAAAACTCAAACTGTTTTGGGCTTAGAGAAGAGGAGGAAAATGATCTGAAGAATCTGCCTGATGAAAACTCTCGTGCACGCGCGCACACACACACACACACACACACACACACACACACATACACTGGCTTGTACATTTCATTCTATTCCAGACACACTGACACCGATCCCAAAAGGAGACACTTTAAGACCACCAAGAGGTTTTATAATCTATATGTACATATGTACTATATGTATCATTTTCTCAATTTGAATGAATGTGCTAAAGGGATAGTTCAACCTAAAAAATGAAAATGATGACATCATTTACTCACCCTCATGTTGTTGCAAACCCAAATGACTTTCTTTCTTCCACTGATCACAAAAAGAGATGTTAGCCAGAATAATAGTGTCAGTCTTCATTCACTTCCATTGTATGGAAAAGAAGTTGCCATGAAAGTGAATGGTGACTAAGACTAACATACTGCCTAACATCTCATTTTGTGTTCCACAAAAGAAAGTCATAAGGGTTTGGAACACCATGAAAGTGAGTAAATGATTACATTATTTTCATTTTTTAAAGTTGTCAATTTAAACTTGAGAGAGATGAAGGGCTTAAGAGAGGGGTCAAAATTGAGAGACTTTTTGCCCCTTTTTTCAATTTTGCACTTTTTTTTTTCTCACAAAGTGCCAAAGCTGATGTAGAACTATATAGCATTACACACATACACACACACACATTCACAAACTGCACCACTAGTTGAGATTTACTGCAAACAAGATGCAGTTTTTCCTTGCCCTTCATATTAATAGTCTATCAGCATAATGATTCCACATCGCACATGCTGACATGCTTATTTCTTTATTTCTTTTCCATTTCAGATCAATAATTTAGCATCCCTCCATCTTTTTTGCATTTCATTAAATTCACATGGGGAATTGCCTGGCTGTTATAAGCCTCATCTCAGCGTCATCAATGGGGGGATGAAAAAAAATGGATTTGGAGCCAAATGGCTGAATGACAGACTGGAGGTGGTGGGAGACCCCAGATTCACTATTAGATTATTGTGTGAAAGCGTTTGTTTCTAACGTAGCTATGCAGACAAAATACTTGGAAAATGTATCAACTGTAAATGTTAGATACTGAATTTGTAAAATTTTTAAAAAAAAAATAAAAACTATTTTTGGGAGGTCCTAAAAGGAAAGATTATTTATACGCACACTAATAATGCCTCTGTCAAATCCAATATGGACAAACTTGTACTGTAAGGTTAAAGGTGAAGTGTGTAATTTCTGTGATCAAACGTAATTGAAAAGTAATGAATGTTTTTAAACCATTTCTAAAACACTACCCTTATATTCTATAGTTGGGACAAACAGGTAGTTCCGCCCCAAACTCACACCACTGCTTTAGCCAGAAATTGACATGTCAGGCAGGTCAACAAACTTTTGAAGTTTTGAAAGCCCAACAGTGTTTACACTTCTTTGATTGACAAAGAAGTCAATCAAAGATTTTGAAATTGTTTTAAACAAAGATTGGTTTACATTTTGACATTAGCAGTCTCCTTGGGGATTATAATTTCAAGCTTGATTACATTTCCTATCGCCATCTAACGATCTGCACGTGTCAAGCACTAGGAAGTTTAATCGAGCTTAAAATCATGATTGTGCCAACAAGACTGCATTCACAAGATATACAGTGAAAAATGAGTTACATTTTGGTTTGTTCTCATAAGACATGAATTAAACCACTGAAGTCAGATGGATTACTTTTAAGGTGTCTTTATATGCTTTTTTGAGCTTCTAAGTTCTGGTCAACATTTACTTGCATTGTAAGGACTTACAGAGCTGAGATATTATTTAAAAAATCTTCATTTGTGTTCTGTAGGATTTTCATTTTTGGGTGAACTATTTCTTTAAGATCTGTTTCTTCACAATCGAACGTTTTTTAACATTAAAAAAACATAAAAAAAAAAAAAACATTACGCACTTCACCTTTATGGTTAGAATTTCGTTTAGGGTTAGTGTTTTGTCATTATAATTGGCTTAATTTAAGAACAATAGAAGTCAGTGGGAACGTCCTCATTGAGACGGTGAGGTCTACGTGTGTCTTGGCTTCGTAAAGTGAAACTAAAGGCTTTTAAAAAAACTAAAACAAGGGTAGACTAATGACAGGCAGTGTAATTGAACCTGTAAATCCAGCTCTAACTCCTCACCGCTCAGCCTGATCCTCTTACACATCTTGCCATCTAAAACATGAGTCACACAGCAGAAATCAGCTTACTGCTTCACACACAGACACTCCCGAACCCTTCCTCGCTCACAACACTTACAAAAACCTACTATGGTAGAATTATGACTTTTTCGGCATTGTACAATATATGTGTAGAGTGTGCAATTTGAAGTTTTTTTGAGTACCATATAAATACCATGGTATATGAATATGATTTATTTTAATAATATTATACTATAATTTTATATATCTACAGTATATGTATGTATGTATATATATATATATATATATATATATATATATATATATATATATATATATATAATCCTTTCTCCAAAACGATTGTCTAGTGCAAAAACGTTACAAATTAGCGTCCAGGCAGTTAATTTATTAAATGATGAGCCGTTTCCTCACAAAAGTGGTTTATTCAGCGTTGAGAAGCATCTCCTCCATAGACGTCCATTCAAAAAGAATGGCCTCTTGTCTCCTCACCAGTGTACCATCATAGAATGCCTATGGAACAGCTGCGTAACGCTAATCTATGCTAAACCTGTAGGCTTCCCTATCACAAGGGCTTTGAAAATAGAGACAGCACAAGATGAGAATGCATTCTTGCGTTCAAGCACAACTGGACAGAGCACAATTCTGAATTCAGGGATCTCGAGAAGTGTTTTCTAAGTTTCAAACTACGTTTAACTTGACACAGCGACCTAAATATGTGTGTGTTCATGTGTTTATGACGCATGAACAACCAAAAAGAACCAAAGCTCCAAAGCATCCGTTTGACGCCTGTGTACACTGACGTGTCCTTAGAAAAGCCCTTATAATAAATCTATCTCAGACAGATTGACAAATTCAACTGAAAAATGGATTGCGGTGGACTAAAGGCCAATGATATGCTTATGTTCAATAATATTGAAATAAATAGCATATTGATTTCTAAAGCCACTTTTTGTATTGTCTTATCAATGCTTTACTCATCTGCCACAATAATTTAATGTATTTTAATGCATACATTTGAATATGAAATTAATGAATGCATGACATATTGTAATAACGACTGCCTGACTCGGCTGTAGAAGCTTCAAATGTGCACTTGAAAGCAGCATGAGATGTATTTTAATATATATATATATATATATGGGGCCTGGGTAGCTCAGCGAGTATTGACACTGACTACCACCCCTGGAGTCACGAGTTCAAATCCAGGGTGTGCTGAGTGACTCCAGCCAGGTCTCCTAAGCAACCATATTGGCCTAGTTGCTAGGGAGGGTAGAGTCACATGGGGTAACCTCCTCGTGGTCGCGATTAGTGGTTCTCGCTCTCAATGGGGCTTGTGGTAAGTTGTGCGTGGATCGTGGAGAGTAGCATTAGCATCCACATGCTGGGAGTCTCCGGGGTGTCATGCACAATGAGCCACATGATAAGACGCACGGACTGACTGTCTCAGAAGTGGAGGCAACTGAGACTTGTCCTCCGCCGCCCAGATTGAGATGAGTAACTGCGCCACCAGGAAGACCTGCTAAGTAGTGGGAATTGGGCATTCCAAATTGGGGAGAAAAGGGTATATATATATATAAAAAAAAATATATATATATATATATATATATATATATATATATATATATATATATATATATATAATATTAATAAGGCAATAATATTTTTAGAATGGGTTTAGGTCAGTATTTTTATTTTATTTTATTTTGTTAATTTTTAATTTAGTTTAGCAGGCTTTTGTCACATTCCCAATTGTAAATAATTTAAAAAAAATATATATTATGAAGTTATTTTATGGGTTCATTTTAATGCAGCTCTTTTTAACGTAACATTGTAAAGTAATTTTACACTCACTCCTTCACTTTTGGAGTGACAGTTAAATCACTCAAAAAACATGCTTGTGAGAACCCATGTCCCTGTGTCTAATGATTAGAAAAGTGAAAGAAAAGACGATATCAGGTTCGGTCTTAAAATTCGACAAGACTAAACAGTTCTGATTGGGTCACAGGTTCACGTATACAGGTCGGACTTCAATTTAATGCTCGTGCAACACAGCTAAAATCTACAACAAAATGTTTACCTAGGCCTACATCAAGACAAACCTGTAGGCCAAATGTTAGCTTTTGTTCTGAAAAGCAGATAATTAACTCTCTCTCTCTATCTCTCTCTCTCTCTCTCTCTCTCTCTCTCTCTCTCTCTCTTTAAGCTCGATTGATACACTGGTAATCTTTAAGCAAAGAGAATCGGTTTGCAAGAGCCACAAAATGCCACACAATAAAAAAAGGAGAAAAAAAAAAAAAAACACTCACACAATAATGCTGCACTGGGATCAGTCACACACACACACACACACACACACACACAAACACATTCTCCCAAGGTGTACATCCCAGTGGATATTATCCATGATCCCCCATATCATGTGGATGACCACTTACATGTCTGCATCTGTGACAGAGGGGAATCCAACTATATAATCAATCAATACATGCTGGAAACCTCTTGCACCTTATACTGATACATATTGACACAGCGGCTAAAGCAGATCAATGAGTGCTCCTGTGTGAAGGGCAGGCAGACACACACATCCATTGAGAAAGATGAAGTGAGAACAAGAAAGAGGGACTCAAGTGACTGACTCCATCTGACTTGGCCGGTGTAAGCAGCACCTATTGATTTTCCAATCAACTGCAGGGCCAGGGATCACACACACACACACACACATACATGCCGCTATTTGAAGTAGGAAGTCCGCTACTCAAGGAAACTGCTACCTTGTTTAAACACACACACACACACACACACAATGGACTCTTGCCAGAATCCCTTGGCAACCTTTGGAGTGAATCTGAAATCAAAAGAAACAGCTCTTGTCCTTTTTGGGTGAACTATCCCTTTAAGGCCTGAACCCAAGTCAAAACAAAACAAAAGTTTTAGTAACTAAAAATTCTGACAATAAAAAAGTCAGGCCATATATTTTTACCTGTTGCAAAACAGATGCTAGCAACCAGAAGCTACTTTCACGTGAGATGGCAGAGACAGTACGCCACTTAAGGGCTTTCATTTGTGATCAGTACCAGCCGATACACTGACAAAACGTGTCAAATCCTGTCATTATGTATCACTTCATAATCATATTTGTGTAACATAGTACAAATATCTTTACGTCTTTTAGCTGGTAGGCTAGATGTTAGCTAACTGTGCTAATTGGGATGCTAAATTACAATTTGTATCGCATGAGATAACCATCAACAATCTGTGCTCTGAAAATGACTTGAAAATAGATATTCCTTTAAAAAAAAAAAAAAGTAATTGTATTATTCACACACTGCACACATACCCTGTTAGTAGGATTGGGGAGTAACGGAATACATGAAACGGGATTGCGTATTTAAAATACAAAATATAAGTAACTGTATTCCACTACAGTTACAATTTAAATCATTGGTAATTAGAATACAGTTACATTCAAAAAGTATTTTGATTACTGAAGAGATTACTTTGCATTTTATTGTCATTTGTTTCATTTAATATTTAGTCCTTTCAGATAGAAAAATGTATACATATAAATGATGTGATCCAAAGTGCATTTGAACAGCAGTGAAACACATTCTTATGATGTGTTACATTCATATGAGCAGACAGAGAAGTAAGTCTGAAGTAAGTCTGGAGCAGAAGAAATAGAAATAAACCTTGTGTAAATTGCCAGCTTTACGCTAAGCTAAAAATGCTACTTCTAGCCATTTTACATGCACGTGTTACCAGGCACGATCATATTTTTTTATCAAGAAAAATCATGTTGGATCATAATGACTTTTTTTCTAGTAAGACCTTTGATATTAGGGCAAAAATCGTATTCTTGATAATAATTTTTGTATTTTTTTCCTGTAAAAATATCTAAAAATCCTTAAAACAAGATCAATTAGATTTATCTTGTTTTAGAAACAACACTGCATAAGATATTTAGGTTTTTCAGAGAATGTATTTTTAACATGTATTTTATCTTACTGTACTGGCAAAGTTTTTATAGTCAAAACAAATGAAAAAATCTACCAGTGCTGAAGACGTAATCCAAAGTATTTAGAATACGTTACTGACCTTGAGTAATCTAACGGAATATGTTACAACTGACATTTTACAGCATGTATTCTATAATCTGTAGTGGAATACATTTCAAAAGTAACCCTCCCAACCCTGCCTGTTAGTTAATGTTAAGAATAAGTATCATCCATGCTGACAGTACAGGGCTTATGCATCTTGATTTGGCTCCATTTTGTTGAATTGTCCCATTTTTTTTTATTATTGTGTCTGCTCCATACAGACAAAATGGGAGACACTGAGGAAGCCCAAAATGAATTAAGACTTATTAACCAAGATTTCCAAGACCATAACGAAGATGTAAGGATCCCCCAGCCAGGCTAAAAACAAGGAAAGGGTCTTCATCTTCATTTTAATTAACTCTTCATTCAGACACCTCAGATGAGTATTCAATGAATACCACAGGCAAAAACACAAGAAGCACAAACACAAATGCAAATCCTTGTTTTGTGCTTCTTACCTATTATTTTGAAAAGTATTTGAGGGAAAACACATAATGGCTCTGTTCCAAAATATAGTAAGATTGCTAGCTTGTTAGTATCTTAAAGGGATAGTTCACCCCAAAATGAAAATTCTCTCATAATTTACTCACCCTCATGATATCCCAGGTGTGTATGACTTTCTTTCATCACCAGAACACATATGAAGAAAAATAGACAAATATCTTAGCTCAGTAAGAATGGAGTGCATGGAGATTTCTCTTTTGAAAAGAGAAACCCTCTCGTGAAGCTTACCCTCACATTGGATTATAGTTAAAAAGTACTTAAATATTCATATTTTTTCACACCAAAAGTGATCGTATCTCTTTAGAAGACATAATTTAAACGCTGGAGTTGTATCAATGACATTTATACTGACTGTCTGTGATTTTTGGAGCTTCAAAAGAGAAATCTCCATCCACTTGCATTTTAAGTACCTACTGAGTTAAGTTATGTTTCTATTTTTCTTCAAATGTGTTCTGGTTAAGAAAGAAAGTCATACACATCTGGGATATCATGAGGGTGAGTAAATAATGAGAGAATTTTCATTTTTAAGTGAACTATTCCTTTAAGGCACAACAGGCACGCACCAGAACTGAAAGCTGTTCCAAACAGTAGAAAGTATCTTGTTTTGACTAAATACTAAGGGGCCACTCACACAGAACATGTTTTTGTGTCAGTTGTGAACATCCACTGGACAGACTTCTTTGACCATTGCACCTCGTCTCGCTGTTTTTTCAGTGTCTTATGCAGGAGCACAGTGTTTTTAAGATGCTGGGTCAATTTAAAATAACTCGATCTTGTGAAAACGCTTCTCGAGATGCCTGCATTATGTTCCATTTGTTCCACTGCATCTAGATTTTTTCAATGCAAGAACACATTCGGTCTGAACAGCCCCTAAGGCAGCTTGTATTCTCACAAATCAGGCAAAATTTCCTACAAGATGGCTGATTAGAGAGAAATACCAGCCATAAATATTTAATTCACTAATGAAAAGAATCAATAAAAAATAGTTCCATATATTAAGAAAGTACTATTTTAACCAATATTTGTGTGTGCAATGTATTTTTTGCGCTTTTCGGAGTATCCAATAATTAGCTTAACAACATCCGCTAATACAAAATGCTTTCGGAATCAGTAGTAAAAGTCAAGTTTCTTGTGCGATTCACGTAAGTGCCGTTATTTGTGAATTACCATTTACAGAGTTGCCACCTATGTAGAGCGTACCAAATCAATAACTTACGAAGTTCTGTTTCATTTAGAGTGCTGCTTTAAGGGCAGTTCACACTGAATTCACACAGTTGTTCAACTGTTTCCCTATGAAAACATGAGCTAGATCTTTGACCGTTGTGCATCGTCTTGCTGTTTCTTCAGTGTCTTGTGCAAGAGCAGCACAGTTTTTTTAGATATTTTTAGATATTCTATTTTAAAAGAACTTCAACTGTTAAAAACGTGCTCTGCTCTATTTGTGGCACTGCATCTAGCTTCTTTTTTTTTAAGCTCAATGATGCATTCGGTTTGAAAGGCCTCTTAAAAGGTCCCTCATACATGCCTATATGTAGGCAGTAGACAGCGACGCAGCTTACTAGGTTTTGAAACAGAGCCAGTGTTAGTATGTATCACCTACCCCTTTGGTCTAAACTGTTTGCAAACATGACCCTCAATACCCATTCGCTGCATTCTTCCTAAATCGAAATAATTTTTTTTTTACACACTATTTTGACTGTTGTATAACATCCATTGCTCTCTCTTCACAATCTCAAAGCCGAATGACCTTCCCATCCTTTACATGATAGAGTAAATACACATCTGACACAAAACAACAGGTGCAACAAGCCCTCCTGTGCTGATCTGAGATCAGTTGGCCCATGCACATCCAAAATGTATGTGGAAACATGACAGATTTCGATTCAACAGTTACAGACACAACTGTCCAACCTCGCCAAGAATGTCTTACCTGGGACGATGGAGACAGTGTCCTTCTCCCAGGACACCACACTGACATACTCCTGCACAGCAGAGGGGATGAGGCACTTGAAGACGGCCACGTTGCCCCGCATGGACCTTTGGTCCGCCACGCGAACCGTGTAGGGTTCCCTGAACACTGTTTGTGATAAGGTAGGAGAGAAACAGAGGTTGGGATTGTAAATTTTGTTCATGGTACATCATTGCTGGTGTAAACTCATTTAGAGCACTTAATATTGCATTTTGAGAAGCAGTAGGGAATCACATTTTTTGTAAATCATCTTGGCCATGCTTACAAACAGTGTTGAGTGGACGACCCCGCACAGCCTCTGGAGCTGTCAAAAATATTTGCCCCCACAGAAGGGACCCTCTCTGCACCTGACAACCGTAGTAACCCTTACGCAAAATCAATAGAGGAGAAGAGCTTGCAAACAGAGTGGAGATCGAAAATTTGATTTACAGCCGAGGAGATCCTCCTACAGGAAAGGGCAACAGGGGAGCAAGAGCAGATAAAGGAGACGCCGTATTTCATTTTAATTTCAGGGGCTCAATTTGTTTTCTGTCTTTCATCAACATCTATTTACTTACAGATTTTAATTTCTGCCTGGTTTCTTTGGGGAGGTAATGCGAGACGCAGAGCAAGGGCAATTCATTCACAAATATGATGGTG